>NC_142878.1:114008482-114313571 GCF_051225735.1 Oryctolagus cuniculus
TTTATGACACAACCACGGCCAGCATCCTATTGAATGGGGAAGACTTGGAAGCATTCCCACTGAGATCCAGAACCAGACTAGGATGCCCACTTTCACCATTGCTGTTTAATATATTCCTGGATGTTTTAGCCAGAGCCATTAGGCAAGAAAAAGAAATCAAATGGATACAAACTGGGAAGAAGGAATTCAAACTATCCTTATTAGCAGAAAATATTTCTATATAGGGGATCCAAAAGTCTCTGCCAAGAGACTATTAGAACTCATAGAAGAGCGTGGGAAAGTAGCAGGAAATAAAATTAATACAAAAAATAGCCTTTGTAAACACAGAGAATGCCAATACTGAGAAACAACCTCAAAATTGAATCCCATTCACAATAACTACAAAAAAATCAAATACCTTGGAATAAATGTAACCAAGGTAGTCAAAGATCTGCACAATGAGAATTAACAAATATTAAAGAAATAAAAGCAGATACCAAAAAAATGGAAAAATCTTCCATGTTCATGGATTGGAATTATCAATATCATCAAATGTCCATTCTCCTGAAAGCAATTTTCAGATTCATTGTGATACCAATCAAAATACCAAGGACTTTTTTTCAGATATAGAAAATATGATGCTGAAATTCATATGGAATCACAGGGGACTTTGAATAGCTAAAGCAATCTTTATAATAGAGTCAGAGGCATCACAATAAAAGATTAAGACATACTACAAGGCAGTTATAATCAAAATAGCCTGGTACTGATCAAAAACAGATGGATAGACCAATACAAAAGAATAAAAATCCAGAAATCAACCCAAGCATCTACATCCACCTTGTATTTGAGAAAGGAGTTAAAACAAATCTTTGGAGCAAGGACAGTCTCTACAACAAATGGTGCTTGGAAAACTGGATTTCCACATGCAGAATTATGAAGACCCATACATTTCACATTACACAAAGATCGACTCAACATGAATTAAAGATCTAAATCTATGACCCGGCACCAAATTATTAGAGAACATTTTGTAAAACACTGCAAGACATTGGCACAGGCAAAATGTTTTTGGAAAAGACCCCAGAGGCACATGCAATCAAAGCCAAAATTAACAAATGGGGTTAGATCAAATCAAGAAGTTTCTATACCACAAAAGAAACACTCAGGAAAGTGAAGAGGCAACTGACAGAGTGGGAGAAATTATTTGCAAACTATGCGACCAATTAAGGATTAATAACCAGAATATACAAATACATCAAGGGACTCAACAGCAGGAAAACAAACACCCACATTAAGAAATGGGCAAAGGACTTAGACATTTTTCAAAAGAGGAAACCCAAATGGCCAACAGACACATGAAAAAATATTTAGGCTCACTAGCCACCATGGAAATGCAGATCAAAACCACAATGAGGTTTTACCTCACCCCAGTTAGAATGGCTTTCATACAGAAATCAACAAACCACAAATGCTGGTGAGGGTGTGGGGAAAAAGGTATCCTAATTCACTGTTGGTGGGAGTGTAAACTGGTAAAACCGCTATGGAATACAGTATGGAAAAACCTCAAAAATCTGAATTGAGACCTGCCGTATGGCCCGGCCACCCCACTCCTGGGAATGTAGCCAAGGTAAATGAAATCAGTAAATTAAAGAATTATCTGCACCCCCATGTTTATTGCAGCTCAATTCTCAATAGCTACAACATGGAGTCAACCTCAATGCCTGTCAACCAAAGACTGGATAAAGAAATCATGGGATATGTACACTATGGAATACTTTTTTTCTTTTTTATTTAATGAACATAAATTTCCAAAGTACAGCTTATGGATTACAATAGCTTCCCACTCCCAATAACTTCCCTCCCACCCACAACACTCCCCTCTCCCACCCCTCTCCCCTTCCATTCACATCAAGATTAATTTTCAATTATCTTTATATACAGAAGATCAATTTAGCATATATTAAGTAAAGATTTCAACAGTTTGCACCCACACAGAAACACAAAGTGTAAAATACTATTTGAGTACTAGTTATAGCATTAATTAAACACCTAAGAGTAATTGTGTATCAATTATAGAGTTCAACCAATAGTTTTAAGTAGAACATAAAAAATACTAAAAGGGTAAAGTATTAAGTTTTTTTTGTTATATAGTTATTTTTTATTTAATAAATGTGAATTTACAAAGTGCAACTTTTGTATTGTTGTGGCTTCCCCCGCCCCACCTCCCTCCCTCCCGTGGCCCTCCCCTCTCTCACTCCCTCTCCCATCCTGCCCTTCATCGAATTTCATTTTCAATTACCTTCATATACTGAAGATCAACTTAGTATATACTAAGCAAGGATTTCAACAGGCTGTACTCACACAACCGCACAAGGTATAGGGTATTGTTCGACTAGTAGTGTTGTTTTTAAGTTTCATAGTAAAACACATTAAGGACAGAGATCCTATGTGGGGAGCATGTACCCCAGTGACTCCCGTTGTTGATTTAACAATTGACACTCTTATTTATGATGTCAGCAATCACCTGAGACTCTTGCTATGAGCTGTCTAGGCTATGGAAGCCCCTTGAGTTCACCGACTCTGAACTTGTTTAGTCAAGGCCATATCACAGTGGAGGTTCCTTCCTCCCTTCAGAGAAAGGCGCCTCTCTCCTTGATGGCCTGTTCCTTCTGCTGGGGTCTTGTTCACCAGGATCTTTCATTTAGATTGTTTTTTGCCACAGTGTCATGGCTTTCCATGGCTGTGAGACTCTCATGGACCTTTTAGCCAGATCCGAATGTCCCAAGGGTTGATTCTGAGGCAGGAGTGCTGCCATTCTATGAGTCTGCTTACACTATGGAATACTACACACCAGTAAAAAATGAAATCCAGTCATTTTCAACACAATGGATGAATCTAGAAAACATCACACTTAGTGAAACAAGCCAGTGCCAAATGGGCCAATACCATATGTTCTCCCTGATCTGCGAGAATAGAGCACCTAAAACTAAATCTGTAGAAGTGATATTGACACTTCAAGAAGTCACGAATTGAGCTGCCTTTGTCTTGACTGTTGAGGAATAGTTTTGTTTGTTTTTTTATTTGGTTTTCTTCATAGTATTTGTTGAAACTTTTTATTTAACATAGCATTAGTCATGTGTGTATAAAGTCACTGGAGGGTGGATCTCAGTAAAAAGCAAGAGTGGGAATAAAGAAAGGGAGGAGGAAGTTTGTAGTTTTAAAGCCGTAGTTATGCATACATTCCTATAGACTTATTTACAAGGGTACAGTTTAAAAACTTGCCATGGGACCCCAAATCCCATTAGACTGGGTGGTAAAAATGCCACCTTAAGTGTTAAAATGAACATATAGATAGGATTAAGTGTTAAAGTGATCCTAAAAATAGGGCTGTGTCTCTGGTAACAGTAATAGTTATCTCCGTGGATATCTTCATGAAGTTTTCCCAGTAGATCACATTCAAATGCCCTACATCTTATTTCCTCAGGGCTCAAAATAATCTGACAGCTACTAAAATGATATTTGACCTAAGAGCTGATTTTTGAGTGGTACTTGCAGCAATTTAACCATGAGCCTTGAATATTATCTCTTTGCAGCCAAGTCTTCTGGCAACTAAGTAGGGATTTTCAAATAAGTTCTGAGCAGACAATGTTATCCAGTAGAAGTCGTTAACAAAGGTAATGCTGCAGTCTATAGCTAAGATAGGCCCTTCTGAGGCCATTGATACATTCCATTTTATGAATATCAAAAATCTTATCAAAATGAAAAATACTTTAAAATTTAATTCTAAATGCTTTTTAAAATACATTAATACATTGAGTGTCTACCAGATGCCAGCTGCTACAAGAAGAACTACAGATAAGGTATACCCAAAGGAGGGGCGTAATCTCTGTTCCTAAATTCTGCTACCATAGTCTGCAATCTGGACATGACCCAGAAGCAACAGAAATTGTTTTTCTTTTTTTATTTAATAAATATAAATTTACAAAGTACAACTTTTGCATTGTTGTGGCTTTTTCCCCCATAACCTCCCTCCCACTTGCAACCATCCCATCTCCCACTCCCTCTCCCATCCCATTCTTCGAGATTTTCAATTATCTTTATATGAAGATGATCAACTTAGTATATACTAAGTAAAGATTTCAACAGACTGCACCCACACAGCCACACAAAATAGAGTATTGTTCGACTAGTAGTTTTACCGTTAATTCTCATAGTACAACATATTAAGGACAGAGATCCTAAATGGGGAGCAAGTGCACAGTGACTCCCGTTATTGATTTAACAATCGACACTCTTATTTATGATGTCAATAATCACGAACTGTCGAGGCTATGGAAGCCTCTTGAGTTCACCAACTCTGATCTTATGTAGTCAAGGCCGTATCACAGTGGAGGTTCCTTCCTCCCTTCAGAGAAGGTGCCTCCTTCTTTGAGGGCCCGTTCTTTCTGCTGGGATCTCACTCACCGAGATCTTTCATTCAGGTCATTTTTGCCACAGTGTCTTTGCTTTCCATGCCTGCGAGACTCTCATGGGCCTTTTAGCCAGATCCAAATGCCCCAAGGGTGGATTCTGAGGCTGGAGTGCTGTTTAGAGCATTTGCCATTCCATGAATCTGCTGTGCATCCTGCTTGCCCCGTAGGATCATTCTCTCCCTTTTAATTCTATCCTTCATTATTCCAGAAGCAACAGAAATTGCATTTATCTTTTGCAAAGATGGGGCTTGGGCTGGAAGGGTTTTGCTCTGACTCCATTGTAACTGTTTAATCAATTTACTTTATGTAAATTACTTTACTTCATTGTTTAATAGAGTAAACTTGATTATATTGTCTATTATTTGACATTACTGTGGTTCTCTTGAGAGAGTTATAATATACATATAATATACATTATATTTCTTATAATATTTATTTAAATATTTAATATTTATTTATATATTTAATATTTAAATATTTGATGTTTATTTAAATATTAAATATTCAAAGTGTGTACTGTTCCAATATTCACTTTGTGGAAGTATTTAAAATAGATGTTTAAAAATTAAATATTGGCTGGTACACCTGAGCATTCAACCACTCACCCTATTCCCAACTCCCACTACAAATGCTCCTCAAACTATTCCAAACAATTGAAAGGGAAGGGCTACTCCCAAACTCCTTCTTTGAGGACAGTATCACCTTAATTCCAAAACCAGAAAAAGATACAGGAGAAAGAACTACAGACCAATATCCTGATTAACACAGATGCAAAAATCCTCAAAAAAAATTTCTAGCTAATCCAATTGAACAACACATCAGAAAGCTTATTCACATAAACCACTTGTGATTTTTTCCTGGTATGCAGGTTTGTTTCAGCACATGCAAATGAATAAATGTGATGTGTCACATGGACAGATTGAAGAATAAATACCATATAATTATATCAGCAGGTGTGATAAAGCACTTGATGAAGTATAACATCTTTTCATGACAAAAATCTTAAGCAATTTGGTTGTAGAAGGAACATACCTCAACTCAATCAAGGCAATATATGACAAACACACAACCATCATCATATTGAGTGGGAAATGTTGCAAGTATCTCCACTAAGATTTGGAAGCAGACAAAGATGCCCACTCTTACATCTGCTATTCTGTATACTTCTGGAGGTGTTAGCCACAGCCATAGGCAAGAAAATCAATTCAAATAGATAGAGATTAGAATTGGAGGAAATCAAATCATCCCTGTTTGCAGACATCATGATTCTGTATACAGGATCAATGGACTCCAACTTGGTATAGTTCCAGCATATAAAGTCAACACATGACAATCAATAGCATTAATAAACAAATGCAATGTCATGGCTGAGAAAGACGTTCTAAGATCAATTCAATTAGCAGTAGCTCCAGAAATATTTTAAATATCTTATAAAATTAACCAAGAATGTGAAACATCTCTACAGTGGAAACAAAAAGGCAACCAACAGATTGGCAGAAAATGTTTGCAAATTATGCAACTGATAAGTGATTAAAAACCAAGATATGTAAAGAGTTCAAGAAACTCCAAAACAATAAAAACAATACAGTGAAGAAATCTGACATGACATGAACAGTCAGTTTTCAATGCATGAAATACAAATGATCAATAGACACATGAACAATTCCTCAGGATCACCAGCCAACAGGAAAATACAAATAATCACAATGAGGTTTCACATCACCCCAGTTAAAATGTGTACAATCCAAAAAAAAAAAATAATAATGCTGGCAAAGATGTGGGGGGAACAGGTACCCTAATACACTATTGGTGGGAATGTAAACCCATACAATTATTATTGAACACAGTATGAAAATTCCTTGGAAATATGAAAATATATCAAATGTATGACCCAGCCATTCCACTCCTGGTAAGTGACCAAATGAGATGAAATTGGTACGTGAGACATATTTCCACCACCACGTTCATTACAGCTCAATTCACAATAGCTAAGCTATGGAATCAGTTCAGATGTCCATCAGATGATGACTGCATAGAGCGAATGTGGCATATATACACGACAGAACACTACAAATAGAAAAAAGGGGTGACATCTTGTCTTTTCTAAAAAAGTTAATGCAACTGGAAACCATTATGTGTATTGAAATAATCCAGTTCTTGAAACACAAACATCATAGGTTTTCTTTTATATGTAGTAAGTTAGAGTACAAAAGTCTATTGAAATGACATGGTCCTCTTGTGATTGCACTGTTGTTTTTAGCCCTTGTTTGTACTGCTGTGGACCTGTGGTCTTTCTGCTTTTTACTTGTTGACTATTATGGTTCATGGTGCACTAAGCCCGTGATTACATACTGAAATTGTTTTTATAAAAATTAAAGGAAAAAAAGATGAAAGAGGAGGGTTGTGGGAGGAGAGATGGGGGATGAACTACGGTTATCAGAACTGCACCTACAAACACATGAAATCTGATATTTTGTTAATAAAAACTAAAAAAGAATACTACTGAGTCTCTTGAAAGAAAATACATGAAGGGGCTGATCAGATTACATGAATGATCAATTTTCATGTTGCCTGGCAAAAGACAAAGTTAGAAAACCTTATATAGACTCATTGTGAAGGGATGGAAAAAAAGCTACCTTCATATGTCCTAAGTTCAGACACAGGTGGTTTTATCTTTAACAAAATAGAAAATCATGACTGTACTTTAAATAAAAAATAGTAGAAAGTTATTTAGAATGTTACTGAGCCATGATAAATATGTAATTCATCAACAGGATATGAAAATTCTAAGTACATATTCCTGAGTATGAGGCAAATATCAAGAGGACAGAGGTGAAAGACAGTAATATACTGGTAATAGCGGGTTCTCATATGTCACATTGAACACAGGACCCATGTTCAAGACAATAAAGCAATAAGATAGTGGACTTGGACTACTGTTTAGACAAAATGGACCTAACAGAGAGCTGAGCACATTTCACTCAGCAGCACAGAATACACATCTTTCTCAGACACACAGTGTGCAGTACTCAGGACATCCTATGTTATGCCCAACTGGAACAATTCATCTTTTTCCAGACACACATCCAGGTTGCACATGGCATCCTTCAGCTCTCCAACAGAGATGTGTCCGAGATCCTCTCAGTACCAGACAAGGTCTGAGCTTGACCGTGACTCCTTACATTTCACCCTTCTCATCCTGTGGGTAACAGTCGTTCTCCTGAGTGCTTCCTATTTTTTTTTTTTGACAGGCAGAGTTAGACAGTGAGAGAGAGAGAGACAGAGAGAAAGGTCTTCCTTTACCGTTGGTTCACCCCCTAAATGGCTGCTATGGCCAGCACACTGTGCCAGGAAGCCAGGAGCCAGATGCTTCCTCCTGGTCTCTCAATCGGGTGCAGGGCCCAAGCACTTGGGCCATCCTCCACTGCCTTCCCTGGGCCACAGCAGAGTGCTAGACTGGAAGAGGAGCAACTGGGACAGAACCGGTGCCCCAACCGAGACTAGAACCCGGAGTACTGGTGCCACAGGCAAAGGATATGCCTAGAGAGCTATGGCACCAGCCAATCTCCTATTCTTTCACTCCCTTTAAGTACATGCCCTTCCACACTGGCACTTAAACAGTAGTTTGTCTCCAAAACTGACAATATTTACCAAAGGATGACTTGGGAATTCAGAGCAGAGCTGGACTGGAAGAGGAGCAACTGGGACTAGAACCCGGCGCCCATATGGGATGCTGGCGCTGTAGGTGGAGGATTAACCAAGTGAGCCACAGTGCCAACCCCTAGCAGAGATAGTTTTTAAAAAGTGGAGGGAGTGCAGTCTCAGGGAAGAGTTAGGGAGAAAATGGCAGAGAAATCTCTACACAAATTAGAGGGACACAGTGGACCTATGTGGAGGGCGGAGAAGCCCACAACTCAGGACCCCAACAGCAGGGATTTCTGCACCAGCATTGGAGAGTGAGGTGAGACCAGACTACAGCCGACCAAGCCACTGGCGATAAAGCTGCAGGGAAAGCCTAGAGAGAACTAGGCTTGGAGTCTTGTGGGGGATGGTGCACCTGCGAAACTAGAGGAATAACCAGGACATATAAAGAGATCTAGAAACTCCACAACAAAACAACCCAGTTAAGAAATTGGCAAAGGACTGAAATATTTTTTCAAAAGACAAAATCCAAATGGCCGACAGACTCATGGAAAAATGCTAAGGATCGCCGGCACCATGGCTCACTAGGCTAATCCTCCGCCTTGCGGCGCCGGCACACCAGGTTCTAGTCCCGGTCAGGTCGCTGGATTCTGTCCCGGTTGGCCCTCTTCCAGACCAGCTCTCTGCTGTGGCCAGGGAAGTGCAATGGAGGATGGCCCAAGTGCTTGGGCCCTGCACCCCATGGGAGACTAGGATAGGTACCTGGCTCTTGCCATCAGATCAGCGCGGTGTGCTGGCTGCAGCGCTTGGCCACGGTGGCCATTGGAGGGTGAACCAACGGCAAAGGAAGACCTTACTCTGTCTCTCTCTCACTGTCCACTCTGCCTGTCAAAAAAAAAATGCTCAAGATCACTAGCCATGAGGGAAATGAAAATCAAAACCACAATGAAGTTTCACCTCACCCCAGCTAGAATCTTGATTTCTGAATGAAATCCATGTGGGAGGCCTGAATGAAGCCCCTGTCTCTGGGCTTCAGTCCCTCAGTCCGAGCCAGCCTGGGCTATTGGAGCCACTTGGGGAGTGAGCTGGCTACCGGAAAATCTCTGTGCGATTCTGCCTTTCAATCAAAATCAAAGTTTAAGAACCAAAATCATCACAGTGAGATGAGGGGCACATTGTGAATGTTTTAGACCAAATAGGAAACATGTTGATAGAGGAAATGCCCTTATGAATTTTCTAGGGAACTCACAGAATTCCACAGATAATGAAGTAAAAGAAGAGGTTATTCCTTACAGTTCTGGAGGAAGGGTTACAGAGAGCACACTAAGGGCTACTATCATGTCTTCTGGCCTCTCTCCTGGTTTGCAGATGGCTGCCTCCTCACACTGTCCTCACCTGGCTTGCCGTCAGTGCACAAAGCTCCCTGCTGATTCTGTGTATGTCCTAATATTCCCTTCTTCAATGAACACTCCAGCTGGATTATGGCCCACCTGAATGATCTCATTTTAATTCAACAGCTCTACTAATGCCTAATATCTTTACATTTGAAATCCTGGGAAGTTGAGCTTCAACATGAATTTGTGTCTGAGGAGAAATGCAATTCAGTTTAACATATTTTGGAAATTATGAAAAGACTTTGGAAATAGAGTGATAAAATTTTTGGAATGGAAGGCCTGTATTCATCTGACAGGCTGATCTGCTCAAAATAGTTTGTTTCCTAAACAATAATGTTTTGCCCAATAGCCACAGAGCCTCTGGGTCACCTGGCCAGGAATTCTCATTGCTGAATGCCCATCTTTTACTAATGATGCATTTCTAGGGGTTAAGGAGTCTTTGGGTGAAAACAGACATCACATTGCACTTATCTGAATGACCTCAGCCACACGTGTTAGACCCATTTTCGTAATCAAAAGTACATTCATGGTAACATCACTAAAAATTCCCAAGCAGGGAGATCTAGTGCTCCATTGTGCCCCAGCAGCAACAAAACCTAGAAAATCCACAGGAATCAAGTTTCCAGAACCTGGGATGGATTTACCACCTTACAGCAATCAGGGGAAGGGTTCACACAGAAAGCTGCAGCTTTAAGAAAGCGCTGCTGCAGTTTAAATCCCTGCCCCATGTTCCATTCTCAGGTGAGCAGCAGTGTTAATGGCAGGCAATACAAACTCCTGACGCAAGATTCCGAGACCAGAAGGGGCAATGCCGACATCAGTCTCAAAGACCACGCTTCTCCACTGGACTGTGAGAAGGTCTCTGAGGTGTGGCACGGAGGCTGCTTGCCTCTGGTGTGCCCAGCTTGAAGCCTTTCCAAGGATGTGATAGCTTCTCAGGCGACATTTGCAGAAAGTCCATAAAGGCACAGCATTGGCCCCAGAAGGCTGAGGGACCAGAGAACAGATGGGATGAGCCACAGATACTCTGAAGAGGGGTAAGTGAGGGGACGGGTCAGGAGCTACTTGGGATAACAGGACATTTAAACTTCTAGTGTATGCCTTGTAATCACGGACATCATCACATCTGCGAGGTGGGCTGTGTGCACAGGAGATGAGAGAAGTGTCCCAAGATTTCAGCTCTGGCTGATGTGCAGGATGCACACAGGAGGTGTTGAGTGTGGCACAGAGGACAAGTTGCTGAAAAGCACTGAAGGAGTGGAGCAACCTGGAGTCAATCTGCAGGACTGAAAAAGGATTTTCTTTTCCTCAGTTTCCTTTGACTTAAAGAATTTTAGGAACAGAAACTGAACACTTCAGTAGACACAGAAAACATAAGACAGACATTCCAAAAGAGATGATAGAAGAAAATGAACACATAGGCCACACAAAAAACGGGAACAATGAACCTGAGGTGGGGTTGGGGCAGAGATGACAAGAGCTGTATGTCTTGGATAAGAAATTGTGTGCCATACAAAGAAACATGAAAGCAAGTCTCTCTTGCAAGAAGAAAATGAAAACATAGAAATATTCTACAAGGACAAAAACAAGTCAATTTTATTTTGTGCAAAAAAATCAAATCATAAACATCTAGAGCAAATGAGCAAATTGGGAAAACCACACATGAACAAAATGAGAATGTCTTCAAAGAAGCAAATTTTAAACAAGAAGCAAACAATTTATAGAGCTGCAAACATAGCTGAAATGAAAAAAAAATCACAATAAATGCTTAAAAGTTGATTTGAGTGTGATGAAGAATAGTGAGCCTGAATGCCAGATAATTGAGATGTCCCAGTGCAAGGAACAAAGGAAAAATAATGAAGAACAGAGTTTAAAAACAGTGAAACTGTATCAAATATACCATGACTTGTACAAGATAAGCTGCATAAGAAAAGGAGACTTTAAGAAGCAGAAACAGGCCGGCGCCACAGCTCACTAGACTAATCTTCCACCTGCGGCGCCAGAACCCCGGTTCTAGTCCCAGTTGGGGCACTAGATTCTGTCCTGGTTGCTCCTCTTCCAGTCCAGCTCTCTGCTGTGGCCTGGGAAGGCAGTGGAAGATGGCCCAAGTGCTTGGGCCCTGCACCTGCATGAGATACCAGGAGGAAGCACCTGGCTCCTGGCTCCGAATTGCCACAGTGCACTGGCCATAGCAGCCATTTGGGGGGTGAATCAATGGAAGGAAGACCTTTCTCTCTGTCTCTAACTCTGCCTGTCAAAAAAAAAAAAAAAAAAGCAGAAACAATAATGACATGACATAAACACTATCTGAGGAAAAGCTTGAGCCTATACCTCCAAGATGCACAAGAAATCCATGGCAGAATAAACCTCAAAGACATCCAAATTGAGATATTTTATATTCAAATTGTAAAAAAAAAGATTTGGGAAACATATCTGCCCATCTCCATAAGATGCCAATGAGCACACCCCCATCCCACATCAGAGTATGTCTTCAGCTCTAACACTTAGTCTTTGACCTTGATGCTTCTAGGTAGATTCCTGGAATTCACAAATGTTGACATTCTCAACTGGGAGCAATTCAGAACGTCAACATGAAGTAGGGGAGAGATAGTAATTCCCTTACATGCTTTGTTTTATCCAGGACTAAACAACCAGAATCAAACAGTAGGAAGTGCTCCAGATGACACCCCTGAGGCAATCTGCCTTCTAGTGGGGACCTTAGATCAACACTCAGAAGGATGCCCTTCTGTCCCTTAAGGATGTCCCATTTTAGCATGAAGCCATCAGTATGGTAGCAGTCCCCATATCCCTAACACTGCTGTTAGGGTCCATTCTTCTGGTGGGGGGGTGGTAATGTGAGGAGGTATTTGAAAGAACAGGCAGTTAGGTCAGTTCCCCACTGAAATGGGGAAAGAGGATGTCCCTTTAAGCATGGACAAGATGCATTATTCTGCTGAGAAGCTGCCGTTAGCAAGACAAAAGTGCCAATTCCATGCTTCTGGGTCTCTAGCTTTATCATGAGAATATAAATAAGTTTACTATCGTACACTTCTGACGGCTTTTGTATTTTATCATGAGCAGTCTATAGGGGACTGCATTTCCAGGCTTCTGTTGAGTTGGGTCCTTACCATCTGTTACCTGAAATCCTGTACCTCAACTCAATTGTACTTAAAGGACCCCGTCTGTCATTTCCAGAATTTTCCTCTCTTGAAGGCCCCTTCTGATCTCTGTGGAAAGAGCATCCTGACTTAAATACATCTTGCTTGCCACAGGTATGGAAGTGCACATACACACATACACACAGTAGGTTAACAAAGATGTCAAAAAGAGATTGCAAAACACTTAGAATTTTAATTGCAATGAGAACAAAATACAATCACCTGTGAAATCAGGGCCTAGAAGAAAATTTATACCTATAAGCAACTACAATAAAAACAAATATCTGAACTCAATTCAATGTACATAGTTAAGAACAAGCAAAAAGAACCTAAATCCAACAAAAACTAGCAGAAAAAAACAAAAGTAGAGACACATAAAGTGCCACACAGTAAAACAACATTAAGAAATCATTACCAAGACAGAAACTGAATCAGTAATAAAGACCCTTCCGACAAAGAATAGCCCATGACTGGATGGCTTAACTGCTGAATTCTAACAGGAATTTGAAGAAGGTCCAATCCTTCTCAAGCTATTCAAAAACAATTTAAAGGGAGAGAATCCTCCCAAATTCATTCTGTGAAGCCAGCATTGCCTTAATTCATAAACCTGAAAAAGATGCAACAGAAAAAGAACTACAGACCAATTTCCCTGATGAACATAGACACAAAAATCCTCAAAAAAGTTCTAGCCAATTGAATCTAACAACACATCAGAAAGATGACTCAGCTGGACCAAGTGGGATTTATCCCTGGTATGCAGGAATAGGTCAACATTCACAAAGCAAACAATGTCAAACATCACGTTATCAACCTGAATAACAAAAACCATGTGATTATCTCAATAGCTGCAGAGAAGCCATTGGATAAAATACAACACCCTTTCATGATGAATACTCTAAGAAAATTGGGTAAAGAATCAACATTCCTCAATACAATCAAGGCAGTTTATGCAAACCCACAGCCAGCATCCTATTGAATGAGAAAAGTTGGAACCATTCCCACTGAGATATGGAACCAGACAAGGATGCCTACTCTCAACATTTCTGTTTAAAACATTCATGGAAGTTTTAGCCAGAGCCATTATGCAAGAAAAATAAGTCAAAGGGATACAAAATGGGAAGAAGGAAGTCAAATTACTCCTATTTGCATAAGACATTATTCTATATAGAGAATCCAAAAGACTCCACTAAAAGACTATTGGACCTCATAGAAAAATTTGGTAAAGTAGCAGGATATAAAGTCAATTCAGAAAAATCAACAGCCTTTGAATACACAAAGCCATGGCTGAGAAAGAACTTTTAAGATCAATTCCATTCATAATAGCTGCAAAAAAATCATACCTTGGAATAAATTTAACCAAGGATGTCAAGGATCTCTATGAGAATTACAAATTATTAAAGAAATAGAAGATACCAAAAATGGAAAAATCTGCAATGTTCATGGATTAGAAGAATCACCAAAATGTCCATTCTTCCAAAGACAATTTACAGCTTCAATGCAATTCCTATCAAATACCAAGGATAAAAAATGATGCTGAACTTCATATGGAAACACTGGAGACCTCAAATAGCTAAAGCAATATTATACAAAGAAAGCTGACGGCATCACAATACCAGATCAAGACATACTACAAGGCAGTTGTAAGCAAAATAGCCTGGTTCTGGTACAAAAACAGATGGATAGACCAATGGAACAGAGTAGAATTGCCAGAATTCATTTCAAGCATCTACAACCAACTTATATTTGACCCAGGATCTAAAACCAATCCCTGGAGCAAGGACAATCTCTCCAACAAATGGTGTTAGGAAAATTGGATTTCCATATTCAGAAGTATGAAGCAGGACCCCTACTTTACATCTTAACCATGCACTCATCATAGATTAAGGACTTAAATCTGTGACCTGATACCATCAAATTATTAGAGAACATTGGGGAAATCCTATAACACTTTGGAACAGGCAAACAATTCTTGGAAAAGACCCCAGAGGCACAAGCAATCATAGCTAAATTAACAAATTGGATTATATTAAATTGAGAAGTTGTGCAGTGCAAAAGAAACATTCAGCTATTTGAAGAGGCAAATGACTGCATGGGAGAAATTATTTGCAAACTATACAATCTATAAAGGTTTAATAACCAGAATATATAGAAAGATCAAGAAGCTCCACAACAGAGCAAACAACCTAATGAAGAAATGGGCAAAGGACCTAGACATTTTTCAAAAGAGGAAATCCAAATGGCCAACAGACACAGAAAAAAAGGCTCAGGATCACTAGCCACCAGAGAAATGCAAATCAAAACCACAATGAGGTTTCACCTCACCCCAGTAAGAATGGCTTCCATACAGAAATCAACAAATGCTGGGAAGGATGTGAGGATAAAGGTACCCTAACCTACTGTTGGTGAGAATGTAAACTGATAAAACCACTGTGGAGGACAGTATGGAGATAGCTCAGAAATCTGAATATAGATGTACCATATGTCCCAGCCATCCGTTCCTGGGGATTTACCCAAGGGAAATGAAAACAGCACATGAGTTATCTGCACCCCCCCCCCATATTTATTGCAGCTCAGTTTACACTAGCTAAGTCATGGAAGCAACTCAAATGCCCATCAACTGAAGACTGGATAAAAAAATTATGGGATATGTACACCATGGAATACTACACAGTGGTTATAAAAATGAAATCTGATCATTTGCAACAAAATGAATGAATGTGGAAAACATCATACTTACTGAAATAAGCCAGTTCCAAAGGGATAACTCCATATGTGCTCCCTGATCTGTGATAACTAATAGAACACCTAAAAAGAAATCTGTAGAAGAGAGGCAATGACTAACAGTCCTTGTCTTGATTGTTGAGGAACGGAGTTTTTTTTTTTTTTTTTTAAATACTATTTGTCAAACTCTTAACAGAGTTTAACATATGTGTATATAGTCAATTGAAAATAGATCTCAGTAAAAAGAGTAGGAATAAGAGGAGGAGGAAGAGGGGTGGGAGTATGGGCATGAGGGCGGGCATAGTGGGAAGAATCACCATGTTTCTAAAGTTGTAATTATGAAGCATGTGGAGTTTCTAACTCTAAACCTGTATAGTTCTGCATACTTTCCTATGGACTTACTTACAGTTTAAATACTTGCCATGGGACCTCAAATACCATTAAACTGTTGGTAAATATATCATCTTCAGTGTTAAGTTGATCATATGGATAGGATTAAGGGTCTGGTAATAGAATTAAAAAGGAATGGATGTTCCAACATGATTAGCAGTTCACACAGCAGACTCAGAATCTGAGTAGATTATGATAGACAATCCCTTTAAGTAGCACTCTGACCTCAAAAATCAGCCCTTTAAGTCTTCCTGGTCTGTCTGAAAAGTCCATGAGAGCATTTCAGGCATGGAAAGCCAGACACTGTGCAAAAAATGTCTGACAAGAAGGACCTTGGTGGGCAAGACCTCAGTGGAAAGAAGTAGTCATCAAAGAAGGAGGTACTTTTCTCTGAAGGCAAGAGAGGACTTCCATTTTACTTATGGCCTTGTCTAAATACCGATGGAGTTTGTGGATTCAAAAAGCTTCCATAGCCTAGGGAGCTCATGTCAAGAGCCTCGGGTGGTCATTGACATTACACATAAGAGTTACAACTGTTAAATTAACAAAGGAGTCGCTGTGCACTAACTTCTCATGCAGTACCTCTAAGATTTGTATTATAATTATGTCTAGGTGCTCACAAAAAGATGTATCATTCTTCAGTGCTTCTTTAAAGTTAATCAAGTTTCTAAAAAAATGAAGTGAAATTAACTTCAAGATGAAAGGACTTTGAACAGTCCTTGTCTCAACTGTTGAGGAACAGTTTTTTGGTGCAAACTGTGGAACTCTTAACTTAGTAAAGAGCTGGTCTTCTGTGTATAAAGTTAATTGAAAATGGACCTTAGTGGAAAATGGGACTGGGAATGGGTCAGGGAGCAGGAGGTGGGATGAGAGAGTGGGTGGGAGGGTGGGTATGGTGGGAACAATCACTATATTCCTAAAGCCGTACTTATGAAATGCATGAAGTTTGTATTCCCTAAATGAAAGTCTTTGGGAAAAAAAGAAATCATTGATGGGATTGGTGCTGTAGCATAATGTTGCCACTTGGCATTTCAAGTTCCAGCTGCTCCACTTCCAATCCAGTTCCACAATGCACCTGGGCAAGTCAGAGAATGCTCAAGTATTTAGGTCCTTGCACCCTTGTGGGAGACACACAAGAATCTCCTGTCAGGATGGCCCAAGTGCTTGGGCCCTGCACCCACATGGGAGACCAAGAGAAGCACCTGGCTCCTGGCTTCAAATCAGCGCGATGTGCCAGCCACAGCGCGCTGGCCACGGCGGCCATTGGAGGGTGAACCAATGGCAAAAAGGAAGGCCTTTCTCTCTGTCTCTCACTGTCCACTCTGCCTGTCAAAAAAATAATAAAAATTAAAATTAAAAAAAGAATCTCCTGTCATCAGATAGGCCTAGCCCCAATCACTGCAGTCATTTGGGGAGGGCACCAACAGATGGAAGATCTTCTCTTTGTCTCTGAATCAATCAATCAATCTCTTTCAAATAAAGCTTTACAAAGAAAAATCAGAGTGGGTGTTGTGGCATAGCAAGTTAGGCTTCTGCTGCTCACCTGACATCAGAATGGCAGACCAAGTCCCAGATGCTCTTTCCAAGCCAACTCCATGTTAACATCCCTGGGAGGCAGCAGACCATGGTTCAAGGACTTGAGTCCCTGGCTCCCACCTGGGAGATCCCCATGGAATTCCTGATTTCTGGATTCTACCTGTCCAGCGCTGGTTGAACTTGTGGGTTGAAGACTTCCCTCATTTCCTCCCTTACTCTCTCTCCCCCTCCCCGCCTCCCTGTCCCTCCCTTTATACCCACCCCCCCCCCCCCGTGTGTGTGTGTGTTCCTTTGTCTCTGTCATGGTCCCTTTTAAATTAATAAATCTTTAAAAAATAATCAGTGGAAGCAGACAATGTGGGATGTTGTTCTTGGTATCATGATGTGATACTATGGATCCTTTTGTGTCAAAATATTTTAATCCATTTTCTTCATCCCCCTCTCCTTTTGCAGTACATAGCTAGTTCATGAAGAGGGTAATCTGCTAAGAGCAAAGTGAGTTGTTTTTCTCCTGTCCATCCCAGAGCCATGAGGAGACTGAAGCAAGAGAGAGATGAGGTGCCGGTGGGCCCGGAATCTTGGAGGATGGCTCTCCACAATTCAGAATGGCTTAAACATGTCATGCAATATTCTACACCTTCTGCTTCTATCCCCAACCTTTACTTCCCTCTGCTCAAGTCAACCAGAGACAGCATGAGGACCCTGCTAAAATGTCTCCATCCACAGATCTCCTTGGTACTATCCCAAACCATGCAAACAGAAGCTTCTCAGGCCCATCCACCATGAGTAGACTCTCTGGGAGACAGATCTGTGTTGCTGCCTTGGCATGCCCTCCACAGCTCATTCTGAGATTTTACAAGGAGGTGACTTCAAGCTGGACAGACCTCCAGGGAATAAGAAAGACAAGTTTCCCAATTTCCCTGCACATGAGAAGTGGGGTGCAATATTGGGTCAGTGATAATGGCTTGGTGGACACAACTGCTCTCATGATCCCCACCGTTGGCCTCTTCCTCAGGTGAGGAGAGACTGGAGGGAAATCTGAGAATGTGGGCTACCTGCTACACCATTTAAATAAACACATATACATGAATCAACATGCAAAAGTAACAAGTGTAGTTTATATACATTTTGTGAGGATGCCTGTAGCAGATGCCTTGTTTTCCTTTTCAGTTTGAGAAGGTTTCACATTGCTCACTTGATTAGGCCATGCTCAAGTTCAAATCTGCCTCCTATTCAGAGTCAGGAAGCACTTCTCTGTCCCCTGCATTGAGCTTCTCCAGAGACTGAAGAGGGAAGATAGTAAAAAACAAAATATAGGCCTCAGAGTACGAAGGTGTAAGAACAAGCTATAATTTTATTTCCTCGTGCATATTCCAGTTCATACCACCCCTTCCAGAAAGAGGCTCAGAAATAGTAGGCACAATCTAGACTCTGTAAACTCAATACACAGACTTGAGAACCTGACGGGATTATCAGATGGTGCATACTAAGGACAGCATAACAAGGCAGACCACAAATGCAGGCTGGGAGGCTGAATGCATCCCATCAGGTATGTGTATGACACAGTCCTTATTGCTACATTTTCTGCAGTCTGGGACAGACAATGACCCAAGTTTACAAACAATGTGTCTTGGGGCCAGTGCTGTGGAATAGTAAGTAAAGGCAAACCCTGCAGTGCCAGTATCCCATAGGGGCACTGGTTTGAGCCCTAGCTGCTCCTCTTCTGATCCAGCTCTCTGCTATGGCCTGAAAGCAGTAGAAGATGGCCCAAGTCCTTGGGCCCCTGCACCCACATGGGAGACCTGCAAGAAGCTCCTGACTCCTGGCTCCAGATTGGCCCAGCTCCAGCCATTGCAGCCAACTAGAGAGTGGACCAGCAGATGTAAGAGCTCGCTCTCTCTCTCTACCTCTCTTCTCTCTGTGTAACTTTTTCAAGTAAATAAATATTTAAAGAAGTCTCTCATTTGTACATGTTTTTGAAAGGACAGAGATGTCCCTGGCACTACAGATGCTGTGGTTAATAAAACAGGGTTCCTGTTTTGCATGAGCTTAGACTAGTGGTGAGTAACTTTAGAGATGTACATTTTTTGTTAGCATTGAAAAGCAAAGTAACAGGGAAAGAAGACAGGGAGAGAGCTTGAAAGACAGACAGATATCTTCTATCCCCTGGTTCATTGTCCAAATGGCCACCGCAGCAGTGGTTGGGCCGAGCCGCAGCCAGGACATGGAGCTCCATCTGGGTCTCCTACATGGGAGGCATGCACCCAAGGAATGGGACAATTTTCTGCTTTCTTGCCAGGCATTATCCAAGGGAGCTAGATAAGAAGTGGGGTTACAGGTACTAACATTCATGACCTTATGGGTGCTGACTTTGCAAGCAGCTGCTCAGACTGCTGCTCCACAACACAGCACCCTAGTTATGATTGTGTTAAATGCTTGATAGAGCAAGTGAATTCTAATCCATTAAGTCGGGAGTGCTGAGACATGTCTACATAGTCAGAGGTGGAATGAGGTAAAGGGGACCAGGGCATTGTTTTAGGAGAACAAAAATGAGAACTCAAGGGCAGGAAGGTAATGGATCAAAGCCAGAAGAAGGCAAGCAGGGAGAAGGAAATACTCATGTTTGGAAGCACCGGATGACAGGATGTTTGTCTAATGACAAGTGTGCTCACAGGAGGTTAGGCGCATGCATCTCACTGAGGCCCACTGCAAGGTCCTGCATCTACTTGCAGAAGAAGCTAGAGCACAGCTTCTCTTTCCTGTAAGGGCAGGAATAGAGTTTGCAACTGGCAGACAAGAAAGCAAAAGTGACGGGGTGGGCAGGGTCGTACAGCTAAGCTCCAATCAGATCACAAAGACTAGAAAGGATGGCTTCAGGTGCCTGGGCCCAGCCCTGTCCCATCTTCCTTAGACCCATCTGCTTTGGTCCAGGGACCAATGGGAGAGTATGAATGGAAGCAGCTCTGCTTTGCTGAGCTTGATGCCCAGAGATGACCCACCAGGCTTACGCCGGGTGTCCGAGCCATACCTTGGGGAGCCTTGGAGTGGTATCCAAGAGCCCCTGCAGCCGTGGGGAGATCTCCACTGCCATGGGCCCCAGGAATTGTGCCCATGACACATCAGAGTACAGGACCTTGGAAATATTTCTTGGTAGTACATGAACAAATCCTGTCACTGTGCCTTGGGCCAACTCTTATTAAGGCCTTGTGTAGCCCTTTAACCCTGTGGGGAATGCCAAGGATCCCTCAGCACCTCAGGGATTCCAGCACGGAGGCAGCACTGAGGAGAGCAGGGAGTGAAATGTGCACTGAGTTTGCAGCAGGTTCATGTTGGCACCATCAAGATGAGGACGGAGCAGCTGCCACCAAGCCAAGGGTGGTGGCAGGGATGCAGCAGAGGAGTTTAGCACAGCTTCCCGCCACTCAGCTGCCAAAGGCTGCTGGCCAGAAAGCAGCGGCAGCTGTGCTGGAAGTGGTGTGGTGGAATCACTGTTCTCCACCCTGCACTGGGGCTCGGCCATGGCGATGTCCTCTGCTGCCTTGAGCAGCATGGAGGAGGAAAAGGACAGGATGGAGCACTAGCACTTCTGGAAGATCACGAATGCTCTCAGCCACTATGGCCCCAGAATGTAAGAGCTGGCACATTGAATAGAAAGAGAATTTTGATCACTTCCAGTTAATCAGCAGAAACTGCTTCCTCAATATCTTAACTTGGACAAGATCTCAAACTACACTGATCCTAATCAAGACATGCTACTGACCATTGTGAACGACTTTATAAATATGTTTGGAAATAAAGGATATGGAGAATACGGAAAGAATGGAAAGATTTCGCCAGCATCTACACTTCACATGAAAGTTAAAATCCATACTGAGACACTTTGTGAGACTGTAGTGAAACTGGCGAAGCAGGATGGGATTCCTGCTGCCAGCCAATCATTATAAAAATGTTTTTTAAATTTTCCAAGATATGGGATCCTTCAAAAACAAATATTCTGGTACATGGTGCTAGACTAGAAAGATTGGTCTGGAAAAATATCTCTGCTAGGTTGTGAGTGTCAAGGAAAGGAATGGACACTTTTGTGCTTTTCTTTGAGGTTTATACTAGAAAGATGCTCTGAAATTAATAAACTTTATCCCTTGCCCTTAGTTCCCTCAAATGTTCTATGAAGAAAGTACATAATCTGCATGCATCTAGACTGTTCATCATTTTTCCAGACAAAAGTTTCAGAAAAGATCTGCAATGTCACAGCGGGTGTGCATGTGGGAGGGACAGAGGCCCCTGAAACTGGCACCTGAGCCACCTCCCAAAGGCATTGAAACAAGTGTGGTATGTGAAAGACACCCAGGACTAGAGCATATTCACATAGAGGTGGAGGCAGAGGTCCTATGAAGGAAAGATCAAACATTGCTGCAGAAACCTTCGTGTGTGCCCATTTCCCAATCTGGATATGCAGGAGAGTCATTCATCAAGTTCTAGAACACTATCCAGAATATTCTGACGTCAATTATCTAAGACAGTGAAGGAAGGAGTGTGACCTCTTGATTACAGACTGCTCTGTCCTTTTGCTCTATTCAAGCCTCACCAGGAAGGGCCATTTTCTTTGCACGCTGTAGCTGTTCAGATGTTAAGCCAAACCAGAAATACCCATGTAGACACAGAAAGAATGAGGTTAGGCCAAAGGTATGGGCACTTGGTGGCCCAATCCAGTCATTATGTAAAATTAACTGTCATACTATGACCACACAGAAAATAAAAAATAAAAACAAGATTAAGGCAGGGTTTCTGCATCCATAGCCATAATCCTTGATATGCGTAGTCAGGCATGAAGAAGGGGGCTGGAAAGGGAGAAGAGGTAAAAAAGGAGCCAAGTGAAGGGGTATACTAGGGGTCAGGAAAATGATGAGACTGAAAAGGCAAATGACCAAAGAGAAAAGAGTTCCTGAGGGGTGAGCAGAAGGAGTAAAACTCTAGGGTGAGAGCTGTATCTGAAGCCTGAGCCCCCAAGCTTACCTCAATCCCTCCTCCCTCACCCCATGACGACCAAAAATATCACTGGGCCAACCAGGGCCCATTTCCCAAAATACAGGAAGAAGGTATCAGAGTAGACATGGGCAGCCATCTCCAAACAACTCTCTCACTTGCATAAAAGGTTCATCCAAAGGCAGCTCCTCAGGACCCACAGCAGTGAAATGGGGGCTCCTGCCTGTCCTCATTTCTGGGTGTCTTTGGAATTCAGTTTAGTATAGTAAACCACAGCCAAGTAATGAAGGCCAACACATGTGTGTGTGTGTCTCTTTAGGGACACATACTCACCATGGATGGCCCTGCATTTGTTGACTGATGCTTCATAGACTCATTTGTGTGATGAACAACCTCACTCATCCAGTCAAGTGATGGGTTCAGGAAGTGCATGCACCAACATCGAAACTTGGTTAACAATCTTGCAAGATTTCCAGCTTGGTAGGTCAGCATACCTGGGGTGGTTAAAGCCAACTATTGATTTCCTAGCATGGAGATCCCTCCCCTGCTTCCTCACAGGCTGAAACACTTGGGTTACAAGATGTCCTGCATTCTCTTCACCTGTTCTTGCCACTAAACTCCTGTTTATCTTGTTTGCCTAAAAGCTTTCAGGTGCTTGTAACCTAGCAGTCTTACTTTAAAACATAAATCAAGTTTTATTTCAGAATCAGGCTAAAGCCAGGAGCTCAAAACTCCTTCTGTGTCCTACAAATTGTAGCAAATACCAAGTATTTGAACCATCAAATGCTGCATCCTGGTTGCACAGCAGTGAGCTGAATTGAGAGCAGAGCAAACGGAGTGTTCACATCTCAAATATTCAAGAGAGTCAGGTCCTGGCCAGGCCATAGTTTGGAACCAGGTGGACATCTCCCACTTTTGTGGCAGGGACCCAGGTTCTTCAGCCATCACATGCTGCTGTCTGTGAGCTACATCAGCATGAAAAGCAATCTGTAGCCCTAGCTGTGACTAGAACCCAATGCCCTCAGCTACAGGGAGGTGCTTGGTGTCATGAAATTGGCTTTGAGCCCTTCCCAGAAGAGCAGACCCAGGTGGGAATTTCTGCTAAGGGAAAAGATCTATCACTTCAACCCAATTCACCTGGCTTCTGCTCAGAAGAAATACAGTGAAAAGGGATTGCAAGCCCTTCTTGCATGTCCGCCTGACCTTCCAAGCAAAGCAATGCAGAGCCTTCTTGCCAAAACTGTTAGCCTAAGCTACACAGTGGAGACAAAGCCAAACATGGACAGGAGTGCACCTTAAATGAATCATGAGTATCTGACTATGCAGTCAATACAAACCAAACTGAAAACAATGTTGCTCCCTCATGTATCTCTCCTATTAATTTGGCTTTGTTGTAAAGAACTCTCAGAGAAGCATCTTATTCCTTTGGTCAAGAGGTCCCCAACATACACAGCTGTATGGTAAAATCACCAGTGTGAGAATATGCTTTCTCATAGGATTAATAAGGATGGGAAGCTAGAAATCCCGGGAGATATGTTGGTGCTTTTCACAACTATGACTAGCCCCTGCGTGGATCATGCAAGTCAGATCAAGGTTGTGTTGTTTATGTGACTTTGATATCCCCAAGGTTTTCCAGACCTCACACATCTCATGTAACCAGATGCATTGATAACTGTTCGTCATCATCTACCAGGCTGCGAGGGTCAACTAACTTACTTAAGTGACATTCTCATGGGCCTCCGTCAACAGTCCCCAGTTAATCACCCCATGAATCCACTTGGTGTTTGTGACTGAATGCTTAGCATCTGACATCAGCCCTTTATATTATCTGCAGCGTACAATCAATGTGTGGGAAAGTATTAATTGTATACACGTCTCCTATCCCTTGGTTGAGAGGTATCACAAAAGTCACCCAGGAAACTATTCTACAAAAAAAAAAAAAAAACCTGATAGGGTTTAAATAGCACTGTGGTTTCAGTGTCCATTAAAAGTTCATGGTTTGGGCCGGCGCTGCGGCTTAATAGCCTAATCCTCCACCTGCGGCACCGGCACACCAGGTTCTAGTCCCAGTCAGGGCACCGGATTCTGTCCCAGTTGCTCCTCTTCCAGTCCAGCTCTCTGCTGTGGCCCAGGAAGGCAGTGGAGGATAGCCCAGGTCCTTGGGCCCTGCACCCGCATGGGAGACCAGGAGGAAGCACCTGGCTCCTGGCTTCGGATCAGCGTGCTGTGCCAGCTGCAGTGGCCATTGGAGGGTGAACCAACAGCAAAAGGAAGACCTTTCTCTCTGTCTCTCTCTCTCACTGTCCACTCTGCCTGTCCAAAAAAAAAAAAAAAAAAAAGAGTTGCCAACTTACACAACTTACACTGTCTTGAAAACAGCTGAAATGGTGGACTTACATTCTGGGAAAAAGAAAAAAAGTTCATGGTTTGGAACTTTAATTATTCAATGGGACAGTTTTTGGACATGGCACCTAATAGGAAGTGTGTCAGTTATAGAACTGGAGCCTAGATAAATGAATTAAGGTCTTTTCCCCAAGAGGGAACTCTTGTTCTTACATAACTAAATTTGCAAGTGTGAGCCAGGCATGACGAGCCTGCTTCACACCAGCAGAAGCCAATTCATCCAGAATTCGTTAAAGATATTTGAGAAGCATCACCAGCAACAGCAGACACGCAACTGTTGTGTTGGTTATTTGCTCGAGTGGTACTATATTTATTTCCTGTGTGCTCTATTCAAAATTTCTCTTTTTTAAAAGATTTATTTATTTATTTGAAATTCAGAGTTACATGGGGGGGGGGAGAGAGAGATAGAGAGAGGTCTTCCAACCACTGGTTCACTCCCCAATTGGCCGCAATGGCTAGAACTGCACCGATCCAAAGCCAGGAGCCAGGAGCTTCTTCCTGGTC
Source organism: Oryctolagus cuniculus (assembly GCF_051225735.1). NCBI lineage: Eukaryota > Metazoa > Chordata > Mammalia > Lagomorpha > Leporidae > Oryctolagus > Oryctolagus cuniculus. The sequence goes on from NC_142878.1 coordinate 114,033,668, forward strand.
TCCCACATGGGTGCAAGGGCCCAAGGACTTGGGCCATCTTCTACTGCTTTCAGGCCATAGCAGAGAGCTGGATTGGAAGTGGAGCAGCCAGATCTTGAATTGGTGCCCTTAAGGGATGTCGGTGCTTCAGGCCAGGACATTAGCCCACTGCGTCACTGTGCTGGCCCCTCCAAAATCTCTTTACACTCTGTTGATTGAACCAGTTGTAGAAGTGTCTCATTTTAATTAAATTTGAGCTTAGAAAACTAATTTGATGACAATGCAATTTCTGTCTGCCAAGTATATTTTCATAAATTTCTTAGAAAGATAAGCTTAAATTCTCTCCTCTGTTTCAAACATAATATTCTTATTTGACTTTAATGTCAACCACTGCTATAGCACCAGTGTCCAAATCATATTCATAAACAAGGAAAACAGAAAGATGCTGAAATGATGGGCTTGTTGTGATGTAATCTGCTTTAAAAAGCATTCTTGGCCGGCGCCATGGCTCAATAGGCTAATCCTCCGCCTGCGGCACTGGCACACCTGGTTCTAATCCTGGTCAGAGTGCTGGATTCTGTCCCGGTTGCTCCTCTTCCAGGCCAGCTCTATACTGTGGTCCGGGAGTGCAGAGGAGGATGGCCCAAGTCCTTGGGCCCTGCACCCACATGGGAGACCAGGAGAAGCACCTGGCTCCTGGCTTTGGATCAGCGCAGCGGCCATTGGAGGGTGAACCAACAGCAAAGGAAGACCTTTCTCTCTGTCTCTCTCACTGTCCACTCTGCCTGTCCAAAAAAAAAAAAAAAAAAGCATTCTTAAAATCAAGCCTATTCCTTTGTACTTTGACAAGATTATGTTAAGAATTACTACATCTATATTCTTTTCTGGATTCAAGATGGTATTCAGAGTGCATTAAAATTTATAAATCTCAGGCACAATTTTAGAGTTTGAAAGAACCTCAGGGTTTTCTATTATCAGTTCATCAGCATCTTAGGGACAAATTACAAAGCTTCAGAGAAATGGCTGTGACTTGCTCAGGGTTCCCCAGCAGTAATGGAAGCATGGCAGGGACAAGGCTAGAACAAGGTCTTGTGGGTGTTTTGGTTTTTTTTTTAATGTATTTTTTGAGAGGCAGAGAAAACAAGCTCCTGTCTGCTAATCCAATTCCTCAAATGCCAGAAATTACCAGGTCTTGGCCAGGCTGAAACTGAGAGCCAAGAACTCCATCCAGGTCTTGCCTGTGGGAAGCAGGAACCTAACTACTTGACCCATGACCTGCTGCCTCCAAGGGTGCACATTAGCAGGAAGCTAGAATCTGAAGCTGTGCCTGGACTTGAACCCAGATGTTCCAATATGAAATATGGGCATCCCAACCACTGTGTTAACCAGTAGGCCTGTCCTGGACCAAGGCTTGCTAGTTCCAAACTCTGTTTGCTCCATCTCCAGTGTCTGGATTGCAGTCACAGCCTTCTATGCCATTGCTCTCTGCTCCAGTTTCTTCCTACCTCTGTAAATCCTTTATAAATGCTACCAGCCAGCTCTTCCATGTGTTTTCATCAAGGTATTCTCTGGTTGAGAAACCTAAAAGGATGGTGCAGATTTGCAGCATTACAAATTTTCTATATCAAGTCCAAGTTGGCTATTTTTTGTCCCTGGTTTTGAGTCCTTCTTTGCTAAAACAAGTTCCTTTACCTCTGTGAGCCTCAGGCTTCTCACCCACAGAGTGAAGATAATGATGCCTGCACCTTGGGGGTGATCTGAGGATGGAGTGAGGGGCTGTGTGGATGATGATGGAAAACTCACCTCATGCCTGCTTCCAATAGCACACACTGGCTCTGCTCATTTCTCTCTTGGGTTCCAGATAAATACAAATTGGAATTATTCATCTGAAACAAAACAAAAACAAAATGTCAAACATGTACCTGCAATGGCTTCTCCACCAAGGAAACACCCAGAAGGGGGAATCCAATGCTCCTACTTCCTCAGGAGCATCTGGGACATTTCCCATTTCTACATATCCAGAGATCCCTAGTATCTCTTTCAGTAGCATTCATGGTTCAGGGCATCATATGGCTCATGTGCAAATGTAAAACAGTGCTTCTTGGAATCATTTGTCATCCCTAAGTTATATGCCAACCAGCCCTGTTACAATGAATCTTTGTTGAAGAAGGCAAGCAGATAATGGTTCCTATGCTCAAATTTTGTGACATTCATACCCAAAATGTTGAGAGGAACCATCACCAGGAAAATTCAATGGCTGTCAGCTGTGTCAACTGGGGTGAGGTCTTTCACTTCCCTGCCCCTAAGTTCTCTCACATGTTCTATGAAGGGAGGGGGTGCCCTCTTGATCAGACTGTTCAGTCCTGTTGCTCTATTCAAGGTTCACCAGGAAGAGCAATTTCCTTTACAAACTGTAGCTGTTCAGATGTTAAATCTACCCAGAAATTCCCATATAGACACATTGAGAATGAGGCTGGGCCAAATGTATGGGCGCTTGGTGGTTCAGGCCAGTTATACAAAATTAATGTTCATACTATGAGCACACAGAAAATAAAACTCCAAGATTAAGGCAGGATTTTGGCATTCATAGCCATAACCCTAGATAAGCAAAGACAGGCAGGAGGAGGAAGAAGGGTTAGGAAGGGGAGAACAGGTTCACAAGGGAGCCTAGGGAAGGATTTTACTAGGGAGCAGGAAAATGATGAGGCTGGAAAGGTGAATAGCCAAAGACAAACAGTCCCATAGGGTCAAGCAGAATGTGTAAAACTCTAGAGTAAGAGAGCAGTTTCCTAAAGCCTGAGCCCTTGTGGTTCAGGCTATCCAGCAGCTCATGTGCAAATGTGACACACACCCTTTCTTGGGATCATTTTTCCTCCCAGTGTATATGCCAACTGACTCTGGTGTGATGAACTTTTGGTGAAGGAGGAAAGAAGACAATGGTTCACATTTTATAAGATGAGAAACAAAATGTTGTGAGGATCTGACCATCTAGAGAACACCATGCCTGCCTGCCAGCTGTGTCACTTGTGGCCATGGCTTTCACCACCCTGACCTGTAGTTCCCTCAAATGTTGCATGAAACAGGTACATGATCTGGATTCACCTTGACTGTTCATTGTTCCAGAGAAAAAGTTTCAGAAGAAGCTTGTAATGACACATTGTTCTGCATGAGGAAGGGATTCAGGCTGGCCATTGGGAACCCCTGAAATTGGCACTCTAGCTACCCCCCAAAGCATTTTAAAAAAGTGTGATGTATGAAGAACCCCAGGACCAGTGCACATTCATGCATAGTGGCCATGTGTTTATTGTTAGAAGGAAAGTTGGAGAATCCAGATGACTGCGCACAAAAACAAAAGATCAAGGTAACTCTGGGAAATACCTGTTGCTCTGAAGGTGTTTCCTGAATGTAGAGAGGGAACAAAGTTTAATGCCACCATGAAAACCAACTACACCACGACCCTCCTCAGCTCCTGCTCTATTTGAGAGGATGGTGAATCGAGGATGGTTTTATAGTTGTCCATACTTTCCTTTTATTTCTTATTACAATTAAAAGAGAAATACATAAACATAATTAGAAATAAGCATGTTCGTGCACAGAAGTTATAATAATGTTATTTTTGACCAAGAAAAAAAAAAGGGTTGGACTGAGGCGTATAGGAACATTGTCTTTGTGTGCTATTGCAGGTGGCATCAACTCAGGCTAAGTGGCTATGTATTTTAGAATGTTATACATAATATACATTTGAGATTTTTTACATATTTGGAGCATGCATCCTTACTGGTGCATTAACTAACAGGCCCAATTCAAACCCCATATTGTCTTCTTGACCCAGTAATTTTCCTCAATAATGTTCTTCTTTGTCTCCTATATTAATCTTGCCAAGGTAAGTATTGGTAATAAGAACAAAAGTATCCTAAACATGTACAAATAGGAAAATGAGAAGGGAATCAAAAGTGTTCACTACAAAATCCAAGGAAATGAAGAAAATGCTGTGTGGGTTGAAATGAGATAAAAATAGTCTAAGAGAGAACAAAAAGCAAATGTAAAATTTCAGAAGTAATGTCATAATTATTCCAATATAAATAGTGTCAACACTCTAATGAAAAAGCAGATATCAGAATGCTTTAAAACTAAATCCAACCGTATACCATCTACATAAAATCACTGTAGATTCAATAGAAAGGAGGTTCAAAGTGATGGACAGAAAAGGAAATGTAGAATTGTATCATAGGTAAAAAATCCAACTGGTGTGGTTATACTACCATCAGACAATTATATGAGAAACAAAAATCATTGCAGGAGACAAAAAGGACATTACATATTGATACAAATTACTGTGTTAAGAACATATAACACGGAGGGGCCAGTGCTGTGGTGTAGTGGGTTAATCTTTCCACCTGCAGCACTGGCATCCCATCTGGTGGCCGGTTCTGGTCCTGGCTGCTCCACCGCCAATCTAGCTCCTTTCTCAGGCCTGGGAAAGCACTGGAAGATGGCCCAAGTCCTTGGGCCCCTGCACCCATGTGGGAGACCTGGAGGAAGCTCCTGGCTCCTGGCTTCAGATTGGCGCAGCTCTGGCCATTGCAGCCATTTGGGGAGTGAACCAATGGAGGGAAGACCTTTCTTTCCTGATTCTCCTTCTCACTGTCTGTAACTCTGCCTCTCAAATAGAATAAATGAAATGTTTTTAAAAAGAACATACAATATGGAATAGGCATTTGGCCTATTGGTTAAGATACCAACCAGTTAGGATGCCTAAGTGCCATATGCATATACTTGGTTTCTAGTCACAGTTATGGCTACTGGTACCTGTTCTGCTAATGTGATCACAGAGAGAAGCATGTGATGGCACAGGAACCTGGGTCCTGGCCACCAATGTGGGATATAGCTATAGAGTTTCAAGCTTCTGGCTTTCGGCAAACCTGGACCTAACTGTATTGAGTATGTGGGAAGTAAACAATCACATTGCTTTGCTCCCCATCCAGCTCACTGCTGTGCAAATAGGAAGCAGAAGATATTCGTTCAAATACCTGGGGTTTTGCCACCATTTTGAAGACCCTGATTGAGTTCTGTACTCTTGGCTTTGGCCTGATTATTCCCAGGCTACTGTGCTGATTTGATGATTAAATCAGAAAGTCAAAGATATCTCTCTCTTTCCCTCCCTACCCCCCATCCATCTTTGCCTTTAAATAAGTACATCTTTTTAAAAATCACCAGAATCAAACTTGATTCTTTGACAAATGAACACATATTACAAACACTTAGATTACAAAGGAGAGACTCAGAATCTTAACTCACAAATGAAACATAGACTGTTACCAACGAATTCACATAAACAGAATTATAAAAGAAGTCTATGGAGAAGGAACTCCAAAAAACCAGATAATGAATATAGGGAAAAATTCCCTGCAAACATGAACACCATCGAAATTCTTTACAGAATAATTATTAATCATCATAGACATAGTACAAAAATGATGGTTAAGAACAATGCCATGGCATTCATGTTTTATGTGTAGTATACCAGAGTTAAAACACAAATTTAACTGGTTGTGATCTCTGAGTTTTGTGTTGTAGAAGCAATCAAACCTTCCTACCATGGAGGATAGAACAGAAAAAGAGGTGTTGGTAGGAGAGGGGCTACATCTTGGCCTCCCAGTGCAACCTGTAGTTCTCAGCACAGAGAAGCTATTGTAGAATTGGTCAGCTGCAGCCACCACACTCAATCAGCAACTGAAAAAAGAATCTTATGAATAGGAAAGATATGCCCATTTCTCATTTACTATTATGAAGTTAAATACTTCTCTAACTCCAGTTTCAATAACTGAAGATAAACATCAGTTGCCAAAAGTGGGCAATTCTGTAGTCAGATGTTCCTATGTGTTTCTTTGTGCTTATTGTTGCTGGTGCTGCAGTTGGATATCTATGGCCTTCTCATCTCACATCAGTCAGCAGATCAACTATAGCATTGTAAGGGTAGCAGGGGGGTGCTCCTTGAGTAACTATCTTGTGAGAATGCAGTAAGTGAAATACCAGCAGAAAGATAGGAAAATTACGGGTTCTGGGATATAGAAGTGTCCTTTTTTCTTAAATAACTACAAGATACCAGGTTCTGGTGTCGGAGCAGACCACCACATTTTCTTTTTTCTTTTCTTTTTTTTTTTTTTTTTTTTTTGACAGGCAGAGTGGACAGTGAGAGAGAGAGACAGAGAGAGAAAGGTCTTCCTTTGCCGTTGGTTCACCCTCCAATGGCCGCCGCTGCAGCCGGCGCACCGCGCTGATCCGATGGCAGGAGCCAGGATCCAGGTGCTTTTCCTGGTCTCCCATGGGGTGCAGGGCCCAAGCACCTGGGCCATCCTCCACTGCACTCCCTGGCCATAGCAGAGAGCTGGCCTGGAAGAGGGGCAACCGGGACAGAATCCGGCGCCCCAACCGGGACTAGAACCCGGTGTGCCGGCGCCGCAAGGTGGAGGATTAGCCTATTGAGCCACGGCGCCGGCCTTTTTTTTTTTTTTTTTTTGACAGAGTGGACAGTGAGAGAGAGAGAGACAGAGAGAAAGGTCTTCCTTTTGCTGTTGGTTCACCCTCCAATGGCCACTGCGGCCGGCATGCTGTGCTGATCCGAAGGCAGGAGCCAGGTGCTTATCTTGGTCTCCCATGGGGTGCAGGGCCCAAGGACTTGGGCCATCCTCCACTGCACTCCCGGGCCACAGCGGAGAGCTGGCCTGGAAGAGGGGCAACTGGGACAGAATTCGGCGCCCCAACTGGGACTAGAACCCGGTGTGCCGGTGCCGCAAGGTGGAGGATTAGCCTAGTGAGCCACGGCACCGGCCAGACCACCACATTTTCAACCTGTCAGCAACAGTTTCCAACTATGGCATTTCTATAGTGATCAGTGAGGTAACATCTTTCAACTCTTTCTACTCAGAAAGATGGCATTCTCAGCTCATCAGAGACCAGGACCACTTTCTTGATGTATAGAATGTTCTAGGTATTGGAAGCCAGATCAGACCTCAATAGAGAGATAACCTGGTCAGAGACAATGACCACTTCCTGAAATGTATGTAAGGAAGCCATTTCTCAATTCACCAGAAACCAGACCCCTGAAGAAAACATATGCAAACATGAAACAAAACAACAAAGCAGGCCCCAACATAGGCGACTGATCAATCAACAGGCAATTGCTAAATAAGCTGTGTTGTCCACAACCTTACTGGAACACTCCCTTGGATCCCCTCCTCAGTGAAACTTTACTTCTCCTTTTTCTCACACTCATTATCCAACCTGAAATAAAAAACTGACTCAAACTCCTGCAACAATTTGATTCTGTAATTCTTAATTGTGATTTCAAATAAATTATTTTCCTAAGACATGCTGACAAATATGGAAACAATTATGGTTGAAATAATTTGTCAAAATTGCTGAGGGCTGTTCAGAGAAGAAACAGCCAAGTAATGTTTAAGACATAGGGTTCTAGGCTGGCACTGCGGCTCGTTTGGCTAATCCTCCGCCTGCAGTGCTGGCACCCCGGGGTTCTAGTACCAGAGGGGCCATTGGATTCTGTCCCAGTTGCTCCTCTTCCAGGCCAGCTCTCTGCTGTGGCCCGGGAAGGCAGTGGAAGATGGCCCAAGTGCTTGGGCCCTGCACCCGCATGGGAGACCAGGACGAAGCACCTGGCTCCTGGCTTCAGATAGGTGTAGTGGCCATTTGGGGAGTGAACCAATGGAAGGAAGACCTTTTTCTCTGTCTCTCTGTCTCTCTGTCTCTCTCTCTCACTGTCTAACTCTGCCTGTCAAAAAAAAAATCATCAAAAAACAAAAAAAAAAAAACATAGGGTTCTGTTGTAAGAGTGACCATATCACTTACCAAGAACCCCAGTATTGAAGACTATCACAACAGGCTAAATATACCAACAGATATATTTGAGGAAGCCATGAACATTCACTCTATAGTGCAGTCATGGAGCAGCATTTGATAGCAGACTAATACATTTGTGAATCTGTAATTTCTAGAGGAATAAGGACCCTCATGTGATATCTTTTTTTTTTTTTTGACAGGAAGAGTGGACAGTAAGAGAGGGAGACAGAGAGAAAGGTCTTCCTTTTGCCGTTGGTTCACCCTCCAATGGCCGCCGTGGCCGCTGCGGCCAGCGCACTGTGGCCGGCGCACCTGGCTGATCTGATGGCAGGAGCCAGGTACTTATCCTGGTCTCCCATGGGGTGCAAGGCCCAAGCACTTGGGCCATCCTCCACTGCACTCCCTGGCCACAGCAGAGAGCTGGCCTGGAAGAAGGGCAACCGGGACAGAATCCGGTGTGCCAGCGCCACAAGGCAGAGGATTAGCCTAGTGAGCCGCAGCGCCAGCTTATCTTTTTCATATTCAATAAGATACTCCAAGGTATTTTGCTTCTCCTTATCATACAGAAGCAAGATGTCAAATAGAATACATAAACTTATGTTCAGTAATTACTGTTTCAGTACTTTATCTGGCTTAGAAAGGATCTAGACTCTACTCTAGAGAGAAATAATATTAAATAAAGCTAGCCATTGTTTTCAGTAATTTCCTAGTAACTTTTTATAACATGTATGTATGAGGAGACAGAGCTACTATTATTAAGCCTATGATACTACTATTTTACTTACCAAACATTTAAATAATCACAAGCATTTGAAAGCAATTTGTTTCCTTTATTTATTTCTTGGAGGTTTAGAAATATATATCTATATATTTTTTCATACATTAAACACAACCATTCACATGCTAACCAAGACTAGGAATACAGGGTTACCACATGCTCACAGCACCTTCAATAATGGTCAGCTTGTAGCCTACAAAAACACTCTACAAGCTCTAGTTTTTCAGAACTAAAGGAAGAAGAACCAAGTGGCTTTTACCAGGTATCATGGGATAACCATTTATGCATGCCTTGCCAGTGAGGTAACCTGCTGTCCGTGACTCAGAAATGAACAAATCATGTTTCTGATCTTTGAAACAGGATTTCTCAGGATTTCATTCACTTATGGAATAAAGCAGGAAGGCCACACAGCCGTCTCAACACAGCAAGTGCCAGAAAAACACCATCTCTGTGCTGGGCCATGACATTAAGACAGAAGAGTTTCCAGAAACTGAGGCCAAAGAACTAATACTTAAAACCACTGGGGAAGTGACATTTCTAGGCTCATGCTCTATAAATGAAAATGCCATCCAAAGGTCTCTGACACACGACAGAGCAGAGCCACCATGCAGCAGAAGGCAGTGATGTTAGACACAGAAGCTGTACGGGTGGGCCAGGATCATTCAAGCACCAAAGAAATCTACTCAAGCTGCTCCACACTGTTGACTCCTCCACGGTTTCCACCATCGAAACCTGTAGCTTTGCTGTCACAGGAGCCATGGTCACTAAGAAAGAAGGGCTGACCATATGAAGGAGGCAGCCCCAGCAGATGGCCCTGCTGTCGAGGCTAAGCACTGCCAATGCAGAAGCCAATGCAGCATGGCCTAGCTCCCCGCAACAGTAAATTTCCATGGCATTGTTTGCTGTGCCACTGTCCTGCTACCTTGTTGCCTGCATGCAGGGGTCGAGGCTGCTTCCAGGAACATGAAGGGAAGTTCACACTGTCAAGTAAACCCATCGGCTCTACTCCAGGCTGCTTAGTGAAACAACAGTAACACACATTCATCTCCACTGCTGCCGTTCCTAACCAAAAATAGGCCTGAATTATAACAGGCATTCAAAGGAACCTGCAAAGCAATAACCTGGAGGAACAAATAGCTAGAATAGTTGGACTCCTAGAAAGCAAAGCAGACCAGAGAGAAGCATGAATTTATCACTGACCCAGGTCCAAATCACCAAGAAGCCAGACAGAGATGGAACATCACCCAGAAACTCTCCCTCCACACCCTATTTTTTACAACACATGGTTTAACTTCTATCCACAGCAATGGACTGAGATATGTTAATTCAAATTGTGATGTTTATAAAAAGCAAAGGAAACCCGAACGGAAGCTGAGCGCGGGCTGGCTCGGGCCTCCACCGGCGGGAGGGCGGCCGTTGGGGCCGTTGAGGTGGCGGCGACTCTGCGCCCAGGGCTCCAGATGGAGGCGGCCCGGGATCCCGGGCCCAGGCTCTGCTGCAAGCCTGGCGGGCGGCTGGACATGAGCCACGGCTTCGTGCACACATCCGACGGAACCAGATCGCCCGGTACCTCCCCACCCCGCGCCACCACCACCCTTGGCCTGGCCCGGCCGGCTGTCCCTGACTCCCGCTCGGCTCCCCGCAGGGACGACTACGACAAGAAGGTGAAGCAGGCGGCCAAGGAGAAGATGGCTCTACCCGCCCAGGCAACCCAGACTTGGAGGAGTCCAGTGAAAGCAGCAGTAGTGGTGGCTCTGAACTAGAGCCTTCTGGCCATCAGCTCTTCTGCTTAGAATACGAGGCGGACAGTGGCGAGGTCACATCAGTTATCGTGTATCAGGACGATGACCCAGGAAGGGTGAGCGAGGAGGTGTCTGCCCACACGCCTCTGGATCCGCCCATGCGAGAGGCTCTCAAGTTGCGTATCCAAGAGGAGATTGCAAAGCACCAGAACCGTCACTGACCAACTTGAAAGCATTCTTTGCAGGCTGGATTCACTGCCCGTGGAAGAATTCTGCCCAGGGAGCTCAGCCGTAGCCTGAGGGCACCTGCACCACTGTTTGATCTTGACACTGCCAGAGCTGCTGCATCCCCAGGGTCATTCCAAGACTCCACCTGGCCCATGTCCCCCACAACCGTTTACTGGTTGGCCTGTTGACCAGCCTCATATTCTGGAATTCTCTGAGAATTCGGTGTGGCTGACTTGGTGTTCTGGGAGCACAGGCTTGAGGGCGAACCAGGGTCCATGAAGCCTTTCGCCATCATGCTGCATTCTCAGAGGTCACATGCCTGGCTGCTTCGTGTCCCACCCAGCTCCGTGAGCGCTGTTATGTCATAGTTCCTTTCCTTCGTGTTGTGCTCACTTCACTTCCACCCGTGTTTCCCTGGACTTTTTTTTCTTTTTTTTTTTTTTTAGCTTTATTCTTTGTTTTTCCTTTTCTTCATCTCTCTGCCTCAGGTCGAATCTCTCAGTTCTCTCCCCACCCCCTCAACAGGACTGTGCACCTGCAGCTGCTCAGGACCTTGGAGGGGGGGACTGTGAGGCTCTGCCTTTCCAACAAGTTCTCCAAGTAATTCTGACGCCAGAATAAAGTGGGAGACCTTTATTTCTGAGGCCCACTCACAAGCACGTCTCCCTCCCCTCCCATGCTTTCGTGAGCTGCTTGCATGCGCCACACCACTGTCAGACAGCAGACCTAGGAAGAAGATCCTGGTGCTAAACTGCAAGGATTTCTTGCAGCAAAACCTGCCTGGAGCTGCAGAATTCCAGCTGCAAATAGCTGCGAATAGACTCCTCTGCTCAGGACAACCAATGGAGAATTATCAAAGCAAGCTTGAAACTAACTCTCCAACCGTGACTTAAAAGTCTAGACCATAAGTACAAAGGGAAACTCAACATTAACAATAATTGCCTGTTTGGAGCCCTAGTTGCAAAAAAAAGGTGGGGGGGGGACTACACAACTCTCCTTATCTGTTCCCTCTCCCTGTCCAATGTCCTGTCCCATGCTTCCTCCCTCGCTATCTCAAGGATATGCATAAGGCAGCTTCAAAAAGTTCATGGAAAGTGGAATCGAAAGACAGTCTGAATTGTCTGTGAACTTCTTGAAGCCCTCTGGTGTACGTATAACTGAGGTCCTGAAAGAGTCCCAGGGTAGCGCTGCTCTTCCCGAGGGAACATTTTTTTCTACCACAGGGTTAGGCTAAGGTCTGAAGTCCACAAGACATCGTGTGCACCAAAGTTTCCAAGGCACGTCTATCTGCGAGCAAATCGGCGTGACCTCAGTGACTTGAAGTTTACAGCTTAAGTGAGCCAGTGAGCCCTGGAACTTCCTGAAACCAAAGCCCCTTGGCCCCCTGGTTTCTCCACATCAGGGTCTCAGGATCAGGCTGGCAGTTCTATTGCAGCAGTTCTTCTCCTAAAAGACACCCAAGAGAACTGTTGGTTTGTGCCCCGCACTCCTGAAAATCATCTCCCTCCAAATGGGGCAAGGCGGCTCCTTCAGCTACGCCATTAGAACGTGGAATGCTGAGTTGCAGCCTGCAGCGCCAAGGAACGCTGGGACAGTGAGTGAGGCAGATAAGGTCGAGGGGCCTGGTTGTGAAAGCCAGTGAGCAGAGTGCTGCAAACCCGCAAAGCTGCACCAGGTTAAGTGCCTTGAACTTACCAGTCCTGGGCTCAGGTCTACTTTCAAAGGAGAAAAGTCTTTGCCCTCTACTTAGGCAGCTGGCTAAAAGTGCCTTCTGTTCACTACCCTCCACAGCCTGGGTCATGGAGGCTGTGCCGAGCCCTACCCCCGTTCTTCACACAGCCTAGAGGACCAGTCACTCTAGTCCTCCAGCTCCTCAATGGATCCTATGGTTGGGACATAGGACTTCACTGGAATTCCATGATGGCTTAGAAGGAAATACTTTCTGGATTCATCTCACAACTGGATCACCTGTGTCCTATTTTTATAGAACTCAGAACACCAGAGGGTTGAAGTCTGGGGGCGTGACCCCTGACATTTGAGCTTCTGTTCCTGTTTTGTGTGGAGGGAAGCTGTCAGTGTTTACACATCGTGTCCTTTTGTGTGTTTGTCATGGGATCCTCCGAGATCCCCTCAGGTAGATGGATTGAAACTCCTTGCCTCTAAACTTGCTTTTCTTGCAGCACTTTGCTTATCAAGTGTATGTAAAACATTTTCTATCCAACAGAGCACTCTAATCCGTGTAGCATGACCTGTAAAGCACTAAGCCTTGTACCTGGAAGAGAGCCTGTCCATCAGAACTGGGCTCTTGGAGGCAAGGCTGCCTCTCTGCAGACGGACAGCTTCAGCCTTACCGCTGACTGCCACCCCCTACTGGAAGCCCAAAAATGGTACTATCTCATCACCGGACCTGCCTCCAGACACCTTCCACCAGTTACAAAAATTGGTGCTTTGCCATCCAGGACTGTGTTCTCCCACTGACTCCAGGATGTCTCAGGACTGCCCTGTGTTGTGTGGGACAGTGGCAACACTTTTGGACTAAATAGAACTTTCCAACTGGCTGCTTCATAATCAGTGTTCGTTTGATTAGATAAATTCTTGGCTGTCTTAAAAAAAGTCTGATAGGCATATCTCTCAGCATTCAATATGCAGTATTAATTCTTAACTGAAGGTAAGCCTGGATTTTAACGCTTTGTGTTTCCTGAGCCAGCAGGTGATGTCATAGGTACAAGGAACTTAGGCTTGCAGGGACTTTGGGCTGTGCAAGAGTAAACACTAAACCTTGAATCATAGCCAGTTGGCAGAGATAGTGCTTAAAGAATGTAACACAAGAAAGGAAGGGAATTATACAACTTTTTGGTTTGTTTTTGTTTTGTTTTGTTTTTTTAATTTGAAAGAGCTCCCATCCATTGGTTCACCCCCCAAATGTCCACAATGACCATGGCCTGAGCTGGGCTAGGCCAGAGCCAAGCTTCAGTCAAGGTCTCCCATGTGGATGGTAAGAATCCAGTTACTTGAGCCATCACCGCTGCCTTCCAGAGTCTGTATTAGGGAGCTGGAGCCAGGAATTGAAACCAGGTATTCCTTGTGGGACACGGGCATCCTAACCACTGGGCCAAACCACCTTTCTCTAGAAAACCTTGTACCCATTGAGAGAGCCTCTGGAGGCCAACCAGCCAGTGGGCCCTTGTAGGCAATTACAAGCGCATCTCCCTGTGGAAAGGATGCTCATGTGGTCGGTCCACTCTGAGGGGCACTGCCTGCTAGAGATGAGCCCATGTGGAAGCGTTTGGAGGTAGTATGTATCCAGTCTGCCATTCATTTGGCAGGACCAGTGAATGGTTGGTAGATCCCCAGCCAGCTCACAAATTTAGGGGAACCTTTCTAAGAAGAAAGAACAGTAAGGACATCACTTTCCTACCTCTGAGCTGCCTTTTGGGAGAATTGCCACGGCATGTTGACAGTTAACTACTTGAAACGTCTTAAATCCCCTCATTGAATTCCTGCCCTGTTGAGGAATCAGCTGGGAGGAGCCATAGGCACCCACCCCAAACGTCCCCAGGAGTTGGAGCAATGTTCAAAACGAAAACCTGAGTGACAACTCCACTGCCTGCAACAGATGAGACTGCACTGCTTGTGTTAAATGTATAAAAAGCCATATGTTCTGTTTCCTCATTTCCAGTGTTTCTGCTGTGTGGATTAATAAAATTAAGTGCAAATTATGTGACTGGCCCAAGAAAAAAAGGTTCTTTTAAAATACAGTATTTTTTTAAACAATAAACTTACTCTTTTTACAGCAAAAAAAAAAAGCAAAGGAAAAAGCAGTCTGAAAATCAAACCAACACAGTGCTCTGATGTGCTTATGCTTTATACTGCAGAACTATTACTAGGCATCAGCTGACTACATCTGAGTGGCTTCTCATGGCCACTCTGGAAACACAACTAATGGGAACTTGTGCTATTAAAACCATGCTTACACCAGAGAGGTGGAAAAGTAAATAAAATCGAGCAAATGAAGGGAAAAAGGAAACTACCTCAAGATTATCTGTCTTTAATGTTAAAGTGATCTCCTTAGGTTCACATTAAAATGAGTTTATGCTTTCATCCCTTCATGAATGACAAGAGGGAACCTCATATAATGTTTGCAGTCAATAATGCAGAAGGGTTGGTATCCCAAAGAGCAAATGCAAATTCATAGAGAATAAAGAAATGACTGGAAAAATCAAGGATGAATAGATTTATTAACAAAGGCAATGTTTAAAAATAAAACTACTTTGGGCTGACATTGTGGTATAGCAGGTTAAGCTGCTGTCTGTGATGCTGGCATCCAGTATGGGCACAAGTCCAGGACCTGACAGTTTCACCTCCAGTCCAGCTCTGGGCTAATTTGCCTGGAAAAACAGTGGCAGACGACCCAAGTGCTTGGTCCCCTGTACACATGCAGGAGACTTGGGAAAGATCTCTGGGCTCCTGACTTTGGCCTGGACCAGTCTGGGCCATTGTAGCCTTTTGGGGACTGGGCCAGTAGATCTAAGACCTCTCTGTCTTTCTCTGTTACTCTCATATAAATTTTAAAATCTTTAAGAAAACTAAAAAAAGAAAAAGGTCACCTCTAAATCTTGAAATTTACAGTTAATATGCAGTGGAATTTGATCCTTCAACTCTCACAATAAGCAAGCTTCCTGGGTTTTTCAGTGCCTCATGTCTGGAGGGTTTTATGGCAAGCTCTTTGGTCATCAGAGCTGATATCATGAATTTTTCTACATAAAGTAGAGAATCATTCAATGTTGCAAAGCTGTGTGCTTGTCTAACATATGTATACATCTCTGTTAGAGATGAAGGTACACATGAAGATATACAATAACAACACTAACAGAGATGTATACATATGTTATACAAGCACACACATCACAATGCATGCATGTGAACACTAACATATACTCATGCACATGTGCACACAGATACAGACACAGATGCACAATCAGAAGGTTCCAGAGAAAGTAAATTTATCTCTATTAAGATGTTTGAGAATTTTAAAATGAAGAAAAGGAGACATTAACACAAGAAAGGTGGAATAAATATTCCCAAGCCTCTGAGAAACAGGGGTGCAGATACTAAAGCCTACGTCTTACTGCTCTCTTGTGGTGGTTCTAAAGAACACCTTTCTGAGCACTGAACAGTCTCTCCTTCCTTCCCAAATGTCCAAAAAATAATAAGCCTCTCCAAATGTTTTGGAATCCACTATGAGAAACTGAAGATATTTGACAATTATTACAAAACCAATAATGGAGTATCATTTGGTCAGAACTAATTACCTCCTGATTGCCAGGTTCTGCATTCAAGGACAATCATATACCAAATGCTTGGATTGGTTTAAATTATTATCCCCTAAGAATTCCCTCACTATATTTGTTAGCCATTTGCATTTCTTCTTTAGAGAACTGTCTTCTGACGTCCTTTCCCCATTTCTTAACTCGATTGGTTGTTTGTTGTTGAGTTTTTTATGTTGCTGATATATTTTGGATGTTAACCCCTTATCAGATAAGTAGCTCACAAGTATTTTTGCACTTTCTGTTGGACGTCTCTTCACTCTATCTTTTCCTTTGACATGCAGAAGCTTCTGAGTTTTGATATACCATTTGTCTAGTTTTGCTTTTGTTGTCTATGCCTTGGAGACCTTAACCAAGATGTCACCATCTACACCAATGTCTTGAAGTGTTTCCCCTATATTTTCTCCTAGCAAATTTAGTCATAGGCCTTAAATTCAGGTCTTTAATGCATCCCCAGTAAGCTTAGGAGCCCCAAAATTATTCAGCTATCTGATGGTAATAAGGTATATAACATGCAATATCTTTTAAGATGATTTATTTACTTTATTTGCAAGATGGAGTTAGAGGAAGAGAGAGAGAGAGAGAGAGAGAGAAAGAGGAGAGAGAGAGAGAGAGAAAGGGGGGCATCTTTTATCTACTTCACTCCCCAGATGGCTGCAATGGCCAAGGCTGGGCCAGACCAAAGCCAGGAGCTGGGAGCTTCTTCCAGGTCTCCCACGTGGGTGCAGGGGCCCAAGCACTTTTGCTACTACCCCAGGTATGTTAGCAGGGAGCTGAATTGGAAGTGGAGCGGCCAGGACTCAAACTGGCACCTGTATGTGATGCTAGCACCTCAAGCAGTGGTTTAACCCACTGCACCACAGTACCAGCCCCCAAATGCAATCTTATTGTAAATACATCCTTAAGATGAACATTTTCAGAGAAAGAAAACAATTAGGAAAAATATTTTAATTCGGTGCGATTGCAGCATACAACACAATGAAAAATGGCTCTCAGATGAAAGGCAATCTTCCCTCATCAAAGCACAGACAAACCAAAGAGAAATTGTTTATTGATATTTCTCATTTCTAAAGTAAGTGCACTCTGAAGTCCCTTGTATGTTGATTTTCTACCAGTGTCTTGCATCAATCTCTTTGCATGGTCTGAGCATCGTATGCAATGTTCATCTGTGAGACAAAACCTCTGCATCACATGTCTTTGTGAACACTTGACTCTCTTTTCAGCAGGAAGCATGGACTCGTGTGTATACTCTTGTCCATGCTTCTGCCATTCTTTCTTGGGCTCATCCTAATTGGGCATTTACCACCGTTCTAGGGACACTTCCTGTATGGTCACTAGCAACCATGAGTCCCGTAGCGCCGCCTCAGCTCCTGACTTGTCCAACCTGCTGCAGCCCTGGAGCTGATGCTAAACTTTTGGTTGCCTAATAGTAACTATTGTAAAGAACTCAGCCTAGGTATTATCCATTGTGATCCAATATTGTTGTTTCAAAATATTTGGCATAGCATTCCTTATGTTTTCCTTTAAGAACTCCCCCTCCCTCAGACCCTTTGAGTGCACCATAGTCTATTATGACACATGTTCAACCATTGTGTTGCTCTACCATTCCCAAATGAATATCATTCTTTACAAAACCTGATTATTTTTGCTTTTGAGATTGCCATTGTCCTGGGGATATCACAGAAAACCTGGCCAGGTGGCCCAAGGCATCATGTTCTCTCCCAAGAGGCCCCTTCTTTTCCTACATGCCCCAGACAGGTTCCAAGAGGCCTGACTGCTGGCCTTGGAGTTGTCACTGAGATCATATGTGAAGTGGGGGCCAGGATGAGCTCATTCTGGTGTTGAAGGTGCTGACCTTTTGAAAGGATGAAAGAGAGGTTGTTCTCTAGTCACTGAGCTGCAAGGGGCATCTCTACTCCTAGATTCAATTAATCTATAGCCTGGGGGAGAAAAAAACAATTTCCTGCAGCCTCAGGCCCCCATAGGCAAAAGTCCCTTCTGGCTCAGTCATCCTGCCCTCCCTGTGTACTCTCAGAGCCTCCAGAGGTTTTGTGGGGAGTCTCAGAATATCCTGATGCTGGTCAGTGGTGGTGAGGCAGGCCTGAGAATGGATCTTAGGCACCCAGGGTGTGGGGCTGTGTGAGTGGGCAGAAATGAGTGCAGGCATCCTCAACTCTAGCCAAGTACAAAGCACTAGAGAGAATCCTCTTCCTGGATCCAGGCCTTGGGGAGCTCCGGGCTGGTCTATGTATCAGTGTGTGCAAAGCTCATGAGTATTCACGTGGGGCCCAAATCACCTCATCGTTAGAGAAGTAACACCAGTAACTGGAACATCTCTTCTATGTGGTGTGGATACCTGTTCATTTGTCAGGCACCCCCCAAGTGGCACCTGGAGACCTGGCTTGGACTGGAAGCTGAGTATGAATTCTTGGTTAACAACATCCAGGTGCAGAATGCAGTTTCTCTCTGAATAAAGGAGAGAAGATAAAAATTTGGATGGGGGAATGAAGTAGCAGGGTAAGACCCTTCAAGCTAATCAAGGGTGGGTTATCAGGTAACTAACTAACAGGAGCTACCCTGCAGATTCTCTCTGGCAGGTGTGTTCCTGCAGGGCTCCTGGAGCTACATCCAGGCCTGCCTGTCCTCAAAGAGGCACCCCTGGGCCAGAGTGCAAATCTTGAGTTTTAATCCACATTCTGAGGCAGCCCCTGCTTCCCCCCTGAACTTAATTGTTACTGTGGATTCATTCTGAGAGGAGGAGCGCGGTGGGGGCAAGAGGCACGGAGTCACCACACAGATCCCAGGAGTTGGGTGAAAGCGGGTGAGAGGCGAGCAGCCTGCAGACTTATCTATTTCAGTTGGTACAACAGCTTATATAGTCGAAGCAGCCAATCCAGTCAAGGGGCGGTTTATGCCCTAACCAATCATAGCCCATTGCCAGGCAGGCTCCATTGCCATGTGGTTTCCAAAGCCATCCAATCACAGGCTATTGCCAGGCAGGCTCTGTTGCCAGCAGCCATCTTGGCATGGCCTTCTTGTTCCACCACATTGCCCCCTTTTTGTTTATTTTCTTTTTTTTTTTAGAAAAACCAAGATGGAAGAATGTTTAATTAAAAATCGCATCACTTCAGATAATACTCAGGCAATTTTTAAAATGTTCTGTTTCTGCCAGCACAGGAGTGTCTCCTTGGCACTAGGTAAGAGAAGGGGCCACATTCTCACCTTATAGTCTCCTCTGTTTGGTCCACTTCACCGACTTAACCAGGGAAGGAGGGGATGGTGACGTTGTCTACTATCAAATTCTCCTCCCCACAGCAACATAAATAATTGCTGTGGGCAAGAGTGAGCACACACCAAGTTCATCACCTGTCTCTATCTTGGTAAGTAAGGCTTAGTCTCATCCCAGGGGCATTGGAATTAAAACAAAATAACAAACAAAAGGAGCAGACCAACTGCCCGCTTCTCTTCAGTGAATATTCTGGCCGGCAAGCCAGGGAAGTGTCCTTGAAGCAGGTGTGCCGGCCCTCTGCCCAAAGGCCCAGCAAAGCAACTCTGACAGACTGTTGAGGCCACACATATGTCCACATTTCTTAGCTATTTTAGAGAAAAAGGAACTTTGGCCTGAATGTTAACTATACCTCTCGTACACATTTCATTTTAACATAAATAGAAATATATTATAATCCATTTAGAAATTCAGAAAAGGTTTAAAAAAGAAAAAAAGAGAAAACTGTCCCAAGCATCCTACTCCAATATAGTTTACACTCATCTCTTGGTATATTTCTTCCAGGTCTTCATACAAGGTATGTAAATATCACAGGGTATTGGCAAGTTTATAATTTTCAATGGAATTTCTATCAGTATTACCTCATAATTATAAATACAGTTATTGACAGGCTACCTAAAGGGTCCAAGTTACATTTTATAATTAATGTAAGCATTTCTCAGTTTGGGGGTAAACTGTTTCTAAAATTTTGCTTTAATGGAACTGCAACTTCAGCAGTGTGGCTCTGGGTAACTTTTTAGCTTTTCTAAGCTTCTGCTTTTTTTTTTCCTCTTTCAAAACATATAAATAATATTAGTGAGCATTAGACTTTCATGATAGTTAAAATAGATAATGCATTCAAAGCAAGTCATATGTCATAAAACATAGGCTTCTGCTGAGTAAATAGTGGGTACTAGAGGTTAATTTCTCATTGGATTTTCTTGGAAGAAATATCTGCATACAAGGCAGAAACACATGAGAAAGGTAAGGATGCTCCAGTCTTTCATTTGGGAAGGAGATTCCACTGGGAATGTTAGTGGAGAGACAGTCAATACTGCCACAGCGAGAAGCCCAGGCGTGACCAACCTGGTCTTTGCGAGGTCAGGGCCATTTCAATTTTAGAGGTAGTGGAGTTAGAAGTACACTCACAAAAAGTATGGTCTTAGAAACTGTACATTTTAAACATGCACATTTAACAAAGTAACAAATTAAGAAAAACAACAGAAGTCAGAATAAGGGTGGCAGCCGTGGCACAGCGGGTTAAGCCACCTCTGGTGATGCCCACACCCTACATAGGAGTACTGATTGGGATCCCTGCTCCTCTGCTTCTAATAAAGCTTCCTGTGAGGTAGCAAATGGTGGCTCAAGAGCTTGGGCTCCTGCCACACTTAGGCCAACCCTGGCTGTTGTGGACATTTTTGGGGGATGAACCAGAAGATGGAAGGTCTCACCCTATGTGTTTGTGTTTTGCTCTATAGCTCTGCCTTAACAAGTAGATGAAAATAAAAAAATAAGAGTAAAGGCAACATAATAGCTTCTGTACAAAGCACTGGTTCTTAACTAGCACAATTCTGCCCCTTGCCAGGGAATATCTGGCAACGCCAAGAGGTATTTTGGGTTGTTACACCTGGAAAGGAGTGGTTAGGAGGCCAGGCTTGCAATGCACTGGGCAATCTGCAGCACAAAGACTTACTAGGCCCTGCTATGGTTTCTTTTTTTTTTAATCTTTTATTTAATTAATATAAATTTCCAAAGTACGACTCATGGATTACAATGGCTTCCCCCCCCATACCATCCCTCCCACCCACAACCCTCCCCTTTCCCACTCCCTCTCCCCTCCCCTTACATTCACATCAAGATTCATTTTTGATTATCTTAATATACAGAAGATCAGCTTAGTATACCTTAAGTAAGGATTTCAACAGTTTGCTCCCACACAGAGACATAAAGTGAAAAATAATAGATGATTTTTTTTAAATGATGATGAAATCAGATCAGACCTATTGTCATGTTTAATCCCAGTGAGAGTCAAGTTGGGAGTTGATAAATTTTTTTTTACAGAAGATCAGTTTAGTGTACATTAAGTAAAGATTTCAACCGTTTGCACCCCCATAGAAACACAAAGTGAAATATACTGTTTGAGTACTCGTTATAGCATTAAGCCTCAATGTGCAGCACATTAAGGACAGAGATCCTACATGAGGATTAAGTGCACAGTGACTCCTGTTGTTGACTTTACAAATTGACACTCCTGTTTATGGCATCAGTAATCTCCCTATGCTCCAGTCATGAGTTTCCAAGGCTATGGAAGCCCCTTGAGTTCTCCGACTCTTATCTTGTTTAGACAAGGTCATAGTCAAAGTGGAGGTTCTCTCCTCCCTTCAGAGAAAGGCACCTCCCTCTTAGAAGACCTGTTCTTTCCACTGGGATCTCACTCACAGAGATCTTTTTGCCAGAGTGTCTTGGCTTTCCATGCCTGAAATACTCTCATGGGCTTTTCAGCCAGATCCGAGTGCCTTTAGGGCTGATTCTGAGGCCAGAGTGCTATTTAGGACATCCGCCATTCTATGAGTCTGCTGAGTATCTCACTTCCCATGTTGGATCACTCTCCCCTTTATTTATTCTATCGGTTAGTGTTAGCAGGTACTAGACTTGTTTATGTGCTCCCTTTGACTCTTAGTCCTATCATTATGATCAATTGTGAACTGAAATCGATCACTTGGAATAGTGAGATGGCATTGGCACATGCCACCTTGATGGGATTGAACTGGAATCCCCTGGTATGTTTCCAACTCTACCAATTGGGGCAAGTCAGCCCGAGCATGCCCCAAATTATACATCTCTTCCCTCTCTTATTCCCACTCTTATGTTTAACAGGGATCATATTTCAGTTAATTTTCAACACTTAAGAATAACTGTGTGATAACTGCAGAATTAAACCAGTCATATTAAGTAGAACAGACAAAAAAAATACTAGGAGTGATAATGTATTAAGTTGTCCATTAACAGTCAGGGTTATGCTGATCAAGTCACCGTTTCTCATAGTGTCCATTTCACTTCAGGAGGTTTCCTTTTTGGTGTTCAGTTAGTTGTCACCGATCAGGAAGAATATATGGTATTTGTCCCTTTGGGACTGGCTTACTTCACTCAGCATGATGTGTTCCAGATTCCTCCATTTTGTTGCAAATGACTGGATTTCGTTGTTTCTTACTGCGGTATAGTATTCTAAAGAGTACATATCCCATAATTTCTTTATCCAGTCTACCGTTGATGGGCATTTAGGTTGGTTCCAGGTCTTGACTATTGTGAATTGAGCTGCAATAAACATTAGGGTGCAGACCGCTTTTTTGTTTGTCATTTTAAACTCCTTTGGGTAAATTCCAAGGAGTGGGATGGCTGGGTCGTACAGTAGGGTTATCTTCAGGTTTCTGAGGAATCTCCAGACTGATTTCCATAGTGGCTTGACCAGTTTGCATTCCCACCAACAGTGGGTTAGTGTCCCTTTTTCCCCACATCCTCACCAGCATCTGTTGTTGGTAGATTTCTGTATGTGAGCCATTCTAACCGGGGTGAGGTGAAACCTCATTGTGCTTTTGATTTGCATTTCCCTGATTGCTAGTGACCTTGAACATTTTTTCCTGTGCCTGTTGGCCATTTGGATTTCCTCTTTTGAAAAATGTCTATTGAAGTCCTTGGCCCATCTCTTAAGTGGGTTGTTGGTTTTGTTGTTGTGGAGTTTCTTGATCTCTTTGTAGATTCTGGTTATTAACCCTTTATCTGTTGCATAGTTTGCAAATATTTTTTCCCATTCTGTCGGTTGTCTGTTCACTCTCCTGACTGTTTCTTTTGCAGTACAGAAACTTCTCAATTTGATGCAATCCCAATAGTTGATTTTGGCTTTGACTGCCTGTGCCTCCCGGGTGTTTTCCAGAAATTCTTTGCCTGTGCCAATATCTTGAAGGGTTTCTCCAATGTTCTCTAATAACTTAATGGTGTCAGGACGTAGATTTCGGTCTTTAATCCACGTTGAGTGGATTTTTGTGTAAGGTGTAAGGTAGGGGTCTTGCTTCATGCTTCTGCACGTGGAAATCCAGTTTTCCCAGCACCATTTATTGAATAGACTGTCCTTGCTCCAGGAATTAGTTTTAGATCCTTGATCAAATATAAGTTGGCTGTAGATGTTTGGATTGATTTCTGGTGTTTCAGTTCTGTTCCATTGGTCTATCCATTTGTTTCTGTACCAGTACCATGCTGTTTTGATTACAACTGCCCTGTAGTATGTCCTGAAATCTGGTATTGTGATGCCTCCGGCTTTGTTTTTGTTGTACAAGATTGCTTTAGCTATTCGAGGTCTCTTGTGCCTCCCTATAAATTTCAGCACCATTTTTTCCAGATCTGAGAAGAATGTCTTTGGTATCTTGATTGGTATTGCATTGAATCTATAAATTGCTTTTGGGAGAATGGACATTTTGATGATGTTGATTCTTCCAATCCATGAGCATGGAAGATTTTTCCATTTTTTGGTATCCTCTTCTATTTCTTTCTTTAAGGTTTTGTAATTCTCATCGTAGAGATCTTTAACGTCCTTGGTTAAGTTTATTCCAAGGTATTTGATTGTTTTTGTAGCTATTGTGAATGGGATTGATCTTAGCAGTTCTTTCTCAGTCATGGCATTGCTTGTGTATACAAAGGCTGTTGATTTTTGTGCATTGATTTTATATCCTGCCACTTTGCCAAACTCCTCTATGAGTTCCCATAGTCTCTTGGTAGAGTTCTTTGGATCCTCTAAGTACAGAATCATATCGTCTGCAAAGAGGGATAGTTTGACTTCTTCCTTCTTAATTTGTATTCCTTTGATTTCTTTTTCTTGTCTGATGGCTCTGGCTAAAACTTCCAGAACTATGTTAAATAGCAGTGGTGAGAGTGGGCATCCCTGCCTGGTGCCAGATTTCAGTGGAAATGCTTCCAACTTTTCCCCATTCAATAGGATGCTGGCCGTGGGTTTTTTATAAATTGCTTTGATTATATTGAGGAATGTTCCTTCTATACCCAATTTGCTTAGAGTTTTCATCATGAAAGGGTGTTGAATTTTATCAAATGCTTTCTCTGCATCAATTGAGATAATCATATGGTTTTTCTTTTGCAGTCTGTTAATGTGGTGAATCACATTGATTGATTTGCGAATGTTGAACCATCCCTGCATACCAGGGATGAATCCCACTTGGTCTGGGTGGATGATTTTCCTGATGTGTTGTTGTACTCTATTGGCCAGAATTTTATTGAGGATTTTTGCGTCTATGTTCATCAGGGATATTGGTCTATAATTTTCTTTCAGTGCTGCATCTTTCTCTGGCATAGGGATTAAGGTGATGCTGGCTTCATAGAAAGAATTTGGGAGGAATCCCTCTTTTTCGATTGTTCTGAATAGTTTGAGAAGAAATGGGATTAGTTCTTCTTTAAATGTCTGGTAGAATTCAGCAGTGAATCCATCTGGTCCTGGGCTTTTCTTTGTTGGGAGGGCCTTTATTACTGTTTCAATTTCTGTTTCCGTTATGGGTCTATTTAGGTTTTCTCTGTCTTCATGGTTCAATTTTGGTAGATTGCATGTGTCCAGGAATCTATCCATTTCTGATAGGTTTTCCTGTTTGTTGGCATACAGGTCCTTGTGGTAATTTCTGATGATTCTTTTTATTTCTGTGGTGTCTGTTGTTACGTTTCCTTTTTCATCTCTGATTTTATTGATTTGGGTCTTTTCTTTTTTTAGTTAGTTGGGCCAATGGGGTGTCAATTTTGTTTATTTTTTCAAAAAACCAGCTTCTCGCTTGGCTGATTTTTTGTAGTGTTTTTTTGGATTCAATCCTGTTAATTTCTTCTCTGGTTTTAATTATTTCTCTTCTTCTACTAGATTTGGGTTTGGTTTGCTGCAGTTTTTCTAGGTCCTTGAGGTGCGCTGAAAGCTCATTTATTTGGTACCTTTCCAATTTCTTGATATAGGCACCTATTGCTATAAATTTGCCTCTCAATACTGCTTTTGCTGTATCCCATAAGTTTTGATATGTTGTGTTATTGTCTTCATTTACTTCCAGAAAGTTTTTGATTCCTCTTTTGATTTCTTGAATGACCCAGTGTTCATTCAGGAGCATGTTGTTCAGTCTCCATGTGTTTGCATACTCTCTAGGGATTCCTGAGTTGCTAATTTCCAGCTTCATTCCGCTGTGGTCTGAGAAGCTGCATGGTATGATTCTAATTCTTTTGAATTTGCTGAGACTTGCTTTATGGCCTAGTATGTGATCAATCCTTGAGAAGGTTCCATGCACTGCTGAGAAGAATGTGAAGTCTGTACATGTAGGGTTGAAAGTTCTGTAGATATCTGTTAGATCCATTTGGGCAATAGTGTCAATTAAATCTGCTGTTTCTTTGTTGATCTTCTGTCCGGATGATCTGTCTATTTCTGAGAGTGGAGTATTGAAGTCCCCCAGTACTATTGTATTGGAATCTAAATCTCCCTTTAAGTCCCTTAACATATCTTTTAAATAGACCGGTGCCCTGTAATTAGGTGCATATGCATTTATAATAGTTACATCTTCCTGTTGAATTGAACCCTTAATCATTATATAGTGTCCCTCTTTGTCTCTTTTAACAGTTTTTGTATTAAAGTTTATTTTGTCTGATATTAATATGGCTACACCTGCTTTTTTTTGGTTTCTGTTGGCATGGAATATCTTTTTCCAACCTTTCACTTTCAGTCTGCATGCCTCTTTGTTAGAGAGATGTGTTTCTTGTAGGCAACAAATAGTTGGGTTGTGTTCTTTGAGCCAGTCAGCCAAACGGTGTCTTTTAACTGGAGAATTCAGACCATTAATGTTCAATGTGACTATTGATACATAGTGACTTTGCCCTGCCATTTTCCCGGAAATATTTTCTAGTAGATGCTTTGAGCTTCCCATGCTCTTTTACTGGTAGGTGTTCTTCCTTTAGCTTCTTTCATATTGATGGGCGTGTTTCTGTGTTTCTGAGTGTAGCACATCTTTAAGTATCTTTTGCAGGGCTGGACGAGTGGCCACAAAGTCTTTCAATTTCTGTTTGCTATGAAAGGTCTTTATTTCACCTTCATTCACAAATGAGAGCTTGGCAGGATATAATATTCTGGGCTGGCAATTTTTCTCTCTTAGCACCTGTGCTATGTCTTGCCATTCCCTCCTAGCCTGTAGTGTTTCTGATGAGAAGTCTGCTGTGAGTCTGATTGGAGATCCTCTGAGAGTAATCTGACATTTCTCTCTTGCACATTTTAGGATCTTTTCTTTATGTTTCACTGTGGTAAGTTTAATTACCACGTGTCGTGGTGAGGATCTATTTTGGTCATGTTTATTGGGGGTTCTATGCCTTCAGGAACTCCTAGAACTCGAATGTTGGTTTTTTTAATAGTATCCTGTAGATTCCCAACAATATTTTTTAGATTTCTAATTTCCTCTTCTTTTCTTTGGTTTGACTGTATGTTTTCCTGTGCTCTATCTTCTAAGTCCGATATTCTCTCTTCTGCTTCACCCATTCTGTTTTTAAGGCTTTCTAATGTGTTTGTCATTTGATCTATTGAGCTCTTCATTTCATTTTGATTTCTCTTCACTATCACACTTTCCTGTTCTACTAGTTTCTGAGTTTCATTTTGACTCTTCCTTAAAATTTCATTTTCACGAGAGAGATTTTCTATCTTGTCCATTAAGGATTTCTGTAGTTCAAGGATTTGCTTTTGAAAACTTCTAAATGTTCTTATCATAAATTTTTTGAAATCCGTATCTTGCATTTCTTCTATCTCATCATCTTCATACTCTTGGCTTGGGGTGTTTTGCTTATTTGGAGGCATCATAGTGTCATCGTTGATCTTGTTCCCTCGATTTCTGTGTTTGTTACTCGGCATAGTTAATTCTTCTTGTGTCACTGTGAGTTTTTTTTTTTATTTTTTTATTTTTATTTTTTTTATACTGTGTCCGTGTTAAGTGGACTGCCTGCTGTTGGAGGAGCCTTGGAGGCTTGAGATGGGTGCAGCCTGAGAGCTCTGCCTGGTTCTTCCTGGTTAAGGGTGTGCAAAGGTGACACCCTCAGGTTATGCGTGGTAAATCTCTCTCTTTTTATTTATTTATGTATTTTATTTATTCAGGGGGTAAGTAACACCGCACGGCACGGCTGTGCAGAATTGATGGTATTTCGCTTTCAGTCTTTGGCTTCTACCCGCAGAGTCCCAGAGTCCCTTTAGGCTCCTCTGGACTCCCACTGGGTTGCCTAGGCTACTGAATTGTAGTGACTCAGTTCCTTAGCTCTCCCCCATTGATATGTAAATCCAGAGAGGGGGCCTGCTCTTTGTCTCTTGGGAATTCTTCAAGCCTTGCAGCCTTGCAACCTTTGCAAGGTTAGGGGGAAGAGAAACCCTGAAGCTTTTTTTTCCTTCTTTCCGGTAGTGAGTTTGCTGCACTTTCCGGCCCCCCTCTAGATTCTGACCCCCGTTTCCCCACCAATGTCTCGGGTTATTGAGCTCACCTCCCCTTCCAGCGCCGATGTGTGGACTCAGAGCCCTGAGCGTCCCAAGTCTCCCCGCTGTTGTCTGTGTGGCATGCACTCCCCTTCGAGCACTGGCGTGCAGACCCTGGGGCTTCCGCGGCTGGGTCCCGCAGCTTGGCTTCCGCGCGGTGGGTGACCTTGTTCTCCCAGTAGGTCCTCCGATTCACGGCCACTGGATCCAGAAGTTTCCCCTGCAGTATTTTCCTGGTTCTTTTTTCTGCAGCTACCGTAACTCCCCTTTTATTAAACTAAATTTTCCCAGACTATCGGTGCGTGCCCTCACTATTCCGCCATCTTCCCCTTTTTGTTTATTTTCGAGCAACAGGAGGCATGATTCTTGGCCATACCATTGTTGACCCCGTTTCCATGTGGTCTCCGTTCATGGCTGTGCCTGTCTTAGGTTGTCCGCCAGGGGATCTTACCCGTCATTGACTAACCAGCACTCAAAACGGGAGACCATAGGAGTGCTTGCTCAGATGGGGGTAGGAATGAGGAACAATGGTAACCGCATGCAGGCTGTGGGCCATTTGAGTGGCTGACCAGAGCTAGTGGGGGTATAAAACAGTAACAAATATGGCTATGGGCAGTTCCTCAGGGTAGGATGATAGGGCAGTAGCTTGACAATTGGTAGCAGGTGCATCCACTAACAAGGTGGACTCTGTCTTGTTCAGCTAGTTCTGGTTGACTATCAGTTGCAGGCTTGATGTTTCTGGCTGGTACCCAAATGGGCTATCCCACATTCTCTGGATAGACACAAGCATATCCTTGGCCCTTGGTCAGCAAAAGCCTTTCTATGGGTGTTGGAATCCAGGGCCTGAATTCCACATCTGCTGCTACATTTAGGGCAAACATGCAGGTGGGATGGGGTCTAGCAGCTGCTCTGAGAGCCTGGGGTACCTGGGAACTGCCACAAACATGGGGACCCTCACTGGGTGCAGATGGGATGACCTCACATGGGTTATTGCCTCAAGGTCGTCTAAGTTCATCCCATGGGTATCTGGGGGGTGTCTAACTAGGCATTGCTGCGTTGTCTGCTGACACGTCATTTTCACTGTCAGAGCGCTCTCTCCCTAAGTCATCAACTGATGTCTGTGAGACAGGGACCTGGAGTGACAGGCTCTCATCACTCACAGATTCATTATGTTTGGTCATCTGTGTGGGTTTCTGAGAGGGGGTATCTTTCCCATGTTTGAGTGCTTAAGAGCAGAACGGCACGCCAACTCTAGCCAAAGGAAAGACACGCACAGCACTGCTGCCATAACAAAACAAATTCCTAGCACCTCAGTGGTTGATGGCATTATGCAGGGGTTCCCTACGTTAGACAGACAGACAGTGGTGTATCAGGTCGTACGTTTGTCCTGTGCTTAGTGGGAGACTTCCTTGATTCGTTAGGTCAAGGCCATATGCTCACACGGTGTCTCCGGAGCGTCAACTCTCTCAAGGGAGGGTAGATGACTTGGTTCCAAATTCTGGGATGATCAGTCCCTTATGTGAATTCACCAGGTGAACTGAAAGTAAGAGGAGCTGAGAAGCGGCGTACACTTCTGGGCGATGTGTGCTTAACCTGGGATCACTTAGACCGAGAACAAGGACAAGGAAAGGGGCGTAGGAGGGGGTTTTGTGCTCACCCTCACAGAACCGAACAGCACACAAAACACCGAGGGGCCTACTTGCCAAAATCAAGGGAGGACCTCACCGAGTCCGACACACTGTCTCTCTCTCAGTCACATTGGTGCCAGATGTTGCTGTGGATTCATTCTGAGAGGAGGAGCGTGGTGGGGGCAAGAGGCACGGAGTCACCACACAGATCCCAGGAGTTGGGTGAAAGTGGGTGAGAGGCGAGCAGCCTGCAGACTTGTCTATTTCAGTTGGTACAACAGCTTATATAGTCGAAGCAGCCAATCCAGTCAAGGGGCGGTTTATGCCCTGACCAATCACAGCCTGTTGCCAGGCAGGCTCCATTGCCAGGTGGTTTCCCAGGGAGTTTCTGAAGCAATTCCTGAGTAACTGATGCTTTCTTGCCAGCAGCCATCTTGGCATGGCCTTCTCATTATACCACACAATCCCTTAAGGGTGCAGGGGCCCCGACATGTGGTGCCAGTGCCCCCCGAGCCATGAGGGTGCCAGCATCCCCAGCCCCATGAGTGTGCCTGAACTACCAACCCCATGAGGGTGGCTGCTGCCCCTGACCCTGTGAGGATGGCTGCCACCTGACCTGGTCAGGGTGGCTGTGGCCACCGACCCTGTGATGGTGCCCATGCCCCCTGACCTGTGAGGGTGCCTCTGTCCCCCGACCCATGAGGTTGCCAGTGCCCGCCAACCCCTGTGGTGCCAATGTCCTCCATCCCCCATGAGGATTTCTGAGCCCACCCAATGGGGAGAGGTTGTCTACATGCCCCCCCACACAGTGGCAGTCACAGCTACCCCCAGCCCTCCCCCACCCCAACCACAGCCCACAGTTGGGCCTTCCTCAGTCTTCCTGGGCAGACAGAACTCCAGGAGGCTCCCGAGCTGTCTTTCAGAATCCCTCTCAGTGCCCCCTGAGGAGAGTCAGCCAAGGTAGGCACCTGCCACTCTACCTGCCTCAGGACCGCATCTGCCCCACTGCACCAGACCCACACTGGGGGGCGCCCCTGTGACCTCAGGGCCAGGCCCCTCCCTCTCCCTGCAGCTCCAGACTCCCTCTTTCCTGTTTCTGTCCTTGGGCCAGCTGGCTCTCTCCTCTTCCTTCCCAGGCAGCCTCGGGACTCAGTGTTGCTGCCCAGGGCCTCCGTGGCTGAGCCTGGGGGTTCTCGGGACAGGATCCACACCACTGGCAGAGAGGCCAGGGAGCTTGTGGTTGATGGTGTAGGGGCTGGGAACTTGGGGGGTGTTGTTGTGGAACAGCCAGAGGTCTTTGAACTTCCTCCTGGGCGTGCCACACCTGCCCCAATCTGAGTTGTGCTGCTGGGGGCAGGGGGCAGGGAGTACTAAGCCCCCCAGCCTGGGAGCCCCAGCACAGGCCAGGGTGAAAGGCTGGGGGTCACCTCGTCCCTTGGGTGTGCAGTTGAGAGTGGCCGGGGGTGAAGCCTTCGGTTGCTTGATGACCTCAAAGCCTGAGAATCCTCTGCACCCATCAGCCCAGGTGAGGCGGGGACACACAGCCTCCTGCCTCCCATCTGGGCATTGTCACACCTGCTACTGGCTGAAGGCAGGGTCCTCAGCCCCAGATGAAGCCCCGTAGCCAGGGCAGGTCAGCTATTCTGAGTTCCGCCCGGCCGGGCCGCAGAGTTGGCCTAGGGCCCCACCTACCACTCTTTGCTGGCCTCTGACTCTCCCTCTTCTGCTTTTCCCCAGCAGGGAGGGCCCAAACTCGCCTCCACGACCTGCAGCCTCCAGACCAGCCGAGGCTCCCTCTTAGATTTATGAGTCTGTGGCCCCCTGCCCGCCCTGCCTCCTCAGGGTCCCCTCAGAGGACTCCTGGGGTTTTTGAGTACCCGAGGGGCCTCCAGCACCCCCTCCAGCCATCTGTTTTAGCTGCACGCTCCTGGTTCAAGCAGGGTTCTTCCTCCTGTCTTTCTCCATCAGGCCTGCTGGCTGCCACGTGAGCCTCCCAGGCTAGTGCTGGCCCTGGCCAGTGGGTCCAAAGGCAGGGCCATCAGTGAGGAGGGAAGCCCGAGAGGGCCAGGCAGTGTCAGGACTGTGGCACTGCTGCCTGGGAGGTGAGTGAGAGGTGGCATGAGTGGCAGGGGAGGCCCTCTCCAGCCTCGACTCCCCGGAAATTCTGGTCATCTACTCCAGCTCCTCCTCCCATCTTTCTTCCCCTTCCTGTCCATGGCCTTTTCCAGAAAGCTCACCCACATGCCCACCTGCTGCTGCTTCCCACCTCCGCCCTGCCCACCAGTGCCATGGCCTGGCTGCTCTTGCCTTACCACCTGTCTCCCTCCTCTCTCTCTGCTGTTCTCTCTGCTTTCTCTCCCACTGCCAGCCGATTGGGTCAGGCAAGGCCGTCCCATCCTGAGAGCCCCAGGCCCCCCTTTGACATCTAACCAGATCCTTTCTCTTCCTCGGAGACCTCCCTTTGCCAGTCTGTCCAGAGAGCTGTTCTGTGACTTGACAGTGGCCCCTCAGCCCCTAAGCCTCCCCCTCATCTGTGACTTTCTGTTGTCTGGTGAGCTCACACCTCCAGGCATGACCTTGGTGAAAATTTGTGCCCCTCTGCGGTCCTACTCCTGCCCTGTTCTATAAATATAAATACTCATAAATACACACACACACACACACACACACACACGTGGCAGTGCCCCTGGAGTTGCAGTGTAAGGAGACCAGCCTGGAAGAGGCCTCTTCACCCCACTGAACGCTCAGCACAGCACAGAGGCTGCCCACTGCTGGCAGGCCCTGCTGCCCTGTGCAGTGCCCACCCGCAGCAAAGTAAACCCTGGGCCCTGTGACAAAGCTGCTACACATGGGCCAAGCAGTATGGCTCTATCTCTTTATTTCAAGATAATAACAGGAGCCACATCACCATGGTGCCACAACCCTATCTCCGCCTCTTTCCTGGGCCATAGACTGTCAATAAATAAGTTTCCCAGCCCCAAATAATTATTATGACCTCCTCCTCATTTGCGAGCTCCAGCCTCAGCTATGATACAGGGGAGGCCCTACCCCCAGCATATACAAAATATACACAAGTACAATATGTACGTGGGAGTGGGGGTGGGGAGGCCCACTGGAGGCAGCCTCTTCCCCTCATCAGGCCTAGAGTTAGCCCCAACTGTCCTAGGGCCTGACAGAATGCTGCCTACTGCCCTGCCCCAAAGTGCCTCCAAAGAAAAGGGAGTCCCCTGAATGCCTGCCTAGCCTGCCTCGGCCCTGCCTGGCTGGTGTGCCTCTCTTAGTAAGGGGACAGGCGCCCCTGCATCGCCTGCTCCAGCCTACCCTTTGAGGGCTGTTGACCGTGCCTCCCAGCTGGCCTGCCTGGGGGCACAGGCACGGAGTAAAGAGCTGGACCACGCCTGGCCTACCATGAGCGCCACCTGTGGTAAGCACCCGGCCTCCCATTAGCCTCAGCTTGCCCAGGCCACCCTGCAATTTGGGACCAGGAGCCCAGAGAGGACCCTCATCCTATTGTGCCCTCCTCGCCCATATACCCTTACCCATGATGCCCTGGCCCAGAAGTGACCCTTACCCATGATGCCCCTGGCCTGGAAGTGACCCTTGCCCATGATGATGCCCCTGCCCCGGAAGTGACCCCTGCCCAGCGATGCCCTTGCCTGGGTGCCCCCGCCCAGCAATGACCCTCAATCAGATGCCCTCCTCGCCTGATGCCCTCATGTCCATGCCTGCTGATGCCCCCATGTGATGTTCCTGGCCAGATTATGCCGGCCAGGCTGACACTTAGCCCCAAGAGGGGCGATGAAAACTGCCTGGCTGACTTGCCCAAGTGGTTGAGCATCCCCTGTTCTTGGCTGTTCTGGGGGCCACACAAATGCTGCCTGTGTTGGTCATGGCCTCTAAAGATGGAGCTGGAAATGAGGAGGCCCCAGGAGCCCCTGGGGTCCTCCAGAGAGGCAGCCTAAAGAGGCCTTTCTCTCCCCATCAGGGGTTCTGGCTAAGGAGGGAAGGGAACTGGGAAGGAACGGCAGGGGATAGGGTGGCTAGCAGGGGTGCAGTGGCAAGGATGGGGTTGGGGCTCTCCGGGCTGACGGCATCTGGTGTTTAGACGATAATTTCGTCATGCTCGTCAGCCTGGTAGAAGAAGGGGATGCAGTGGTTGGTGCCCAAGCCTGGGCGCTCCCAGGGGTTCTGCATCTCCTGTGGCTGCTTCCTGAGCTGCTGCACAATAGGGTTCTGCTTGTGCAGCGCCTTCTTCTCAGAGTGCAGCTGTTTGTAGGCGGCAACGTGCTGCTGCAGGTGGAACAGGCACTGGTCGCGCTGTTGGTGCAGACCCTGAGCCTTCTGGCTCTTCAGCTCCATCTGCGGAAGACCAAGGCGGGTGGGGGAAGCATGAGGGCAGGTGGTGGCTGGCTAACTGATTCCACTGGTTGCAGGGGAGTGGCGCAGAGCCCTGCGTCTCCTGCACCCAGCCTCACACCTCATCCCCTTCTTTCCCATCACTTTAATTTGAGGCCACACACGAGAGGGAAGGCATCATCTTTAGGGGAACACTTGTGCCTAATACTTTACATGCACAATCTCAGCTCATCCTCAACACCTGTGTAAGGAAAAAATGCTAAGTTCCTTTGTCAGGAATCTGAGGCTTAGCAAAGGGTAGCTAAGGTGGGTGAAACGCCTCTCGTGGGACAATGATGTCCAGGCCTGGGAGGATCCCGGGGCTACCAGCCCTAAGAGAGGCAGGACAGTCGATATGGAGGTCACCTGTCACTCCAGACTGGAGCGGCCTCCCTCCTGGGCCTAGCACTGCCCTCCCCAGAGACTTGTCCCCATGGCCCAGTCCTTCACAGTCAGGCTGAGCATTACCGTTTCCTTCAGCTCCCCCAGCTTCTCCTGCAGCTGGCCGAGTTCCCTGGCCAGCTCGTTCTTGATGTGCTGCTCTGACTGCAGCGAGAGGGTGAGCCGCATGTTGTCATTGCTCTGCACAGAGAGAAGCAATCCGTTGCCACCCAAAGCGGCTGCATCCGGATCCCAGCACCAGGTGTCCGCCTCCCATAGTGCCTGGAGGGCTGGAAGCTCAGCCCCTCTCCTCCGACAGACATTTGAGCAGGGTCCTGGCTCACAGGGCACCTGCCTAGGTCATCACCGTCCCCTTTGGTGGGGGGGGAGTGAAGGCCCAGAGGGAAGTGTTTTGTGCCAGAGGCCTTGCCCAGGGAGGCCGAACGCACCAGTCTCACGAAGCCATCCTGCAGCTCAGCCAGCTGCTCCTTGAGCTCCCAGTTCTGCAGGAGCACGCGGCTGATGGTCACGCGGTCGCTCTGCTTGCGCTCCTCGGCCTGGCTGCCCCACAGCTCCACCTCCCGCTCCAGCTGCAGCAGCCGCTGTTCCTGCTGCTGGTTCAGGCGACTCAGGCCTGCGTTGTCCTGCACCTGGGCCTGCAGCTGTCCCGCCAGGCTCTCCAGCTCCTTCTGCAGCTGCTCAGCCTGCGCCTGCAGCTGCTGTTCTGCCTCCGACGGCCCCGTGGGGGAAGCTGGGGACTCTGGGGTGGGAGGCTCAGCTGAGAAAGGAAGCAGCCATCAGGGGCCCTGGCCTCTGGGTTTTCAAAAAGCTCCTGTCTTGGTCCTTAGCTCCTCAGGCCAACTTCTTGCCCCCACCCCGGTGCTGGCTTTTTGGCTAACAACTTTCCATATTCAGATGGTCATTACCCTTCCAAGCCAGGACACAGAGTGCTTGACCGTGCATGGTGGACAGTGGGTACACCACCCCTATTTACAGATGAGGTCACCTATGCTCAAAGAGATAACAAGACTTGCCATCCACCGGCACAGACCTGCTTCCCTCTGCCACAACACCCCTCGCCGGGGCACCTGACACCCATCCGGCTCCCAGGCCACCTCTGCCCCTGCTTACCCATCTGGCTCTTGAGCTCGACCACGGTGGTCTCCAGCTCCCGCTTCTCCTCCCTCAGCGTGCAGAGCTGCCCAGAGCACAGGGAAAAGAGCCATGAGCAGGGGCCACTGCCTCCCTCTGCACCGACGCTGCCCCCAAAACCCAAACACGCAGCCACCTCTGGCTGCAGGCCTCAGCAGGTGCACTTGCTGTACTGTGCAACTTAGGAAGCAGCAGGGGACGGCCTCCTGGGATCCCGACACCCACACAGGAGGTCTGGATTGAGTTTCAATCTCCTGGCTTCAGCCCTGGCTGTTGAAGGCATTTGGAAAATGAACTAGTGGATGGAAGATCTCCCTCCATCTCTGTCTGCCTGCCTCTGCCTTTCCAACGGAAACCGAGATGCTTAAATACACATTTTTGAAAAGCTGTATCACTGAGATTCTGATTGTGTAGGTAGGTCCAGGCAGGGACTCTCTCTGCAGAATTCTAGCAATTTCTGGAGGATTCTAGGGCAGGACCAGAATAAGGATTCAGAATTTCCATCTCTTGGCTGGGGGCCTCCCTGACAGTCCCTGGGGATGGTGGCCCCCGCGGGCTAGGGCTGGGGCTCCGTGGGCTGCAGCCTCTTACTTGTTGCAGCAGCAGCTCAGACATTTCCAGCTTCTTCTGCAGCTCCTCCGTGCCCAGCTGCAGGGTCTTCTTTTCGGTCATGAGGACTCGAAGCCTCTCTTGGAGCTCAGAGTTCTGCTGCTTCAGGTCCTCATTGTTTTTGCTGTAGTGAGAGGAATGAGCAAACAGAGTGGACCACTTTGGTGACCAACCCACCTTTTGCTGCACCTGCCAAGAACCTTGGTGTTGGAGGGGTCCCCAACAATCAGGTCACTCCCGTGGCAGGCCAGAGAGAGGACCTGAGCTGCCTGAGGCCATCGCATGAGCTGGTGGCACAGCTGGGACCAGAGCTTGGCTCTGCACACGTCCCAGCCTGTACAGCCACTTCCTCCTCATGCTCCCTGGCACCCCTCCCCTCGTCACCTGTACTAAGGTCCCCCAAACTCCTCCCGCCACCTTCCCCTTCTTACTTGTTCTTGTATAACAGCAGTTTCAGAGCATCTCGCTCTTTGGTCAACTCCTTGGTGTGCTGCAAACACAGAAAAGCTACGTCAGATCTCAGGGACCCTGGAGGGGGAGGGGGTGGGGTGCAGACACAGCAGCCGTGCCATGAGCAGACACAGAAATCACATTACTTTTTCCGCTTGCTCCATAGTTTCTTGGTTCTGTTGTTTCTGTGGGGAGAGTCAAAGAAGGGAAGGTGACTAAGGATGTCCCCTCTACTCCACTCCCAGAGCAAGAGGGGGTGGGCAGGGGGCCAGGGCGGGATGGGCACGTTCTCAGACCCTATGGGCACAGGACCTGTCCCGAGGCTCCCAAGGAAAGAGCATGTGGGTCTTTGCTGGTTTTTGCTCACAGCTGTGGAACCGCGTCTGAATCGGGATTCTTCTTAGGGGACAGTAAGGTGAGCCTCCAGAAACGGAATGTGAGAAAAGACGGGCCTTCCACTAGGTTTGGATTTACAGGGGTGTGCGCATCGTTCGACGGCTCAGCACATGTTACATAGGGGTTGGGGCTGCTCTTAACAGCGGGGATACAGGAATGAAAAGCACAGGTAAGATCCCTTCTCTCCCTAAGGTTGACGTCCCAGGGAGCCTGGAAATCTTGGATTCTTAGAGCTAAAAGAGACCTTTGACAACTGCCATTTCAACCTCCTTGGGAAACTCAAGCCCAGGGTGGAGAGGCGCTTGTCCAAACTCAAAGCTCAAGTCAGGGCCTGAGTCAGGGCAGGGACATGAGGCTCGTGGCCAGCGCTGAACGAGAGGCCACAATCCCAGGGCCAGTGTGGCCAGGGTGCAAGCAGGGGTGTCTGGAGAAGAGAGGAGGCGGAGAGGGCAGTGACAGGACGAGAGCCATGCTGCATGCTCCATGCTCTGGGGTCCCTCCAGCTGAGACCTGGCCCACCCAGCACCCCACTCTCCCTCGGCACCAGGGGGCCCCCAGCCCCTTTCTTCAGAGCCCATGGGGAAGCGGAAGCCCAGGGTGGGCAGCATGGAATCAGGGGACCCCACTGGGCTCTTACCAATTCCTCTATGGTGTTACTGAGCTGTTTGTTTGTTAGATAGCTGGAGTCCAGGGCTACTGCCAGCTCTTGGTACCGGCTCTGAGGCGCATGCAGAGAGGAGGAGTTGCAGGAGGGTTGGGGGAGAGGTAGAGAGAGCAGTCATTAGGGCTGGTGGGGGGGCATGGGCTATCTCAGCTGGCAGTGGGGCACTCAGCCCCCGCTGTGGGAGAAGGGGGGGGCTGGCCCTGCAGAGCCACTCACCTCCAGATCCTTCATGTAGGAAGATGTGAGGCCCTCTCCACCGATGTAGGACGTTGACTAGAACAGACAAGAGCTCCCATGGAGACGCTACATCCTCTACCGCCAAGTCCCTACCCTTGGACTACTTCTCTACCCCACCTCCACCTGGCAACTCCTCTGCCCAGCTTGGCCTCTTCCTCTCATCACCCTCTATGCCTACCCTCAGACTACCTCTCCACCCCACCTCCACCTGGCAACTCCTCTGCCCAGCTTGGCCTCTTCCTCTCATCACCTTCTATGCCTACCCTCAGACTACCTCCCCCCCCACACCTGGCAACTCCTCTGCCCAGCTGGGCCTCTTCCTCTCATCACCCTCTATGCCTACCCTCAGGCTACTTCTCCCCCCACCGCCACCCCCACCTGGCAACTCCTCTGCCCAGCTGGGCCTCTTCCTCTCATCACCCTCTATGCCAGCTTCTCCTGGGTCTCATCACCATCCCCCTCCCTTCCCTAGTGATGCTCTCCCTATGCTTCCTGCGCTGAGATACATTGTCACCGTTCTCATGGCCATGTCCTTCATCTGTATGGCTTCCAAGAAGAAGCCATCACCCAGCCTGCCCAACACGGCCCAGCAGGTCAGTCTATTCCAGGATCTCCCCATCTCTCAGGAATCCCAGCCTCCATTTCTGTCCTTTCCTCTCTCTCCTCCCTTCCTGAGTCCCAGTGTCTGGGGTACCTCGGAGACAAGACCATTGAGCTGCTGAGCAGGTTGACGCAGGCTCTCCGTGGAGGACAATGTCCTAGGGACAGACACACAGAGGTTAGGGGTGCAGGGGCTTGATGCAAAAGAGGTCCTTGGGCCGTGGCCTGCCCTCACTCCCATGGCTTAGGGACTGCTGCCCGCACAGGAAGACACTCACTTGGTCTCATCTATGAGGACAGGGCCATAGTCAGCATCATGGATCTGAGGGAGAAGAAAGAAACAGTGATCACCTGATTTCCAGTAAGAACCACCCAGGGGTGGCAGGATCCCAGCTCCTTCCAGCAACCTGCCACTGCCACAAGCTCAAGAGAAAGCCCCGCCTTGGCCTCCCCCACCCCAGTGCCGGGAAGGGTGCCTGGCATTGGGAACCAAGCTGCGGGAAGAAAGGAGAAGAGAAGGCACAGCAGGCGCAGTCCTCTGGGAAGGGAGATGGTGCAAGCATACGGGGGTAGCAGGCACAAGGACAGAGGCACAAACCTGAGTTGGTGCCATGCTAGTTAGACTAGCGCCAGGGGACGCTACACCTCCAGGTAACACGGTGGCATCAGCAGAGGGTGGTGCAGGAGCAGCGCGGTCTTTGGGCGCCTGTCAGGGAACAGAGCAGGGGGTTAGGGGGCCATGCAGGAGAGGAGGTGCCTCGCTGCCATGGACACAAGGGCGCAGGGCAGGTAGGAAGATGTTGTAGCAGTCAGAGTGACAGTCACACATGCTGGGAACCACAGGGGTTGTGGGAATGGCTTGCCCAGGCTTGGGGACACGTGGCATCTTTTCAGGTGGCCAAAGCTCAAAGGAAGGGGGGGCTACGACCTCCGTGGACACGAGGCCCTGGTTCTCCCTGGACCTCTGCAAGGGCTCTGACCTCCGGCAGCCACAGCAGGCAGAAGGAACGGGCACCAACATCAGGGAACACGGCAGTGTTCTTCTAGAAAGCCAGTCTCTGCCGCACAGTGACCCTAACTCTAGGCCCCTGCTGGGCCGAGGCTGCTGGTGGTGACGGGGCTCCCTCCAGGTAGCTCTCTGCCGCTGCCCTCTCCTGCTCTCCGCCCTTTCTCCCTGCCCTCCTCTCTGCCTCAACCATCAGCTGCATTTCTCTGATTCAGGCCTTTCCAAGGAGAAATGTTGCCCAAGAAGCCCCTCCCTGCTTTCTGGAGATAAAATCAACCACAGCCGCCTCATGGGCATACCTCTCAGCCCAATCCCGCAGCTCCAGAAACACCTACTCTACCAAAAGAAGCCAGGAAATCACAGGTAAGACATCTGCTCTTTGACTTGGCACATGGAGGTCATGGCGCCTCATTGCCAGAAAAACTGCTAGGGAACAATGTGGGGATCTAGCACTTGGAGCCATGGAGAAGCCTCTCCTCCTTCTCCCGCAGCGGGACCCCCTCCCTCGGCCAGCCCCATCCAGCTTCTTCCCAGGCTCAGGCCTAACTCTCGGTCCAAGCATCTGGCTCTAGAGACCACCTCATGTCAGCAGGCCAGATGGCCTCACACAGCCAAGATGGCTGAACAAGTGACAGTAGCCAGAGGAGCTGAGTGGAGGCAGGCAGTTGCTGGCTGCTCTCTGGACCCTTCAGCCCTGGCCTCTGAAAACCCCAATCGGCTGCCTCCTTAGAGTCCAGGCTGCAAAGCCTACAGATGAGGATGAGGCATGCTGAGTCTGCAGTTTTACCGTGACCATGGCCTGGAACCCACCGCCCACAGCGATTGTTGTCCTCAGAACCCACTGTTGCCTTGACAACGTCTGTGACTGCATCTATCAGGTAAGAGCAGCGGGCCAGGCATGAGACTTTAGAGAGGCTGCACTCCCAGCCATGGACCCAGGTCCCTCTTAGCATCTTAGTTCCCACTGAGCTCTATTTTAGACACAGAAACAACAGGGGAGTGAGGAGAGCACTTCTCTGAGCAGTTTCCTTGACTTGTTAGGTTTATTTTATTTATTGGAAAGGCAGAGTGACAGAGAGAAAGGGAACTCAGAGAGAATCTTCCATCCATTGGTTCACTCCTCAAACGGGCACCATGGGCCAGACTGGGCCAGGCCAAGCCAAAGCCCAAGAGTCAGAAACACCAATCAGATCTCCCACATGGGTGCAGGGGCCCAAGCACTTGGGCTACCTTGTGCTGATTTCTCAGGCACATTAGCGGGGAAGTGGATCAGAAATGGAGCAGCTGGGACTCAAGCACTCATATGGATGCCAGTATCATAGGAAGTAGCTCAACCCACTGTGCCACAACACCAGCTCCTCTGAGCAATTTTAAATATAGGTACCGTGGCCAGTGCTGTAGTTTAGCAGGTAAAGCCACCGCCTGCAGTGCCAGCATCCCATATGGGCACCAGTTCAAGTCTCGGCTGCTCCTCTTCTGATCCAGCTCTCTGCTATAGACTGTGAAGGGAGCAGATGGCGGCCCAGGTCCTTGGGCCCCTGAACCCATGTGGGAGACCTGGAGGAAGCTCCAGGCTCCTGGCTTCCGATCAGCCTAGCTCCGGCCGGCGCAGCCCTTTGGAGAGTGGACAGCAGATGGAACACTTCTCTCTCTCTCTCTCTCTCTCTCTCTCCTCTGTAACTCTGCTTTTCAAATACATAAATAAGTAAATAAAAATTGAATCTATGTATCGTGATTATTTTGTGAACAACCAATTCACAATTCTAAGTCTTAAGGTGGGAGCTTAGCCTAGGTGTCGGGATACCAGATGAGAAGGCTACACCTCGCTTCAGAGTGCCCGAGCCTGATGCCTAGCTCCAGCTCTAACTCCAGCTTCCTGCTCATGCCAACCTAGGGAGACACGGTGATGGCTCAAGTACACTGAGCTCCTAGAAGTCATATACACAGCTGTCAGGACTTCTCCGTGCCTGGGCCCTGCCCAGACTATGCCACTTGGTGTCTCCTCTGAGGCCATAGAGTGAGTCACGGCCCCTGGCCAGACCTAACTGGGTGGGAGCAGCCATGATGGTTGACCAGCCACCTGTCCCTTTCCCCAGGCCCATCTCTGGATCAGCCCTGCTACACTGGCTTGGCTGAAGGCCCTGGGGCAGTTAGACAGGAAGTGCCAACATCATCTGCAGGTTATGGCCTACCTAGCCCCATGTGCCTGTGCCCTGCCCCTCCCCCAACCCAGGCTCCCTGCAGCCCTGAAAGGTGTTCTATGACCTCACAATGCTGCCTATGACCTCTTTGCTCCCTCTGCCTCCCCCACTCACCACGTGGATGAATATTACCCACTTTTAATCTTCACACTGGCCTCAAATGCCACCTCCTCAAGCTGCAAGTCCATTCGGAACCCACCTCCCTCACCTAGCCACGCAGCTGGCCTATTGCCGCCTTTCCCCTGCCCCTCTCAGAGGACTCTGTCACCCCCACGGTGTCTCCTGTCTTGTTCTTCTACTTCCACCACTGTGCAGCCAATGCCTTTGCCGTCCACGGGCCCAGTGAATACGGTTGAGCGTCCCATCTGATTT
Organism: Oryctolagus cuniculus; assembly: GCF_051225735.1. Taxonomy (NCBI): domain Eukaryota; kingdom Metazoa; phylum Chordata; class Mammalia; order Lagomorpha; family Leporidae; genus Oryctolagus; species Oryctolagus cuniculus. The sequence continues at coordinate 114,075,459 of NC_142878.1, forward strand.
GTCAAAGAGATGAGGGGCAGGCAGAGTGTCCTAGCACTGGTCTGTCTGGGTAGCCTCACATCCTTGCTGGTTAGTTCCTCTGAAAAGCTGACCTCCATCCTTGTGATTATAAAGCCAATTCATTTTCTCTTAATTCTACCTTCTCACTCTCAAACCAAAATGGAATTCATCAAGTTGAAAAATCACTCACTTCCATCTGGTCTACTTGCCCAGAGGGCAAAATGTAACAGAGTTTGTATTTTTTCAAATATCTCCTGGTCTGACCGCACCGGGCATTCAAAGCCCAAAACCCCACAGACCTGCTCTGAAAGTTATTCCCAAATTACCGAATCTTTGAGGTGTGCCTTACCCTCTCCAAGATGATAAAAGACACGAGGGAAGGGAAAAAATGCAATTAACCAAGCAGGGGAGGAAGCAGACATAAGCAGGCCGAGGGTTAATGGCAGCAACATAAAACAAGCCAGGGGCAGAGGCTCCCCCAAACGAGACAAGCCTCAGGGACATGCACACCTGCGAGGCAGCAAGCCAGAGAGGGGGTCTCGGCACTGCCTCCCCTTCCACTTGTCCTATGGGGCAGCGCTACCCCATCGGAACGGTTAAGGTCAGACACCAGCACCTTCAGTATGGCCTGCATCTAGAGGCGGTGAAAAGGGGAAAACAAGGGCAGGGGAAGACACAGAGACGTGGCTTAGAGAGAGGCGAGGATGTCGGGGAAGGAAGAGGTGGAGTCAGGAAACGGAGGCTGAGGAAGAGCAGAGATCCACACCGTGGCCCCCCAGGCCATCCTCTCAGACTGGCCATTGCTGCCTCACCAGACAGAGGGAAAAGTCCCCAGGCCCCAGAGTCACATGAAGCGCAGTCACTGACCAGCACGGCTCTCAGACCCTCCCCCAGACACGACCCCCACTCTCCATGTTAAAACCAGACTTCTGCAGAAGGGTTCTCTTGAACAAGGGAGGCTACAGCTCAACAATTAGAAGACACTGTTCCAATCCAATAATATCTGACAGCCTGAAACTGAAGCTCAGGGGAGGCTGTGACTTTTCTGAGGTCACCCAGAGCCAAGGCCGAATCCCAGTGCCTGGGGCTTCCTAAGGGGACAGCCTGATGGCCAGGCTGCTCTCGCTGACCTGGCTTTTCCTGAGGCCAGGGATGAGGAAGTCGCAAATACCAGCGACTATGAATGTTACAAGACCCTGTATTCTGGATTAATATGAGAACAGCAAAAACTCTCAAACTTTGTGAGTAAAACATCAGCCCTATCTGTTTCACAGATGTGGAGAGAGAGGCCCAGAAAGCTTGAACAGTTTGCCTTACATCATATCCCTAGCAGAGGGAAAGGGAGCATTCAAACCCAGAATCCTTGACCAGTAGCTAACACTCCCTTCCACCATCTTCCACTGTCCTCTGGATCCCCAACCCCCCACCCCCCATTGCCCCTTAGCCCCCGAGCCCCCAGCAGCCTGTCCAGCCAAGACTCACATCCTCAGTTGAGTGACAACCCCGAGAAGTGGTTGTCTCAGGGCTACTGCCGTTTTTAAGGTTTTTCTTCTTTTTTCCTCCTGCAGGACCACCAGGCCTGTTCTTCCGCTGATACTCTCTTAACTGTGGAAAGGAAAAGCAGTTGATTCTCTGGAATGCCCTAAGCCCCTGCGGTCACATCCTACTTCACAGTGTTCACAAGAACTCTCATGTCCACCACTGACTTCATGCCACTGACAACCCTTCAAGGGGCTGGAATGATCAGTTAACGTCTGAAGAACTGACAACATGGCTTCAATAAAAGGGAATGATGGAATTTAAAATCAGCTTCCAACTCTCACTTCTGGGGTTCTGCCAAGAATCAGCAGCTGCTGGGAGCAAAACCAGAGGTAGAGGTAGAAGGTTAAACATTATGGGGTCAGGAATTGTACTTTGTGTGGTTTGGAAACAAGACATTGGGTCCTTTCTTCCATATCAGAACCTCACAGAACTTCGAGGGGCACCCCGAGGAACCCTGGACACCGAGGAGAAAGAGTAGAACCCAGGCATTATTCCAGCCAAGGGCCCATTATGATGTCTTGACAGGTTCCGTCCCAAGCCACAGGATGGCCTCACCAAGCTGCTCCCTCGCTCCTCTGTGGCAGTGCCCTCACCCAGCTTCAAAAACTCCCCTGGGGAGGGTTCAGGCTATAAAGTTTAGTCTCCCAAGGTCTGTTTCACAGACGGTCACACAGCTGTCACTCCAGAGAGCCTGAGTGTGGGGCACTCTGCTCCCAGGGTCAGGGAAATTGAATGGGAGCCTGAGAACTCGCACACCCCCCAAAGTCTCTGGAGAGTAGAAACCTGGGGGAAAACCAAACCAGTTTTCCCGCGGTCACCCAGAAACACTGCCCACACTTCCAGCTCCCCGGGAACGGGACACATCTCACTGTCAGTGTCCGAGCTGAGGAAGGGGGTCCCCAAGTCCCCAGTCCCCTTGCAGGCGGAAGCCGAAAGGGGGTGAGGACTTAGGGGACTGGGCCGGGAGATCAAAGCCCGAGCTGGAGGTAATGCCAGTCCCCAGGGGGATTTGACCTCACTACATCCCACTCTGCCCTACCCACGCTCTGCGCAGGGGGAGGTGGGGCACAGGGTAGGGACCCAAGTCCTTGGAGACTGAGCCCACAGACCCCAAGGAGGTCCGGCTTCGGGAGGCCAGAGGTGAGGTCTGAGGCTGGGCCGAGGAGCCCCAGGAGCCAATGGCCCAAAGTCACCCAGGGGCGAAAGCCAGGGCGGGGGCTGGGTGCTGAGGGGGCGGTGCTGGCTGAGAGGACTTGGGTGGGGGAAGCCAAGGGGCGCTCGGGCTCGACCCGAGTGTCTGAGGAGCCGCACAGACCCCGCCACGGACCGACCGTCAGAGGGGCAGTGGGCTGGGCCGGGGGGCGCGACCCGATGTTTTACCTTTTTCTTGGCCGCAGCCAGTTTGCTCTGTCGAGTTTCCTCCGACATCGCGGGGCGGGGAGGGGTCGGGGGGAGGGGGGGCCACATCACCACGATCCCGGCAACCAATGCGAATTGCTCCCAGCAGCTACCGCGCAGATGTGTGACTGAGCCAGGAGACGCAGGTTCAGGGCAGAACTAGGCGGGGCTGGGTGGGCGTGGTCGCCACACTTCAAGCCCATTGGTCAGTGAGAAAGATGAAACAAAGAAGGGCGTGGTCCGAGGCGTCAAAATGGGAGCTGCGCGTGCAGCTGTCACCGCCCACTCTGGGGGCGGGGCGATTTCCCTTGGGTGCGCGCGCAGCTTTCTCTAGTTAGTCTGCGGACCCCAGAGGCCGCTCTCCGGCCCGCGCCCTGGACCCCCTTTCTCCACAGGCGCCCCCGAACCGGGGCCTTCGGAACCCAGGGCGCAGGAGGTGGGCGGAGCGCAGAGCAGGGGACACTGCATCAGTTCACGAGCCCTTTCTGACTCCTCCCAGATGTGCCCCAGACGTTCTCGTTTCAGAAATCCCCTCGGGGGTCCCTTTCACGTCCTCCATACACTGCCCCTCTCACACCCAGCCCTTCCTCGAGGGGCCCCACGCTGATCCCGAAAGCACGTCTGTCCCCGCCCAGCTGGATCCAGTCGGGCGCGCCCAGTTCCCGGCGGCTCCTCCTCCCGCGCCCCCACGGGCTCCCTTTCCCCTCAGAGCAGCTCCGGGGCCTCAGCCTCTCCCATGCTTCCCTCCAGGGCTGAGCAGACCCGGCCGCAGCTGTCGCGGGGCCTTCCGGTCACGGTGAGTAGCCCGCGCCCCCCCGACCCTGTGCGTGTGCCTGCGCCCCCCGACCCGTGAGGAAGTCTGTGCCCCCGACCCATCCGTGTGCCTGCGCCCCCCGACCCGTGTGGATGGTTGCAGACCCCATCCCGTGAGGTTGTCTGTGCCCCCCGACCCGTGTGTGTGCCTGCACCGCCCAACCCCATGAGTGTGCCTGCGCCCCCCTATCCGTGAGGATGTTTGCGCTCCCGAACCGTGAGCATGGCTACGGACCCAGACCCCGTGAGGATGCCAGCACCTCCCGACCCCGTCATGGTGGCTGCACCCCCCCCGATCCGTGAGGAAGTCTGTGCCCCCAGGTCTCTTGCGTGTGCCTGCGTTCCCAGATCCGCGCGGATGTCTGCGCCCCCAACCAGTGAGGGTGCCTGCGCCCCCTGACTCCGTGCATGTGCCGGAGCCCCCAGACCCTGTGAGGATTTCTGTGCCTCCCGGACCGTGAGGGGGCCTGCGCCCCCCGACCTGTGAGGAAGTCTGCGCCCCCCAACCCCATGAGTGTGCCTGAGCCCCCCGACCAGTGAGGATGTCCAGGCCACCGAGCCGTGAGCATGGTTGCGGACCCCGACCCCGTGCGGGGGGCTGCAGTAGACATCAACCCGTGAGGGTGCCAGCGCCTCCCAACCCCGTGAGGGTGCCAGCGCCTCCCAACCCCATGAGGGTGGCAGCACCCCCGACCTCTTGAGGTTGCCTGGGCCCCTCGACCCGTGAGAGTGCCAGCGCCCACCGACCACAGAAGATGCCAGCACCCCGACCCTGTGAGTGTGCCTGGGCCCCCAACACTGTGAGAATGTCCGTGCCCCCCGACCTGTGAGGGTGCCCGTGCCCCCTGACCCGTGAAGTTGCCAGCGGCCTCCAATCCGTGAGTGTGCCAGCACCCCCGATTCTGTGTGGGTGCCAACGCCCTCCATCCCGTGAGGATTTCTGAGCCCACCCAATGTGGGGAGGATGTCTATGTGCCCCCCCACACAGTGGCAGTCACAGCTACCCCCAGCCCTCCCCCACCCCAACCACAGCCCACAGGTGGGCCTTCCTCAGTCTTCCTGGGCAGACAAAACTCCGGGAGGCTCCCGAGCTGTCTTTCAGAATCCCTCTCAGTGGTCCCTGAGGAGCGTCAGCCAAGGTAGGTACCTGCCACTCTGCCTGCCTCAGGACCACATCTGCCCCACTGCACCAGACCCACACTGGAGGGCACCCCTGGGATCTCAGGGCCAGGCCCCTCCCTCTCCCTACTGCAGCTCCAGACTCCCTCTTTCCTGTTTCTGTCCTTGGGCCAGCTGGCTCTCTCCTCTCCCTTCCCAGGCAGCCTCGGGACTCAGTGCAGCTGCCCAGGGCCTCCGTGGCTGAGCCTGGGGGTTCTCTGGACAGGATCCGAACCACTGGCAGATGTGGGTGCCTGTTGCTGTTGATTTCTCAACAATGTTGCAGTGGATTCATTTCTGAGAGGAACAGCGTGGTGGGGGCAAGAGGCGCGGAGTCACTACACAGACCCCGGGAGTCCAGTGAAAGCAGGCTTGAGGTGAGCAGCCGGCAGACTTGTTTATTTCAGTTGAAACTACCTCTTATATAGCCAAGACAAGCCAATATGGTCAAGGGGCAGTCTATGCCCCATCCAATCACAGCCTGCCAGGCAGTTTCCAAAGCCATCCAATCACAGCCTGCCAGCAGCTTCCAAAGCCATCCAGTCACAGCCTGTTGCCAGGCAGTTTCCAAAGCCATTCAATCACAGCCTGTTGCCAGGTGGGTTTCAAAGCCATTCCTGAGTAACTGATGCTCCCTTGCCAGTGGCCACCTTGGCATGGCCCTCTCATTCCACCACACCAAGCCATAACAAAGAGCTGGATCAAAAGTGGAGCAGCTGGGACTCAAACTGGTGCCCATATGGAATGCTGGCACTGCAGACAGTGGCTTTACCTGCTACACTACTGTGCCAGCCCCAGAACAAGCATGTATAACACAGCAAGTTAGAATATTGGATTTTGAATATGAATTCACATTAGGATATGCTTTATATTGTAGGAGTTTATGGATAGAGGTTATGGGCAAACACAAGACTTGTGTAGGTAAGTTTTACATAGATACTTAGGCATGAAGATAAATTTTTCATTACCTACACAATCATATTATTGAAAAATAAAAATAGAGATAAAGGATGGAAAAAGAAAGCAGAGGAGTCATATGTGATTTTTTTTCAGGGCCCATATAAATAGTGACACTTTGGCAAGGGATTTTTCATGAGATTGTTTTAAGGAAGAAATTTTTCTGAAAAGGAAACTCAAATGTAGCACACACTTATTTTCTATGATATTTCTGCTTAAGCAAAGTGCTTATGCATGTATTACTTTCTTGTAAATTCAAAATTACCGGACAGTTCATCGGGAAAAACAACAGGAGAAAGTCAAAAAATTGATTTAGAGTTCACTTTTCTTTTACAATGTAGACTGACAAAATATTTTTAAAATAAATGTAACCCTTGATATTGTAGAAATATTGCCATATTGCAAATGTGTGAAATATGGGAAATACTTATAAATAGTAAAAACACAAAAAGACACACACACACACATAAACTGTACACATACTAGGGTCTATTCTTATCTTTAGGGGGAAAGGACTCAAAGATAAATGTCTCCCCAGTTTTTTAACTCAGAACTACTCTCAGTGGTTCACACATTTTACTGATGAGTAAACTTGCTTCAAGTTTTCCATGAATAGAAATTGAGAAATTTGTCAATTGTACTCTATGGAGCATGTAAGTGACCATACCATAAACTCTCAAATGCAATGGTGTGTTGGAGTTCTTTCCTGGATATTGTTCCTGACCTTGTGGGCAGTGAGAGCCACAGGAGAGTTAAAGGTACTCTAGCTGACGGATCTGTTATTTGGAGGCTCCACAAGGAATCAATGACATCTTTGTGCAACTTGAGGACTTGGCTGCTCCTCTTCTGATTCAGCTCTCTGCTATGGCCTGGGATAGCAGTAGAAGATGGCCCAAGTCCTTGGGCCCCTGCACCATGTGGGAGACCTGGAAGAAGCTCCTGGCTCCTGGCTTCGGATTGGTACAGCTCCAGCTGTTGTGGCCAATTGGGGAGTGAACCATCAGATGGAAGATCTGTCTCTTTCTCTCTCTCTCTCTCTCTCTCTCTCTCTCTCTCTCTCTCTCTGCCTCTCCTCTCTCTGTAATTGAGACTTTCAAATAAATAAATAAATCTTTTTAAAAAACTGTCAAATAACCCAGCTTACAGGTCTTAAGAGTACCTGAAGATGTAGAAAGAGAGAATGGAATAGAAGGCCTATTTTTGTGAAATAATCACAGAAAACTCCCCCAATTTGGAGAAAGAAAAGGATGCCAAGTACAGGAAGCACATAGAACACATAAGAAACATGACCTGAAAGGATCTTCACCATGACACATTGTAGTCAAACTTTCCACAGTAAGGCATAAAGAAACATGTTCGTATGTGTTTTCTGCTGTAATCAATTTCTAAAGTGTATACACTGACAAGAAGAACTACACAAAGTACAGTCATTGAACAAGGTATATCTCCTGAGAGGGGCTCCAGGCGGCTCAGCCAGTGCTACTGTTTGTGTTTCCCACACCGCAGGAGCCCTCAGGAGGATGCTAGGACTCCGGTATGCAGTGGGCTGGCCGTCAGGACCACGGGGTGGTGTGCAGTCCCCGCCTGCAGCTTCTTTGAACCCTGGGGCATCAGCTTTCCAATCTCTGTGTGGTGAGGAAGAACTTGAACTTCCTGTATGACCCGATTTCCTTGAGTGAGGCAGCAGATCTCAAGCAGGCCTCTCGGCGTAGGGGTCTGGGTCAGTTTTCTTGTTGCTAATCGTGCAGCAGCACAGGCTCGGTGTGTGAGAAGGAAGCGGTATTATTGACCTCATGGTTTTGGTGCAGGGTCTAGGGGCAGCATCCGGTGATGATCTTCTTGCTGGTAGAGTCCTGGGGTGGCACAGAGACCAGCGGACAGACAGAAGGGGTGCAGAGGGGGCCAATCCAAAGTGGTCTATGTTGCGGTCCCCTAGGGATAAGGCGTTAATCCATGAACACATGAATGGATTTATCCTGATCACTTCCTGCAGGGCCTCACCTGTTCTCACTGCTGAATTTCTCATCACTGGATTAACTGTGCCCATGAGTTTCAGAGGGGATAAACCATGTTTAATAGAGAGCATGCAGGCTTGCAGGAGGTCCCTAAATTTCCAGGTCTCCTCCCACCACCTAGTTTTGAGATTTAGTGCTTCTGCCCCTCATGTGGAAGAAGGCACCCTTTCTTAGGGCTTTCAAGGAAAGAAGGAAAGGACTTCAAGCTTTTCTTCCTACTAGGATCACCTATTATTTTCATTGCTTGCAACCTCATCTGATTTTCTGAATCACGAACATGATTATTGCCTGAGTATTACCAAGAAAATCTTACAAGTTGTCATGTGACATGCTAGAAAGGACCCGTGTGTGTTGAATGTCCTTATGTACTTCTGTTGCCATGTCAGGGATTTTGTGCCTCAAAAAATGTTCCCAAGGTCGTATGTTTATATTTGTTTTTGACAGGCAGAGTTAGACCTCGAGAGACAGAGAGAAAGGTCTTCCATCCATTGGTTCACCCCCCAAATGGCTGCTATGGCTGGCATGCTGCGCTGATCCAAAGCCAGGAGCCAGGTGCTTCCTCCTGGTCTCCCATGCGGGTGCAGGGCCCAAGCACTTGGGCCATCCTCCTGCCTTCCTGGGCAGCAGCAGAGAGCTGGACTGGAAGAGGAGCAACTGGGAATAGAACTTGGGGCCCCAACCGGGACTAGAACCCAGGGTACTGGCACTGCAGGCAGAGGATCAGCCAAGTAAGTCATGGCGCCAGCCTATGTACTTTTTTTAAGCAGTTCATAGTGAACAACATTTTCATTATTTTCAGTTCAGGAGAGCCAAAGTGTTATCTTGTAGTTTTTTTTTTTTTTTTTAAGAATAAGCTAAGAAAAATCCTGTAGTACTTATAATATACAAATGAACTATACTATTAGATATAAATTAAATGTTATATTTTTATGAAGATAAATGCCTAGTAATAAAAGCAAATTTTAAGTTTATTGATTTATAGAATTTCTCTTTTGGAAGGGAACCTTCAATATCAGCCATTTTCATTCAAATTATAATATTTTTTCACTTTTAAGCAATCTCTGGTGTTATTAAGATTTCTTCACTAAACTTACACATTAATAGAATTATCTTAAAATACATTATTAATTACTTAAATACATTAATATAACACATCGGAAAACAAGTCTTACTACCTGCTATTGATTATAGTTATCAGAAGTATTAAGATGTTGTCACAAATTTGAAACAAATAATTGTTTTGTCTCTGAAGTGATTTTTCAGGAATAATGAATAATGGAAATCTATAAGAGATGTTTGGATAACATCTGCCTCATGGACAATTCATAGAAATATAGTTATTTATCTCTAGTTGTAGGCTTAATTTTGAAGTTATCATTTTTATGGCAATTGTGATAATACAAATGACCACAAACCAAATAATAAAATAATTGAAATTCCTATACTTTGAGAAAATGGATAGCTTCTGTTAATGTACCAAACATAATTTTTCTATACTAATTTATTAGAAACATTTCAAAAATATTTCTTTCAATTTGGGGAGAGGTAAAATAATGAAAAAAATCAAAATTTCTGAAAATTAAAGTATTTGCATTTAATTTGTTCATTTTCTGCCTCATCACCAATGTAGTTCTTTAATTGGATAGAAAAAAAGTAGATTCAGAATCTACATTTGTTGACCACTAATAACAGAGTAGGGCAGTGAAGCATCATTAGCCCAATGAAACTTACAGGATTTCAGTGGTGGGGAAATCAGGACTCTTTCTGAATTTTGTTAGGGAAATGTGTTCTCATTTTATGTGGAGCTGTCTACTTTTGGTATTTTTATTTTAATATATATTTTAAAGTTTCAGCAGAACTCAGCACTAGGAGTGTCTACCTTATTTTTTTGGGAAAAATCTGACTAATTTTTAAGAATGGGGCATCAATATTGTTTCATTTTCTCAGTTTTGAATATAGTGTGTCATTCTGTGAAAACCACCTTGCCAGTGTGCTTTTTGTTTAGTTTGCTTTTTAAGTGCAAACTTGAAAGTTTTACTTACAAAAAGTGACCTTTATGTTTTTCCATATGATTGACAGAGCTTTTACCCAGTTATCTTCATTGTATGACAATAAATCTATTCAATAAAGATTAACAAATGCATTAAAAGTGCAAATAATCACTATGGTATGCTTGCTGGTTTTATTTATGATGATGTATTGATCATCTCTGTCAGGTACTGTGATAGATATGTCTATTGGAAAATATAATTTCATTTCCCAAAAAGGCAAGCAAGTTAAAACCCTTCTGCAATTATGAAGTCATCCTCTGATAACTTACTGATTCATTTCTTGGTGTCAAAATCAAGAACCAATTATCTGTTTGACTTGGAGATATTAGGTCCCTGTGGTACTATGAAGAAAATTATTTAGTGCCTTTCAGCTAGTGAAATGATGATTGGTGGGTCTGTTTGTTGAACAAAAAGGGGGAGGGGAAGAGCACACATTAGCTATAAGGCTGTAGCTATCTCATTGGAGGTAGTCATTTCAGTCTTTGGAATTAATTCTAGAATTTAATGATAACTTTAAGTTTGTGTAAAAAGTGGTTAGTAAAAAATTTATTTACCTCATTATATAAACATAAGACTATGTTTTAAAACCTTCTTTCCCAGCCAAGATACTAATTTTAATACAAAATGGGAAAATATTCAATACAGTGTCTCCTTTTGGAGGCTTCCTACAAGTGAAAGCAGATTTGTGGGGGATGATTGAGTTTTGAGCAACTTCCTTGCTTCCAAGACAAAACCCACATTGCCTTCGTCTGTCCCTAAAGTGCCAGACCCAAGCTACTTTTAAGAAGCTACTGTACTCCACCTGCCTTGGATGAAGCAAGCAGCCCCTTTGCTACCAGAATTCCCCAGAAACAGCATGGGCATTTTCCATGGTAGAGACAGCCCTTGTGAATTCTGCAACTGCAGGAGCTCTGGAGCTCTACTTGCTTGCTCTGTACAATATAGAGAAATTCTCACGGCCTCATATGGCCGTGAGAACCAGTAGCATCTCATACAGAATTCCAGAGTACCAGAACTAAAGAGGCCTCTTCTGAAACTCTAAGCACATGGTGCTGGAAGGCAGGACAGTGCATCATTTTTGCATGCCTTGTAGGCACAAAGGAAAGTTCTCTCCAATATCTGAAGCTCTAGGATTGCTGCTGCTTGTGTTATAAACCCTGGAATAACACTCATCTGTGGGAGTGATACAATCCTATCTTTGTATGCTTCAGGCTGGAATTCAACCCTGGAATAATTGGCAGTCAACCTGAGAGACCTGGATAAGGACCCCACTGTATCCCGTATCTCCAGGGCTGTCACTCTGTGTACTGTATTTCAGAGAGTCATGTAAATACACCTAGACCCTAGGGAATGGAGCCTATAAGCATTCCAGTGCTCCAGACCCAGACCTGCTGATACACAACCCTCAGCATAAACTGTATTCACCCTGTAGGACTCAGGGAATGTCTCCTTAACATTTCCCAGCTTGGGACTTGAACTCATGATGCTAAATTTCTGGGTATTAGTCAGGCTAACATATCAGGATCTGGGGAATGTCTTATCCACATAGTATAGTAAAAAGGCCATAAATTTTGCTGCCACAAACTCCAGAAATATTCATATTTGCCTGGTAGAAAAGGGTAGCATGACCAGAAATGTGGATACGGACATCACAAACCCCAGTATGGCTGACAACTCTAGGGACTAAGAACCTATGGAAGCTCATGCCACTTCAAAGTCATACTGTAACATCCACAAAAGGCTGAAGAACGGAAACCTGTGGCACATGTAGACAATGCTGACACTGATTACTAATGAAGAAATCAAGTCTCAAAAACTTCAAAAGATTGAAATCATACCATGCGCCTACCTTCTCAGACTGAAATCAATCTAACTAGACATCAATAATAATAAAAAAGGGCACTGGAAAGTTCACAGGTACATGAAAATTAAACAACATGATGACCAATGCATCATTTTAAAAAATTAAAAAGAGGTCAGAAAATTTCTTAAAACAAATGAATATGAAAACACAACATATCAAAGCATAGAACACAGCAAAAGCAGTATTAAGAGGAAATTTTATAATGACAAGTGCTTACATTTAAATTTGAAAGATCTTAAATAAATGGTCTAATGCTGCATCTCAAAAACCCAGAAAAAGTGGCCAGCACTGTGGTGCAGTGGTTTAACACCCTGGCCTGAAGTGCTGGCATCCCATATGGGCACCGGTTGGAGACCCGGCTGCTCCACTTTCTATCCAGCTCTTCTTCTTCTTTTTTTTTTTTTTTTTTTTTTCTTTTTGGACAGGCAGAGTTAGACAGTAAGAGAGAGAGAGAGAGATAGAGACAGTTATAGACAGTGAAAGAGAGAGACAGAAGGGTCTTCCTTCTGTTGGTTCACTCCCCTATTGGCTGCCCCAACTGGCACTGTGCCAATCTGAAGCCAGGAGCCAGATGCTTCCTCCCAGTCTCCCATGTGGGTGCAGGGACCCAAGCACTTGGGTCATTCTCCATTACCCTCCCAGGCCACAGCAGAGAGATGGACTAGAAGAGGAGCAACTGGGACTAGTACCCGGTGCCCCAACCAGGACTAGAACCTGAGGTGCCAGCGCCACAGGTGGAGGATGAGCCAAGTGAGCCATGGTGCCGGCCTCTATCCAGCTCTTTGCTATGGCCTGGGAAAGCAGTGGAATATGGCCCAAGTCCTTGGGAACCTGCACCTGTGTGGGAGACCTGGAAGAAGCTCCTGGCGTCAGATCGGCACAGCACTGGTCGTTATGGCCAATTGGGGAGTGAACCAGTGAATGGAAGACCTCTCTCTCTGCCTCTTCTCTCTGACTTTCAAAAAAAAAACCAAAAAACTCTGACTTTCAAAAAAATATATAAATCTTTAAAAAAAAAAACACAGAAAAAGAAAAACAAGCCATAGGCAAAAATTAGCAGGGCACAAGAAAAAATAAATATAAGAACAGTCATAAATGAAATTGAAACTAAAAGAATATTAGAGATATAAAACAAATAGCTGGTTCTTTAAGAAGATAAACAAAATAGAAAAGCCTTTATCCAGAGTAACAAAAGAAAGAAGAAAAAAACCTCAATAAATAAAATTTGAGAAGAAAAGTAGATGTTACAGTTGATACTACAGAATATGATGGGTCATAAAAAGCTGCTATGAACTGTGTGTTAACAAATTAAAAGCCTCAAGTAAATTCCTGAATATGTGTAACATATTAAGATTAAACAAGGAAGATATAGAAAATATAAATAGGCCATAGGAAGAAATACTACTGAAGTAGTAATTAATAAAAGTTTCCCAACAAAGAAAACCCTAAATTCTATAAAACATTTAAAAAGGAATAACTCAAATACTCTTCAAATTATTGCAAAATATTTTAGAGTATACAAAACTGTAAGGGGCCAGCACTGTGGCAGAAGCAGGTAAAGCCCTGGCCTGAATGCCAGCATCCCACGTGGGTGCTACTTTGAAAATTTGAAGCCTGGCAGCTCCACTTCAGATCCAGCTCTCTGCTAATGGCTTTGGAAAGCAGTAAAAGATGACCCAAGTCCTTGGACCCCTGCACCCATGAGGAAAACCCAGAAGAAGCTCCTGGCTCCTGTCTTAGGATTGGCTCAGCCCTGGCCATTGCAGCCATTTGGGAAGTAAACCAATGGATGAAAGACTCTTTCTTGCTCACTCTTGCTTTTGCTATTTCTCTTACCCCTCCCCTACCTCTGTGTAACTTCCTTTCAAGTAAATAAATATTTTTTAAAAAGAAAACTATAAAATACTTTTCAGAAAGCTGGCATTACCAATACCAATACCAAAGACACAGCACAAAAAATAAAACTACAGACCAGTATGCTTAATGAACATAAATGCAGAAGTTTTCAACAAAACATTAGTAAACCAAATCCAAAGCTACACCAGTGATTATACATAACAGTAAGTTTGATTTCATCTAAAGATGCAAGGGTGATTCAACATTTGGAAATAAAAAACCTTATAAATCACATCAACAGAATGAGGGAAAAATCATGTGAGCATTTTAACAGACACAGAAAGCAGTTGATAAAATCGAATATCTCTATAATAAAAAAAACCTCTACAAATTAGAATAAAAAGAACACATCTCAAAATTATAAAGCCTTTATGAGACAGACCAACAGCTACTTTTATACTGAAAAATATAAAGCAGAAATCACTTCTTTTCAAATATGGAATAAGAGAAAAATGTCCATTTTTCACCAGTCTTATTCAGTATATTGTTGGAAGTACTAGCAAGAACATTTTGGAGGGAAAATAAATAAGGTAATTAAAATTGGAAAGTAGTAATTCAAAATCGCCATATTTGGGGCCAGCTCTGTGGCATCGTGGGTAAAGCCACCGCCTGCAGCATGAGCATCCCATATGGTCACCAGTTGGATTCTTGGATACTCCACTCATGATCCACCTCTCTACTGATGCACCTGGGAAAGCAGCAGAGGACGGACCAAGTGCTTGGGCCCCTGCACCCATGTGGGAGACTTGGATAAATCTCTAGCTCCTGGCTTCAGACTGACCCAGGCCTGGTTGTTGCAGCCATTTGGGGAGTGAACAAATAGATGGAATATTTCTCTTTCTATGCCTTGCCCTCTCTGTAATTGCCTTTCAAATAAATAAACTTTTAAAATTAACATTTGCAAATTTCATGATGTTGTACCTGGATGAAAACCAAGCACTACAGCAAAAAGCTGTTAGAATTTATAAATCAGTTCAGTGAAATCACAGTTACAAAGGGAGCAAACCAAAACAGTAGGATTTTTATGTACCAACAATGATCTCACTGAAAGAGACATCAGGTTTGAAATCCCATTCACAATATCACAAACACAATCCAATATTTAGGAATAAATTTAACCAAAGAAATGAAAGATCTCTACAATAAAATTTATAAAATATTGATGAAAGAAATCATCAAGGACATAAAAATGTGAAGATATTTCTTGCTCATGGATTGTAAGATTTATTGTCATTAAGAATCTATAGCATCTTAAGTATGCATTCCGTGCAATCTCTGTCAATATACCAATGACATTCTTTATAGAAGTAGAAAAACAATCCAAAAATATGTATTAAAATACCCAAAATAGCAAAGTAAACTTGAGCAAAAAAGCAAAAACAAAAATAAAAACATGCTGGACATACACAGAAAGACTAATACCACAGGTTCTCCTTCATATGTGGGAGCTAAAATCACCAAAAAGAAATGCCTGTATATATTTTGATGAAAATACAATGTTTTCTCAAACTTCGTTTAAAATCTTTGTCAAACAAACTGATAGGAATTATGTACTACTGTATATTTTTTTAAATAACACTTGAAGATATTACATAGATTAGTCCTTCCTTGTTTCATTTCTCGTATGGGTATGCATTTTCTAGTCTGTCTGTGTCCTTTAAAATTGTTTCCTATTTGTGTCTTCTTTGCTTTTTTTTGGGTGGGGAAGGGTTTTTTTATTATTTTTTATTTAATGAATATAAATTTCCAAAGTACAGCTTATGGATTACCATGGCTTCCCCCGCATAACGTCCCTCCCACCCACAACCCTCCCCTTTCCCACTCCCTCTCCCCTTCCATTCACATCAAGATTCATTTTCGATTCTCTTTATATACAGATCAGTTTAGCATACATTAAGTAAAGATTTCAACAGTTTGCTCCCACACAGAAACATAAAGTGAAAAATAATAGATGATTTTTTAAATGATGATGAAATCAGATCAGACCTATTGTCATGTTTAATCCCAGTGAGAGACAAGTTGGGAATTCCTAATTTCTTTTCTTTTTTTTTTATTTTACAGAAGATCAGTTTAGTATACATTAAGTAAAGATTTCAACAGTTTGCACCCCCATAGAAACACAAAGTGAAATATACTGTTTGAGTACTCGTTATAGCATTAAATCTCAGTGTACAGCACATTAAGGACAGAGATCCTACATGAGGAGTAAGTGCACAGTGACTCCTGTTGTTGACTTTACAAATTGACACTCCTGTCTATGGCATCAGTAATCTCCCTATGCTCCAGTCATGAGTTTCCAAGGCTATGGAAGCCCTTTGAGTTCTCCGACTCTTATCTTGTTTAGACAAGGTCATAGTCAAAGTGGAGGTTCTCTCCTCCCTTCAGAGAAAGGTACCTCCTTCTTTGAAGACCTGTTCTTTCCACTGGGATCTCACTCACAGAGATCTTTCATTTAGGTTTTTTTTTTTTTTTTTTTTTTTTTTTTTTTTTTTTTTTTGCCAGAGTGTCTTGGCTTTCCATGCCTGAAATACTCTCATGGACTTTTCAGCCAGATCGGAATGCCTTTAGGGCTGATTCTGAGGCCAGAGTGCTGTTTAGGACATCTGCCATTCTATGAGTCTGCTGTGTATCTCGCTTCTCATGTTGGATCACTCTCCCCTTTATTTATTCTATTGGTTAGTATTAGCAGGTACTAGACTTGTTTATGTGATCCCTTTAACTCTTAGTCCTTTCATTATGATCAATTGTGAAATGAAATTGATCACTTGGAACAGTGAGATGGCATTGGCACATGCCACCTTGATGGGATTGAATTGGAGTCCCCTGGTATGTTTCTAACTCTACCATTTGGGGCAAGTCAGCTTGAGCATGTCCCAAACTGTACATCTCTTCCCTCTCTTATTCCCACTCTTCTGTTTAACAGGGATCACATTTCAGTTAAATTTCAACACATAAGAATAACTGTGTATTAATTACAGAATTAAACCAGTCATATTAAGTAGAACAGACAAAAAATACTGAGAGGGATAATGTATTAAGTTGTTCATTAACAGTCAGGGCTATGCTGATCAAGTCACTGTTTCTCATAGTGTCCATTTCACTTCAACAGGTTTCCTTTTTGGTGTTCAGTCAGTTGTCACCGATCAGGGAGAACATATGGTATTTGTCCCTTTGGGACTGGCTTATTTCACTCAGCATGATGTGTTCCAGATTCCTCCATTTTGTTGCAAATGACTGGATTTCGTTGTTTCTGACTGCGGTATAGTATTCTAAAGAGTACATATCCCATAATTTCTTTATCCAGTCTACCGTTGATGGGCATTTAGGTTGGTTCCAGGTCTTGGCTATTGTGAATTGTGCTGCAATAAACATTAGGGTGCAGACCGCTTTTTTGTTTGCCAATTTAAATTCCTTTGGGTAAATTCCCAGGAGTGGGATGGCTGGGTCGAACGGTAGGGTTATCTTCAGGTTTCTGAGGAATCTCCAGACTGACTTCCATAGTGGCTTGACAGTTTGCATTCCCACCAACAGTGGGTTAGTGTCCCTTTTTCCCCACATCCTCGCCAGCATCTGTTGTTGGTAGATTTCTGTATGTGAGCCATTCTAACCAGGGTGAGGTGAAACCTCATTGTGGTTTTGATTTGCATTTCCCTGATTGTTAGTGATCTTGAACATTTTTTCATGTGCCTGTTGGCCATTTGGATTTCCTCTTTTGAAAAATGTCTATTGAGGTCCTTAGCCCATCCCTTAAGTGGGTTGTTTGTTTTGTTGTTGTGGAGTTTCTTGATCTCTTTGTAGATTCTGGTTATTAACCCTTTATCTGTTGCATAGTTTGCAAATATTTTTTCCCATTCTGTCGGTTGTCTCTTCACTCTCCTGACTGTTTCTTTTGAAGTACAGAAACTTCTCAATTTGATGCAATCCCAATAGTTGATTTTGGCTTTGATTGCCTGTGCCTCCCGGGTCTTTTCTAGAAACTCTTTGCCTGTGCCAATATCTTGAAGGGTTTCTCCAATGTTCTCTAATAACTTGATGGTGTCAGGTCGTAGATTTAGGTCTTTAATCCATGTTGAGTGGATTTTTGTGTAAGGTGAAAGGTAGGGGTCTTGCTTCATGCTTCTGCACGTGGAAATCCAATTTTCCCAGCACCATTTATTGAATAGACTGTCCTTGCTCCAGGAATTGGTTTTAGATCCTTGATCAAATGTAAGTTTGTTGTAGAAGTTTGGGTTGGTTGCTGGTGTTTCTATTCTGTTCCATTGGTCTATCCATCTGTTTCTGTGCCAGAACCATGCTGTTTTGATTACAACTGCCCTTTAGTATGTCCTGAATCTGGTATTGTGATGCCTCTGGCTTTGTTTTTGTTGTACAAGATTGCTTTAGCTATTCGAGGTCTCTTGTGCCTCCATATGAATTTCAGCATCATTTTTTCTAGATCTGAGAAGAAGGTCTTTGGTATCCTGACTGGAATTGCATTGAATCTATAAATTGCTTTTGGGAGAATGGACATTTTGATGATGTTGATTCTTCCAATCCATGAGCATGGAATATTTTTCCATTTCTTGGTATCCTCTTCTATTTCTTTCTTTAAGATTTTGTAATTTTCATCGTAGAGATCTTTAACGTCCTTGGTTAAGTTTATTCCAAGGTATTTGATTGTTTTTGTAGCTATTGTGAATGGGATTGATCTTAGCAGTTCTTTCTCAGCCATGGCATTGCTTGTGTATACAAAGGCTGTTGATTTTTGTGCATTGATTTTATATCCTGCCACTTTGCCAAACTCCTCTATGAGTTCCCATAGTCTCTTGGTAGAGTTCTTTGGATCCTCTAAGTAAAGAATCATATCATCTGCAAAGAGGGATAGTTTGACTTCTTCCTTCTCAATTTGTATTCCTTTAATTTCTTTTTCTTGTCTGATGGCTCTGGCTAAAACTTCCACAACTATGTTAAATAGCAATGGTGAGAGTGGGCATCCCTGTCTGGTGCCAGATCTCAGTGGAAATGCTTCCAACTCTTCCCCATTCAATAGGATGCTGGCCATGGGTTTTTCATAAATTGCTTTATTATATTGAGGAATGTTCCTTCTATACCAATTTGCTTAGAGTTTTCATTATGAAAGGGTGTTGAATTTTATCGAATGCTTTCTCTGCATCTATTGAGATAATCATATGGTTTCTCTTCTGCAATCTGTTAATGTGGTGAATCACATTGATTGATTTGAAATGTTGAACCATCCCTGCATACCAGAGATAAATAATCCCACTTGGTCTGGGTGGATGATTTTCCTGATGTGTTGTTGTATTCTATTGGCGAGAATTTTATTGAGGATTTTTGCGTCTATGTTCATCAGGGATATTGGTCTATAATTTTCTTTCAGTGCTGCATCTTTCTCTGGCTTAGGGATTAAGGTGATGCTGGCTTCATAGAAAGAATTTGGGAGGATTCCCTCTTTTTTGATTGTTCTGAATAGTTTGAGCAGAAATGGGATTAGTTCTTCTTTAAATGTCTGGTAGAATTCAGCAGTGAATCCATCTGGTCCTGGGCTTTTCTTTGTTGGGAGGGCCTTTATTACTGTTTCAATTTCTGTTTCAGTTATGGGTCTATTTAGGTTTTCTATGTCTTCATGGTTCAATTTTGGTAGATTGCATGTGTCCAGGAATCTATCCATTTCTGATAGGTTTCCCTGTTTGCTGGCATACAAGTCCTTGTAGTAATTTCTGATGATTCTTTTTATTTCTGTGGTGTCTGTTGTTACGTTTCCTTTTTCATCTCTGATTTTATTGATTTGGGTCTTTTCTTTTTTTAGTTAGTTGGGCCAATGGGGTGTCAATTTTGTTTATTTTTTCAAAAAACCAGCTCCTCGTTTGGCTGATTTTTTGTAATGTTTTTTTTGGATTCAATCATGTTAATTTCTTCTCTGATTTTAATTATTTCTCTTCTTCTACTAGATTTGGGTTTGGTTTGCTGCAGTTTTTCTAGGTCCTTGAGATGCGCTGAAAGCTCATTTATTTGGTACCTTTCCAATTTCTTGATATAGGCACCTACGGCTATAAACTTGCCTCTCAATACTGCTTTTGCCGTATCCCATAAGTTTTGATATGTTGTGTTGTTATCCTCATTTACTTCCAGAAAGTTTTTGATTCCTCTTTTGATTTCTTGAATGACCCAGTGTTCATTCAGGAGCATGTTGTTCAGTCTCCATGTGTTTGCATACTCCCTGGGGTTTTCTGAGTTGCTAATTTCCAGCTTCATTCCTTTATGGTCTGAGAAGCTGCATGGCATGAATCTAATTCTTTTAAATTTGCTGAGACTTGCTTTATGGCCTCGTATGTGATCAATCCTAGAGAAGGTTCCATGCACTGCTGAGAAGAATGTAAAATCTTTAGATGTAGGATTGAAAGTTCTGTAGATATCTGTTAGATCCATTTGGGCAATAGTGTCAATTAAATCTGCTGTTTCCTTGTTGATCTTCTGTCCGGATGATCTGTCTATTTCTGAGAGTGGAGTATTGAAGTCCCCCAGTACTATTGTATTGGAATCTAAGTCTCCCTTTAAGTCCCTTAACATATCTTTTAAATAGACCGGAGTCCTGTAATTAGGTCCATATGCATTTATAATAGTTACATTTTCCTGTTGAATTGAACCCTTAATCATTATATAGTGCCCCTCTTTGTCTCTCTTAACAGTTTTTGTATTAAAGTTTATTTTGTCTGATATTAATATGGCTACACCTGCTTTTTTTTGGTTTCTGTTGGCATGGAATATCTTTTTCCAACCTTTCACTTTCAGTCTGCATGCATCTTTGTTAGAGAGATGTGTTTCTTGTAGGCAACAAATAGTTGGGTTGTGTTCCTTGAGCCTATCAGCCAATTGGTGTTTTTTAACTGAAGAGTTAAGACCATTAATGTTTAATGTGATTATTGATACATAGTGACTTTGCCCTGCCATTTTCCCGGAGATATTTTCTAGTAGATGCTTTGAGCTTCCCATTCTCTTTTACTGGTGGTTTTTCTTCCTTTAGCTTCTTTCATATTGATGGCCGTGTTTCTGTGTTTCTGAGTGTAGCACATCTTTAAGTATCTTTTGCAGGGCTGGATGAGTGGCGGCAAACTCTTTCAATTTCCATTTGCTATGAAAGGTCTTTATTTCACCTTCATTCACAAATGAGAGCTTAGCAGGATATAATATTCTGGGCTGGCAATTTTTCTCTCTTAGCACCTGTGCTATGTCTTGCCATTCCCTCCTAGCCTGTAGTGTTTCTGATGAGAAGTCTGCTGTGAGTCTGATTGGAGATCCTCTGAGAGTAATCTGATGTTTCTCTCTTGCACATTTTAGGATCTTTTCTTTATGTTTCACTGTGGAGAGTTTAATTGCCACTTTTCGTGGTGAGGATCTCTTTTGGTCATGTTTATTGGGGGTTCTATGAGCTTCCTGTACTAGGATGTCACTGTCCTTCTCCAAACCTGGAAAGTTCTCTGCTAGTATCTCACTAAAAAGGCCTTCTAATCCTTTCTCTCTCTCCATGCCTTCAGGAACTCCTAGAACTCGAATGTTGGTTTTTTAATAGTATCCTGAAGATTCCCCACAATATTTTTTGGATTTCTAATTTCCTCTTCTTTTCTTTGGTTTGACTGTATGTTTTCCTGTGCTCTGTCTTCTAAGTCCTATATTCTCTCTTCTGCTTCACCGATTCTGTTTTTAAGGCTCTCTAATGTGTTTGTCCTTTGATCTATTGAGCTCTTCATTTCATTTTGATTTCTCTTCACTATTACACTTTCCTGTTCTTCTAGTTTCTGTGTTTCATTTTGATTCTTCCTTAAAATTTCATTTTCATGAGAGAGATTTTCAAACCTGTCCAATAAGGATTTCTGTAGTTCAAGGATTTGCTTTTGAAAACTTCTAAATGTTCTTATCATAAATTTTTTGAAATCCGTATCTTGCATTTCTTCTATCTCATCATCTTCATAATCTTGGCTTGGGGTGTTTTGTTTATTTGGAGGCATCATAGTGTCATCGTTGATCTTGTTCCCTCGATTTTTGTGTTTGTTGCTTGGCATAATTAATTCTTCTTTCAACACTGTGCGTTTTTATTTTATTTTATACTATGTCTGTGTTAAGTGGACTGCCTGCTGTTGGAGGAGCCTTGGAAGCTTGAGATGGGTGTGGACTGAGAGCTCTTCTTGGTTCTTCCAGGTTACAGGTGTGCAAAGGTGACACCCTCAGGTTATGTGTGGTAAATCTCTCTCTATTTATTTATTTATTTATTTATTTTATGTATTTATTCAGGAAGTAAGTAATACCGCATGGCTGTGCAGAATTGATGGTATTTAGCTTCCGATTTCTGGCTTCTACCCAAAGAGTCTGTGCAGGCTCTGTTTCTCCTCTGGACTCCCACTGGGTTTCCTAGGCTATTGAATTGTAGCAACTCAGTTCCTTAGCTTTCCCCTGTTGTTATGTATATCCAGAGTGCTGCCTGCTCTTTGTCTTTTGCTCACCTTTGCAAGGTTGTCGGAGAGAGAAACTCGTCTGTACCAGTACCCCCCCACCTTTTTTCCTTCTCTCCTGTAGTCAGTCTGGTGAACTTTCCTGCTCCCCTCTAGATTCTGACCACCATTTCCCCACCAATGTCTCGGGTTACTGAGCTCACCTCCCCTTCCAGCGCCGATGTGTGGACTTGGAGCGCTGGGCGTCCCTGCTCTCCCCGCTGGTGTCTGTGTGACATCCACTCCCCTTCCCGCACTGGCGCGCAGACCCTGCAGGTCCCGTGGCTTGGCTTCCGCACTGTGGGTGACCTTGTTCTCCCAGTAGGTCCTCCGAGTCACAGCCACTAGATCCAGAAGAGTTTCCTCTGCAATTTTTTCCTGATTCTTTTTCTGAGGCTACCGTAACTCCACTTTTATTAAACCAAATTTTCCCGGACTATTGGTGCACACCCTCACTATTCCGCCATCTTGGCTCTGCCCTCCTATTTGTGTCTTCTTTGTACATAGCAATTCTGTTGATTAGATGGATAGATAGATATGTCTCATTTAAAATAATTTTTAATGTTTTTCTTTATTAATTTGAAAGTCAGAGTTACAGAGAGAGAAAGAGGAGAGAGAGAGAGAGAGAATCTTCCATCTACTGCTTCACTCTCCAAATGGCTACAACAACTAAACTAGGCCAGGCCACAGCCAGCCAGAAACCAGGAACTTCTGGTCTCCCACATGGGTTCAGGGGTCCAAGAACATGGGGCATCTTCCACAGCTTTCCCAGGCTATTAGCAGGGAGCTGGATCAGAAATGGAGGTACCAGGACTCAAACTGGTACCCATTTGGAATGCTGGCTTTGCAGGCAGTAGCTTTACATGCTATGCCACAATGCCAAGCCCTATATTGATCTTGTACCTAGCAATCTGTGTCATTTCATTTTTCAGTAAAGGTCAAGGTATCATAGTACCTGATTCAAAGCATATTACAAAGTTTCAGTAATAACATAAAATTGTCAAATAGATCAATGGAAGAAAATAAAATGTCCAGAAATCACTTCATGTGCATTCAGGCAACTGATTTTTGACCAAAGTTCCATAGAATGTACATTTAAAAAGGGGTAGTCTTTTCAATAAACAGTTCTTCAAAACTAAAGTGTGTGTGTGTGGTATTAACCTTTCATTATATATAAAATCAACTCAAGGTGGATCAAAAACCTAAATTTAAGGTTTTAATCTATGGCTCTGAACTTTCTGAAAGAAAATATAGGGGGAAACTCTCCAAGATATTTGTGTAACATGATGACTTCTTGGATAAGACCCCCAAAACACTGACAAATGCAGAACTAGACAAATGAATTTATATCAAACTCAGAAGCTTCTGCACAGCAAGAGAAGCAATCAGGGAGTTAAGAGAAGTCTGAAAAATTGGGAAAAAAATATTTGCAAGCTCCAACAAATGGTTAATATGAGAGTATATCCGTAACTCAAAAATCAATCCAGTTTAAAAATGAGCAAAGAGGGGCTGGCACTGTGGCACAGCAGGTTAACACCCTGGCCTGAAGTGCCGGCATCCTATATGGATGTCAGTTCGAGACCCAGCTGCTCCATTTCCAATCCAGCTCTCTGCTATTGGCTGGGAAAGCAGTGGAAGATGACCCAAGTCCTTGGGCCCCTGCACACATGTGAGAGACCTAGAGGAAGCTTCTGGCTCCTGGCTTCAGATTGGCACAGCTCCAGCCATTGTGGCCAATTGGGGAGTGAACCATTGGATGGAGGACCTCTCTCTCTCTCTGACTCCCTGCCTCTCCTCTCTCTGTGTAACTCAGACTTTCAAATAAATAAATACATATTTAAAAAATGAGCAAAGGACCTGAATAGACAGTTCTCAAAAGTATAAATGCAAATGATCAACACACACACTCACACACACACACATATATATGCTCAATAATGTTAGCTATCAGGGAAGTGCAAATTAATATCACTTCACCCTTATCACAATGAATATTATCCAAAAAGGAGAGAGCATTAATATGCTGGTGAGGATATAGAAAAAGTAGAATTTTGTACACTGTTATCAGGAGTGTGCTTTATACAGTCACCATTGAAAACAATATTGAGATGTCCTAGAAATCTAGAAATAGAATTTCCATATGATCCAATGATCCCAACACTGAGTATTATCCAAAATATTTAAACTCATTGTATCAAAGAGATTCTTCTCCACCATGTTTATAGCAGAACTGTTCACAATAACCAAAATATGGAATCAACCAAATATGCTTAATAAGATGAATGGATAAAGAAAATGGGATATATATTCACAATGAACTATTATTCAACTATAAAAAGAATGAAGTCCTGTCATTTGTAGCAAAATGGGTGCTACAAATAAAGAACATAACATTGAGTGAAATAAGCCAGACTCAGAGACACAAAAACTGCTTGTTCTCCTTTGCATGTGGAAGTTAATATTAAAAGAAAAACTTATTCTGAACACAGAATGTTAATTGACAGACTCTGGGCTGGGTGGAAGAGATAAAAGAAATTTGGGTTAAAAAGTTTATAAACATAGCTGTGGTTCATTAATTGTGATAAGTATATAAGTATAATGATATGAGATATTATTGGGGGATATTAGATATTATTAGGGGATAAGGGGCCAGAGATATGGGGAAATTTGTAATGTACCACAAAAATTTTGAGGGAAAGATGTCTATATCTGTAAATATTCTATTAGAACCTTTAAAAATCAAAGATACAGTTAAAATTCCAAAAAGTCTAGAAAAAGTAAAAAATAACTTGAAAATGATGAATTATCAAATGAGTCTAAGACATTTCTAAAAATATGTGTATAATATGGTAGCCAGGAACAGTTGTAGTATTGTGATGGAGTTGGAGACCTCATAATAACAAAGCCAACCAAGATGGCCATGGGATTCTACTGCTAAGATTGACTTGCACTAGGATGTTAATATACAGGTATTAGTATTAACTACAATTTATAAAACAGATGAAAAAGCATGCGGATGATATGAAATAAATAAATGATGATCACTTTGAAAGATGTGAGCAATTTTGTAGGAGCAATATAGAGTGACCAACAGATATAAATGAAATTGTTGAAAACTAAACAATTACAATATATTAAGAAAGAATATACATTAAAAATTTTCACAAAATTTAAAAATCCACATCAAATACTATTATAACCATGAAGGAAAAGTGTCAGTAACTTGAATTAAACTATTGACACTTTCAGAAATCAAAGATAAATGTCATAGTTCTGGAAAAATCCATAATTGCCATCAAATATGATACTTGGAAAGGGAGAATGACCAAATTTGCCTAAGAAGTCTCTGAAAAATTGTATACATGAAAATTGTCAGAAGAACTTATGCAATTTTGTGGCCAATGAAAGTTTCTTTAAAAACAAAATACAACCCTGTCAGAATAAGATTGAAGTCGGCAAACTCAAAAGGCTTCCATAGCCTTGGAAACTCATGACTAGAGCCTAGGGAGATTACTGATGCCATAAACAAGAGTGTCAAGTTGTTAAGTCAACAACAGGAGTCACTGTGTACTTACTTCTCATGTGGGATCTGTCCTTAATGTGTTGTCCAATGTGAAGTAATGCTATAACTAGTACTGAAACAGTATTTTACACTGTGTGTTTCTGTGTGGGTGCAAACAGATGAAATCTTTACTTAATATATACTAAATCTATCTTCTGTATATAAAAATAATTGAAAATGAATCTTGGCCGGTGCCGTGGCTCAATAGGCTAATCTTCCACCTTGTGGTGCTGGCACACCAGGTTCTAGTCCTGGGCAGGGCGCCGGATTCTGTCCCGGTTGCTCCTCTTCCAGGCCAGCTCTCTGCTGTGGCCAGGGAGTGCAGTGGAGGATGGCCCAAGTGCTTGGGCCCTGCACCCCATGGGAGACCAGGAGAAGCACCTGGCTCCTGCCTTCAGATCAGCGTGGTGTGCCGGCCACAGCGCGCCAGCCGCATCGGCCATTGGAGGGTGAACCAACGGCAAAAGGAAGACCTTTCTCTCTGTCTCTCTCTCTCACTGTCCACTCTGCCTGTCAAAAGAATTCATAAAAAAAAAAAAGAAAATGAATCTTGATGTGAATGGAATGGGAGAGGGAGCAGGAGATGGGAGGGGTCAAGTGGGAGGGGAATTATGGGGGGGGAGCCATTGTAATCCATAAACTGTACTTTGGAAATTTATATTTACTAAAATAAAGTTAAAAAAAAATACAACCAAGATGGCCTCAAGTTCACAGTGGTTAGATTAGCTTTAAATGGGATACCAAGGATACACATGGGTAATATAAGCTCAAACACACACACACAAAATAAATACATAAAAAGAGGATCCAGGTGTTATGAAATAAAATACACTGTGACCAGGGTAAGTAACAATTATTTTCTAGAAGTAATAGCAGAATGACAAGCAAATATGAGGGAAATTACTGGAAATGATAACAATTACCTTAAAAAAGGAAAATGAAATAATTTTCACAAAATGTAAATCAAATGAAGATCATACACTTATCAGAGAAATCTTTAAAATAGATGGATTTTTAACTCATTCTATTGAAACTTTCATATATTAATGGGAAGTTTAGAATTTCATGAAATATAAAAAAGAACCTGAAAAGAACCTAAAAAAATACCTGAAAAGAATGACTATCATGTGGGTCTAAAATGTCTCTGAAAACATGTGTGCATGATGGTTGCTAACACAACTTTTAGAATTTTGATGGAGTTCATGACTTCATAATGAACACTTAACCAACATGGCCATGAATTCACAGTGGCAGGTCTGGAATACACTGGGATATTAAAGAAAAATACAGGTGATGGTAATCTTAAAGACAGTAATAAAAACATGTTGGATTTTTATGAAATAAAATGATTACTGTGAGTAGAAATGAGCAATTCAGTAGGAGCCATAATAAACAGACAATGAGATAATGGGAAAGCTAGTGAAAAATAGACTATTATAATACATTAAAAAAGAAATATTTTTTAAAAAACAATAAAATTATAAGTCAAAGATTGTGCTGCTTATTAGAATTAACTCAAAATATGTTAGCTTTTAAATCTAGTGAAATTTAAAGTTCCATAACAATCAAGAAATGTACTAAGTATATTACCTGGTACTTGTGAATGACTACATTGGACAAAGATAGCCCTGAAAAATTTTGTATATGAACATCATCAGGACAACTTATAGAACTCTGAGGAAGCTGATGACTCAGCTTCACAGTGTAAGTACTGCCTTCAGCTAAGATACTAAAGATGCTCATAAGTGATATGTCTCAATTCAAAGAAAAGAAAGTTTAAAAGTGATATACACCTTACGATATACAATATATTGTCATTACTGCGAAAAGAAATCAGTAGCTTGGTCAGAACTATAATAAAATGACAGAGATAAAAGGGAAATTGCTGAGAAGTAGCTCATTATAATTACATTTAAAAAACAACCTTTTCTGTAAATGTAAATTAAAGATGGTATCAATTAAGGGAATCTTAAAATGTGCCAGTATTTGTAACTAGTCTTTCACAGCTTTTTTTAAAAAAAAGATTCATTTATTTACTTGAAAGAGTTACACAGAGAAAGAAAGAGAGTCAGAGAGAGAGAGAGAGAGAGAGAGAGAGAGAGAGGTCTTCCATCCACTGGTTAACTCCCCATTTGGCCACAGCGGCCAGAGTTGCGCCAATCTGAAATGAGGAGCCAGGAACTTCTTTTGGGTTTCCCATGTGGGCCATCTTCTACTGCTTTCGCAGGCCATAGCAGAGAGCCGGATTGGAGGAGGAGTAGCCTGGACTGGAACCTGCAGCCATATGGGATGCTGGCACTGCAAGTGGTGGCTTTACCCACTATACCACAGCGCCGGCCCCTGCCACAGCTTTTAAAGCCCAAAGATGGGGCTTGGCAGTGAGGTCTTCAGCAGAGAACTCCAGATACCTGAACCTTTCCTTGGCTGTGTTGGAATTGCTTTAAGGAGACATCAATGACTCTGCCAAGTATGAGATGTTTACATTTCAGAATGGAGGTGTTCAAATTTTATGCAAATACCCCGAGATTGTCCTGCAATTCAAAATGCAGCTGCTGACAGGGAGACAAGTCCTCTGTGACCTTAGGCAGGCAAAGGAGAGTGGAAACACGGTGTCCATTAAGGCTCTGAAATTCTGTCAATATTAGTTATTCAACAACAGTTTCTCTTTTTTACTATATAATTTGGACAGTTCTCATGCCAGCTATTACTTCTGCAAACTATCAATTTTTGACCCTCCTCCTTTTCAAGTAGAGATTCTCAGAGGAGAATATTTGCATATTTATGGATCACAAGCTCTGTTGCCA
Organism: Oryctolagus cuniculus; assembly: GCF_051225735.1. Classification (NCBI taxonomy): domain Eukaryota; kingdom Metazoa; phylum Chordata; class Mammalia; order Lagomorpha; family Leporidae; genus Oryctolagus; species Oryctolagus cuniculus. Next base: position 114,104,002 of record NC_142878.1, read on the forward strand.
GGTGAAGTTCTGGTTACCCATAGGATGTGCAGCTTTTGCGGTAGTCTACATTTTTGAATGCATATTTATTTTTCGGCTTACAAAAGAGAAATATCAATCAAGTGTGCATGACCCGAATAGTGAGTACGTGTTCATAGCAGCAGTGAACACAGCTAAAAAACCTGCACTGACAGAACTCTCAGGCACCTGGGCATGGCACACATTGGTCGGGTCTCCTCAACTTGAAGTGAGAGAGTCCCTTGTTTCCTCGACTAGAGTCCGACTTGACTTGATTGGACCACATCCATCTCCTGCTCATGTTTTGTTCATTCTGCACCAGTGACTCTAAAAGCCAGCAGGATTTGCACAGATTTCCTTGGTGCTGCTGCTTTCTCAGAATAAACACCTTCTTGCAACTAGCTTTATAGAAAGCCCATCTCATATGCACTCAACAAACAAACCTCACTGGGAAGAAATCCCTTTGTCTAGGCCTAGTTTTAGCAATGCAGTAAAACAACTCTTTTATTTTTTTTCTTTAAAGCAGCCATTTTTTTTCTTTAAAGCACAGCCAGCACTGTGCTGTAGCAGATAAAGCCGTCACCTGCAATGCCAGCATCCCATATGGGTTCTGGTTCAAGTCCCAGCTGCTCCATTTTCAGTCCAGCTCTCTGCTATGGCCTGGAAAAGCAGTAGAAACTGGTTCAAGTCCTGAGCCTCTAAACCCATGTAGGAGACCTGGAAGAAGCTCCTGGATCCTGGCTTCAGATCAGCTCAGCTCTGGCCATTGTGGCCATCTGGGGAGAGAACCAGTGGATGGAAGACCTCTCTCACTGTCTCTCTCTCTTTTTCTGTCTCTCTCTCTCTCTCTCTCTCTCTCTCTTTCCTCTCTCTCTCTCTCTCTGCCTCTGCCTCTCTGTAACTCTGCCTTTCAAATAAGTAAATAAATCTTTTTAAAAAATACTATCAGGAACATTCAGATACTTAGTAAAATCTGATCGAGTTTTTAGGTTAATAAATTCTCCTTGATTTTGGCCAGCACTGTGGCTCACTAGGCTAATCCTCTGCCTTGCGGCGCCGGCACACCGGGTTCTAGTCCCGGTCGGGGCGCTGGATTCTGTCCCGGTTGCCCCTCTTCCAGGCCAGCTCTCTGCTGTGGCCAGGGAGTGCAGTGGAGGATGGCCCAAGTGCTTGGGCCCTGCACCCGCATGGGAGACCAGGAGGAAGCACCTGACTCCTGGCTTTGGATTGGCACAGCGTGCTGACCATAGCGGCCATTTGGGGAGTGACCCAACAGAAGGAAGACCTTTCACTCTGTCTCTCTCTCTCTGTCTAACTCCACCTGTCAAAACACAAAAAAGACAGTTACTTTAAGCCTTTGTCTAGTAAATATAACACCTGGGCTTCCTAACAAGAGTTTCTGAGAACTGCTTTTTTATCTCTATATTTATGTGTTATGTCTTCTTATATTTACTGTTTTCCTTTTATATTTTTTGAAAAACCCACATTATGAATAGTATAATGTGTAAACTCTAAGAATTACATTCTATATCCACTTAACAGGGCTTGTTGTTGCTGCTGTTTATTTTAGCCAACCTTCCTGGAATATTCTTTGTATGTTAACCACTTAAATCTCTGTTAATTTTGTTAGTGTATAGCTAATTATCAGACAAAAATTTTCTTAAATTTCTTAAACTACTTATTACCCTATTATTATTTTCTTAAATTTCTTCAACTATTTGTTACCCTATTAAACTCTGTGTGTGTGCTGGCACATGCTTTTATTACTACAGAGTAAACAGCTCTGCCTTAGCAACCACTTCCTGTTTGCACACTCCATCAAGTCCAAACAGAGGTGAGAGTTCTATGGCTGCTCATTTTCTCAGTCTGCAAAAAAACTGCACAAATGTGTGGCCTTCTAGATCTCTGGGAACATTTAGAAGATTTTCAAAGCCCACTATAGTTATCTCATTTCCCATATTTTCACTTTACATTTTTTGGTCAGCCTTTTTTTGGCCTCAATTAGAATCATTGTCTTGGGCAGTTATAATGTTAAACAATTGCTTCTAATTGTTTTCAAAAAGTATGACCAGCAGTGAAGTTTTTCTCACAGAGTGTGCACTGAGTCAGGTCAAAGACATGCCTTGTAAACACTGCTTTTCCAGGGAGCTGTCAGTCAATTTAAAGAGCAACAGCTCTCTGAGGATGGGCCTTCTTGGAAGCTCTATCCTCATTTTGCCTTTTCCACTAGCTGCTGGGCTGCTGATTTTCACAGCTATTACAAGGCAATTAAAGGCTAATATTTCAAGATTACTATGGAGCTTAGGAAATGAATATGAAAATAAGGCAAGTTAAAACACCACAAACCTTATTGTTCCTATTGAGATTCAGCATTTTTCTTGAATAACTACCCCCTCAGATTGTTGTCGTCCTTTGGTTGAATTCCAAAGGTCTCAGAAAGCTGATTTGGATAATATTACCGTGGTTCTTGTTGGCTTAACAAATGAACAGGTTATCAGAGGCTCTTATTCCTATATTTCAAAAGTGCTTCACATTATTCATATTTAATGTATTATTTCATGTTTATTTACATTGTATTGGTCCTCTTTGCAATAATAGGCTAAAAGATTCACATCAGATACTGTGCATTCATAATTTCATACTACATTCAAATATTTCCATTAATGGGTTAAAAGTTATTTTGTTTTAGATTTACCCATTTGGAAGGCAGAAATAAAGAATGAGAGAAAAGAAAGAGCATGCTCCCCTCCCCTTGTTCACTCCTCAAATGTCTGCAGTGGCTGGGAGGCCAAAAGCTGGAGCCAGGAACTCAATCCAGATCTCTCAGTGGGTGGCAGGAATTCATCCTCCAGAATCTGCATTAGCAGGAGGCTGGAATGAAGATCTAGAGCTGGGAATTAAAGTGAGTTACTCCTATATGGGATACAGGTAAGTTTTTTTTAAGATTTGTTTATTTATTTGAAAGGCAGAGTTATAGAAGGAGAGAGAATGGCCAGAGCTGGGTTGATCTGAATCCAGAAGCCAGGAACTTTTTCTGGGTCTCCCATGTGGGTGGGGGGCCCATGGACTTGGGCTATCCTCCACTGCTTTCCTGGGCACATTATCATGTAGCTGGATGGAAGTGGAGCAGCTAGGACTCAAAATAATGCCCATATAGGAGGCTGGTGCTGCAGGCGGTGGCTTTACCCACTACACCTCAGCAGTGACCCTGGATACAGGCATTTTAACCAGCATCTTAACTGCCAAGCCAATTGCTCACTCTAGGAAGTTAGTTTTTGAAGTCTTTATGTATTGCAAATACCCTTAGCAAATTATTATATAGGTTGCACTTTCTTCCATCTAAGATAAAGCAATACAGGCTATTGTTATCAAAAAAATATTATTCAGTTTACTTGAATGGATTAGATTCAGGAAATAAGAAAGTTCAAGGTGCTATGATAAGTGCACAAATTTGGAGCATTTCCATAGTCACAGTAGGTATGGGAGAAAGCGTGTGGATGGTGGCAGGCTGTCAGCAAAATCTTTCTAGTAGAGGTGATATGAATGTTACTTTGCAGTAGGAGTAAAAGTCAATTAGGAAGACCTGGGGTGTAAAAGCGGGAATCAGGAGAATTAGGTTTTCCTGGAAGAGCAAATGGCATGAAAAAATAAAACAGCATGGTCTGCTTTGAGCACTAAGTGTTGTGTTGTATTGATGCAATAGAAAATAGTGCAACTGCAGTGTGCTTTAAGCTGCCTCTTACATATCACTTTGTTTTTTGACAGGCAGATTTAGACAGTGAGAGAGACAGAGACAGAGAGAAAGGTCTTCCTTTTTCCATTGGTTTACCCCCCAAGTGGCCACTACGGCTGGTGCGTTGTGGCAAGCACGAAGTGCTGATCTGAAGCCAGGAGCCAGGTGTTTCCTCCTGGTCTCCCATGCAGGTGCAGGGCCCGAGGACCTGGGCTCCTGGGCCACAGCAGAGAGCTGGACTGGAAGAAAAGCAACTGGGATAGAATCTGGCACCCCAACCAGAACTAGAACCTGGAGTGCCAGCACTGCAGGTGGAGGATTAGCCTAGTGAGCTGCGGCACTGCACATATCACTATTAAAACTACTAGCAGGGTTGGTATTATGGCACAGCAGTGTAAGCCTTTGCCTGCAGTGCTGGCATCCCATATTAGTGCTGGTCCCTGTCCTGGCTGTTCCTCTTCACATCCAGTTCTCTGTCTTGGCCTGGGAAAGCAGGAGAAGATGGCCCAAGTACATGGGCCCCTGCACCCATGTTGGAGACCTGGAAGAACATCCTGGCTCCTGGCTTCGGACTGCCTCAGCTCTAGACATTGCAGCCATTTAGGGGGTGAACCAGTGGATGGAAAACCATTCTCTCTGTCTCTGTCTCTGTCTCCCTCTCTGTAACGCTACCTCTCAAATAAATAAATTTTTGAAAATAAATAAATAAAATCATTAAAAAATACCAGCATGGCTGATATCATATATAAGGTAATGAGTAGCAAAAGATAAAAGTCAACATATTGTTTTACATTTCATGGAATAATTTCAGTTACTCTTAGATTCTGAAAAGCAATGTAACTTGAAAACTTGAACATTCTATTAACAAGCATTTTACTACTGAGAATTAATGCAATTTGCTTTGTAGTTTTATATGCCTAAGTTGAAATGTTCATTTTCAATCACTGAAAAGTTTAGAGCAGTGACAAACCTATACCATTCTGCACTGTTTTCTGAGAATGACTGCACACGCTTCTACAAGTTTGTGTCATACAATAATGCTTTTTTAAATGCTACTTAATGAAAAGTGAATATAAGAAAACTCTTAGCTTACTTCTAATTTCACTTTTTAAAAAAACACCAGAATATATAAAATTCCTATTACATGCTTATAAAGAGTATTTATAGATTGTTACCTCAGTTCCTTATTTTTCCTTCTATAGTTTTACCTACTTCTCTGTGGAAGACAGACTTTCAATTATCTATCACAATGTTTTTATTTATGTGTCCTGTATTCCACAATATTTCAAAAATTCTCTTTCTCACCCACCTTAAGAATAAGATAGTTCATATGAAGAGAAGTAGCTCATGTTGGTAACCCCTTTATGCAGACTTAATTCTTTTTGCTCATTCAAATAATCTTGGGCAAAGGTTTATGAACTAGAGTCACACTGAGGAAAGGTCCTCTCCAGGCCTGTGAATATCCACTGCCATGGCTGTACTGGCTCTCCCCATCTGTTGGTTTCAAGCCAATATATTCAATATGGTACTGATTCAGAGAGTAGGAGTGAATACTATGTATAATGACAGTAGCTCCATCACTGGGCACTTTTATAATTTGAATACAGTATATCATGACTACTGGGGACTAAGAAAATATAACCAAATAAGAATACATAAATAAAATTAGTTTTATTGAGATGTTAAATCCATTATTTTACTGTTCTCCCTGCTTTTCACTTCAATGTTCCATTTCTAACGTGCCAAAGTATAAACACTATATTTGTTAATTTTTGGAATTATCTAGAACAAATGGTTGTTTTTTTAACTTTTATTTAATAAATATAAATTTCCAAAGTGCAGCTTATGGATTACAATGGCTTCCCCCCCCAATAACTTCTCTCCCACCCACAACCCTCCCATCTCCTGTTCCCTATCTCATTCCATTTACATCAAGATTCATTTTCAATTCTCTTTATATACAGAAGATCAGTTTAGTATATATTAAGTAAAGATTTCAACAGTTTGCACCCACATAGAAAGAGAAGTGAAAAATACTGTTTAAGTACCAGTTATAGCATTAAATCACAATGTACAGCACATTAAGGACAGAGATCCTACATGAGGAGTAAGTGCACAGTGACTCCTGCTGTTGACTTAACAATTTGACACTCTTGTTTATGGTGTCAGTAATCACCCTAGGCTCTTGTCATGAGTTGCCAAGGCTATGGAGGCCTTTTGAGTTTGCTGGCTCTGATCTTATTTAGACAAGGTTGTTGTCAAAGTGGAAGATCTCTCCTCCCTTCAGAGAAAGGTACCTTCTTCTTTGATGACCTGTTCTTTCCACTGGGATATCACTTGCACGGATCTTTCATTTAGGTTTTTTTTTTTTCCAGAGTGACTTGGCTCTCCATACCTAAAATACTCTCATGGGCTCTTCAGCCAGATCCAAATGCCTTAAGGGCTGATTCTGAGGCCAGAGTGCTGTTTAGGACATCCACCATTCTATGAGTCTGCTGTGTATCCTGCTTCCCATGTTGGATCATTCTCTCCCTTTTTTATTCTATCAGTTAGTATTAACAGACACTACTCTTCTTTACTTGATCCCTTTGACTCTTAGTCCTATCATTATGATCAGTTGTGAACTGAAATTGATCACTTGGACTAGTGAGATGGCATTGGTACATGCCACCTTGATGGGATTGAATTGGAATCCCCTGGCACATTTTTAACTCTACCATTTGGAGCAAGTCAGCTTGAGCATGTCCCAAATTGTACATCTCCTCCCTCTCTCATTCCCACTCTTATATTTAACAGATCATTTTTCAGTTAAATTTCAATACCTTAAAATAATTGTGTGTGAATTACAGAGATCAATCAATAGATTTAAGTAGAACAAAAAAATACTAAAAGGGATAAATTATAAGTTGTTCCTCGACAGTCAGGAAAAGGGCTGATCAAGTCACTGTTTCTCAAAGTGTCCATTTCACTTCAACAGGCTTCCTTTTAGGTGCTCAGTTAGTTGTCACCGATCAGGGAGAACATATGATGTTTGTCCCTTTGGAACTGGCTTATTTCATTCAGCATGATGTGTTCCAGATTCCTCCATTTCGTTGCAAATGACCAGATTTCATTGTTTTGACTGCTGTATAGTATTCTATAGAGTACATGTCCCATAATTTCTTTATCTAGTCTACTGTTGATGGGAATTTAGGTTGATTCCAGGTCTTAGCTATTGTGAATTGAGCTGCAATAAACATTAAGATGCAGACTGCTTTTTTGTTTCCCAATTTAATTTCCTTTGGGTAAATTCCCAGGAGTGGGATGGCTGAGTTGTATGGTAGGGTTATATTCAGGTTTCTGAGGAATCTCCAGACTGACTTCCATAGTGGCTTTCCCAGTTTGCATTCCCTGCAACAATGGGTTAGTGGCCCTTTTCCCCCACATCCTTGCCAGCATCTGTTGTTGGTAGATTTCTGAATGTTTGCCATTCTAATTGGGGTGAGGTGAAACCTCATTGTGGTTTTGATTTGCATTTCCCTGATTGCTAATGATCCTGAATATTTTTTCATGTGCCTGTTGGCCATTTGGATTTCCTCTTTTGAAAAATATCTATTGAGGTCCTTGACTCATCTCTTAAGTGGGTTGTTTGTTTTGTTGTTGTGGAGTTTCTTGATCTCTTTGTAGATTCTGGTTATTAATCCTTTATCTGTTGCATAGTTTGCAAATATTTTTTCCCATTCTGTCGGGTGCCTCTTCACTTTCCTGACTGTTTCTTCATTTCCATATATAGCTAAGAAGTCCGATCTATGAATTGTTAACTCAACTTTCTATCAACTCAGAACACCCTGGAGCTGAAACACAACTTCAATTTGTTTTTGGCCCTATTTCTATGAGTTTTTTGACTATTTTTTTCATGCTATTAGGGAACAGTAAAAAAAATCTTTCACTACAAATATATCTCATAGTTAAGGGAGTTAGAATTCAAGTCAATAAGTACTTCTTAAATATAAGATTCAGTAATGTATTAAGTATAAACATAGTTATTCATAAAGCAATAGTTACATGTAACTGTATATCATGTGTAACTAGTTTAAAATCTCATTAATTATTCAAAACAGGGGCTGGCATTGTGGCATAGAATGTAAGGCTGATGCCTGCTATGCTGGCATCCCTCATGGGTGCTGGTTCAACTCCTGGCTGCTCCACTTCTGATCCAGTTGCTCTCTAATTGCCTGGGAAAGTAGCAGAGGATGGCTCAAGTGATTGGTCCCCTGCACTCATGTGGGAGACCCAGAAGCATCTGGTTCCTGGCTTCAGTCCAACCCAGCCCTGGCTGTTGCAGCCATCTGGGAGAGTGAACCAGAAGATGGAAGACTTTCTATCTCTCATTCTTTCTCTCTCTCTGTGTAACTCAGACTTTCAAATAAATAAATTTTAAAAAATCTTCACAACAATCCAGTGAGGTATAAATATTTGTCACCAATCAACAGGTGAATAAGATGAATTACAAAACCTCTAAGTGATAGTGGTAAACTTGAACCTAAAGCCATTCAACTCCAAAGACTGCCTCTTCAGACACTATACTACATTTTCATATTCATTTGACTTTATAATCTATATGTGATTTCAGGTATAAAGTTTTAAAAAGATTTATTTATTTGAAAAGCAGAGATACAAAGAAGAGATAAAAAGACAGATAGAGATCTTCCATCCCCAAATGGCTGCAATGGCTGGAGCTGTGCCAGGCCAAAGCCTGGAAACTAAAGCTTCTTCTGGTTCTCCCATATGGGTGTAGGGGCCCAAGTACTTGGGCCATCTTCCACTGCTTTCCCAGGCACATTAGCAGGGAGCCAGATGGAAAGTGGAGCAGCCTGGACTCAAAACAGATTCAATATGGGATGCCAACACTGCAGGCAGATTTTGCCACAGCAAACCCTGACCCCCAGGTATAATTTTTTAAATCATGATTTTTACAATAGCACTAGGTTCACATGATTAAAAAGTCAATAGCGGGCGAAGAAGAATCCTAAACTGAGAACAATAAGCATACCCAGTACTTAGATCATGATTTCAAGCATTAAACAAAACTAAGATTCCTTAGAGAAAATGCATATTTGAAGGACTAAGGCAAGAAATGTTTAAAATAAGCCTGCAATATCTCATTATACCAGAAAATAAGAAAATAATCAAATGACAATGGGGAGATTCAGAGGAACAAAGAGGCTTCTACTGGCTAACCTTGGGAACAATAGGGCATTAAAATAATGTGAAATCACTAGGTTCATACTGATACAGTTTTTTTAAAAGGAGAGAAGGAAAAGTTTTTCCCATAGCATAACACCAACTAATTAACAAAGAAACATTAAAACTAGAAAACAACATTTGGCTTGTATCATTTCATAGATTTAGTCAAAAAGCATCAGTATATAATGGTACTTCAAAAGTTTGTCAAAAACAGAAATAAAAGACAAGTTTATTTTCTGTGCAAAAATTTTGAAGCTTATGATGTTATTCATGATGTACATTTTCCACAAATATTTTGCAGGACATTCATATATATTTACAGAGAGAGAGGGGAGGGAAGGATGAAAGGGATTAGAGACAGTGGGAGGATGCTAAAAAACAAATATGGCAAAATGTTAACTTGGGCCATCTACTGCTTTCCCAGGCCATAGCAGAGATCTGGATTGGAAGTGGAGCAGCCAGGACTTGAACCTGCACCCATATGGGATACCTGCACTGCAGGTGGCAGTTTTACCCCCTATGCCACAGTGGTAGCCCCAAAAATTGCCATTTGTGAAAACATATGGAACTGGAAATGATTATGTTAAGTGAAATAAGTCAGACACAGAAAGACAAATACAACGTTAGATCAATTTTAATATAATCTAGAGAAGGGGTATGGTATGGAGTTATAGAGGAAATAGATGGACCATGTGTTGATAATTATGGAAACTGTTACATAATATAATGAAAAGATTTTAAACAGTCAATTATACATTTTTAAAATAAAAAATCTTACCCTCACTCTTACCATTTTCATATTTCCTACAAACTCATCCCAACAGGTAACTGTTTTATTAGTTGCTTTCTAGTTTCTTTACAAAAACATATGGAAATACAAATATATATTTTTATTTCTCCACTCTTCTTCCAAAAGGTAACAAACCAAACACATTGATGTCACTTTGTTTCCCCCCTCCCCACTTTCATGTATTCTGGACATCTCTCCATACCATTTATACAGGTCTATTTTGTGTGTGTGTGTGTGTGTGTGTGTGTGTGTGTGTGTGAGAGAGAGAGAGAGAGAGAGAGAGAGAGAGAGAGAAAGCTCATAATTTATTCAACCAGTCCCTTACCACTGGAATTTTATTTTGAATCTTGTATTCCTCCAACAATACTACAATAAATACCTTGTATAATTCTATTATTTTTGACCTGTGCAGATTTTGCTCTAGGGCAGATTACCAGAGGGGATTTGATGAATCAAAGATATGCTTGGCAGATTTTACTAGATTTTTTACCCTTTCTCCCACTGATATATGAGAGTGCTTATTTCCTCACAGCCTTGACAACATAATATATTATTGAACTTTTGTGTGGGTTTTTATCCATCTGATAGATGAAATATTTTGTCTCAGTATTTTTTCATTTGCATTTTTTTCTATTCGTGGGCGATATAATTGCTATTTCCACTACCTTTCACACTAGAGGATCAGTATTATCTCCTAACTTATAAGTACCCACCTATGTCTTTGACTTACTTTCCTCCTTACCTCTCCAGAATTCTCTATCCCTTCAATACCTTTAATATCTCCCCTGCTCCATTTCCTTTCTTGCTAAGTTCAAGTATTTATCTTCATTTTTTGGGAAGATGTTACAATCCAACAACATGGTATAAAAGGCAAACCATGAAAAGCATGTTTTCATAATTTGGTTTTTTTTTGTTGTTATAATTTGAATATGAACACTGCCCACCCTTAGAATAGACCACCATCCTCACCTTCTTAGGAATTCCTTCAGCCACATTCAAGGCATACAGAAGCATACGTGGATACATTCCTTTCCATAGATAGATTCAAGTGGCAACATACTGCTCAGTTAAGGTAATGCCAGCTGCTGTAGTAACTTAACCCAAAGTCTCAGTAGTTTCACACAATGAAAGTTTATTTATGCACTCGCATGGCCGTCTGATGGTCAATGGGCAGATTTCCCTGTGGACTTAAGGGGCACGAGTCTGCCATAGTCTAGCATCTCAGTGTTTACTTCAGCATCACATTCACCAGGGTGGCTGCAGGAGGAATGGAAGGAAAAGATGAAACTGTAACTTAATGACCTGGCCCAAAGTCACCAGATCACTCAGCAAATATGCCCTTGGATATAACAGTCTTTTTAGATGTAAGAAAGGCTGGGAAATTTAGTAGCTGGCTGTGTACTTAAAATATGGAAGCATAACATAAATCTTTGGAGCTATTTGCCTCCTAAATGTATATTCTTTACACTGCTTTACTCCGTGGTGTGTTTTTTTTTTATTTTATCTTTGAGATGTTTCCAATAATTCATATAGGGCTGATCCATTTTAAAACCTTCTTCAATGGGGCTGGTGTTGTGGCATAGCGGATTTAAGCTGCCACTTGCAACACCAGCATACCACATGACTGTCAGTTTGAATCCTAGTTGCTCTGCTTCCAATCCAGCTCCCTGCTAATGTGCCTGAGAAGACAGCAGAGGATGGTCCAAGTGCTTGGGCCCCTGCACCCACGTGAGAGACTTGTATGAAGTTCCTGGGTTCTGGCTTCAGTCTGGCCCAGCACTGGCCATTGTGGCTATTTGGGGAGTGAACCACCAGATGGAAGATCTCTCTCTCTCTCTCTCTCTCTCTCCCTCTCTCTAACTCTACCTTTCAAATCAATAAAATAAATCTGTAAAAAATGCTTTTTAACAGCTGCATAATACAGGCATTTCTAGCTGAACTAGACTTTCACCTACTCTACAAGATTGCAATAAATACAGATAATTTTGCTAGAGACAGTTCTGAAGTACTTCATTTTCTGATGGTCCAAGTCCTTGGCCCCTGCAATCATGTGGGAGACCCAGAAGTTCCTGGCTCCGGCTGTTGCAGCCATCTGGGAAATGAACCAGCAGATGGAAGACTCTCTCTCTCTGCCCCTCCTTCCACTGTGTAACTCTGACTTTCAGATAAGTAAATAAATCTGTAAAATGTTTTTATCTTTCATTGAAAAGAGGTTCTATTTATTATCCCTGGTAGGCAATAACTCAGGATGAATGTAGAATTTCTTATGTATATGTTAATACTCTGAATGTACACTATATAGTGCTAAGCACTTTGTCAGTGGACATTACAGAAATAAAGCTGCCTACCGTTGATTTTATATCAGGCTTTTATTAACACATACTTTAAGGGGCTGGCGCTATGGTGCAGTAGATTAATCCTCTGCCTGTGGCACCGGCATCCCACATGGGCTCTGGTTGTAGTCCTGGCTGCTCCTCTTCTGATCGAGCTCTCTGCTATGGCCTGGGAAAGCAGTAGAAGATGGCCCAAGTGCTTGGGCCCCTGCACCCATGTGGGAGACATGGAAGAAGCTCCTGGCTCCTGGCTTCGGATCAGTGCAGCTCCAGCCAATGCGGCCACTGGGGAGTGAACCAATGGAAGGAAGACCTTTCTCTCTGTCTCTCCTTCTCACTGTCTGTAACTCTACCTCTCAAATAAATAAAATCTTAAAAACAAAACAAAACATGTTTTAAAATATTTCTGGGTCATGCATTTTGCATTGTAATTAAAACACCATTTGGATGCCTGTATCTCAGATCCGAGTTCCTTGAGTTCAAGTCCCAGTTTCATTTTTAATACAGTATCCTGCTGACATACATCCTCACAGGCAGCAGATAGTGAATGAAGTACTTGGGTTCCTGCCACCAACATGGCAGAACCAGATTGGGCTCAGACTCCTGGCTTTGGCCTCAGCCAGCTCACAGGCATTTCAAGATTGTAGCAGATGAATGATGTATCTCTCTGTCACTGTTTCTCTGTGTATCTTTGTGTTTCCAATACATAACTAAATAACAGTGTTTAAAATATATTATATTAGGAATTAAAATTTTCTATATGTGCCCAGAAATTAAGTTCTAATTAGAAAGGGAAAAATTTAAGATGTATTTCTTTTTTTCCTTTTTTTTATTTAATAAATGTGAATTTACAAAGTGCAACTTTTGTATTGTTGTGCCCCCCCAACCTCCCTCCCTCCCGCGGCCCTCCCCTCTCCTACTCCCTCTCCCATCCCATCCTTCATCGAGTTTCATTTTCAATTACCTTCATATACTGAAGATCAACTTAGTATACACTAAGCAAGGATTTCAACAGGCTGCACTCACACAACCACACAAGGTATAGGGCATTGTTCGACTAGTAGTGTTGTTTTTAAGTTTCATAGTAAAACACATTAAGGACAGAGATCCTACATGGGGAGCCTGTACCCAGTGACTCCCGTTGTTGATTTAACAATTGACACTCTTATTTATGACATCAGCAATTACCCGAGACTCCTGCCATGAGCTGTCCAGGCTATGGAAGCCCCTTGAGTTCACCAACTCTGAACTTGTTTAGTCAAGGCCATATCACAGTGGAGGTTCCTTCCTCCCTTCAGAGAAAGGCGCCTCCCTCCTTGATGGCCCGTTCCTTCTGCTGGGGTCTTGTTCACCAGGAACTTTCATTTAGATTGCTTTTTGCCACCATGTCATGGCTTTCCATGGCTGTGAGACTCTCATGGACCTTTTAGCCAGATCCAAATGTCCCAAGGGTTGATTCTGAGGCAGGAGTGCTGTTTTGGGCATTTGCCATTCTATGAGTCTGCTGTGTGTCCTGCTTCCCCCGCAGGATCATTCTCTCCCTTTTAATTCTGTCCTTCATTATTTGCTTACACTGGTCTTATTTGTGAAATCTCTTTGACACTTACCCTATCTTTTTGATTGGTTGTGTATTTATACTTATCACTTTACCAAGTGCACTGGCATTGGTACCTGCCTCCTTGGTAAGATTGAGCTGAAATCCCCTGGCACATTTCTAGTTCTATCATTGGAGGTAAGTCCGAGTGAGCATGTGCCGACCTATATATCTCCTCCCTCTCTTATTCCCACTCCTATGTTTAACAGAGATCACTTTTCTGTTAATTTTTAACACCTAAGAATGATTGTGCATTGATTACGGAGTTCAACCAGTGGTCTTATGTAGAACAAACAGAGCAACAACAACAACAACAACAAAAATACTAAAAGGAATAAAATAGTAAGTTCCTCAACAGTCTAGACAAGGGCTGATCATGTCATTGTCTCTCATAGTGTCCATTTCACTTCAATGGGTATCATTTTAGATGCTCGTTTAGTTGCCATCGATCAGGGAGGACATATGATATTTGTCCCTTTTGGACTGGCTTATTTCACTCAGTATGATGTTTTCCAGCTTCCTCCATTTTGTTGTAAATGCCCGGATTTCATTGTTTTTTACTGCTATATAGTGTTCCATAGAGTACATATCCCATAGTTTCTTTATCCAGTCATCCGTTGATGGACATTTAGGTTGATTCCATGTCTTAGCTATTGTGAATTGAGCTGCAACAAATATTGAAGTGCAAATGGCTCTTTTTTTCTCCCCTTTAATTTCATCTGGGTATATTCCAAGGAGTGGGATGGCTGGGTCCTGTGGTAATGCTATATTTAGGTTTCTGAGGACTCTCCAAACTGTCTTCCATAGTGGCTTTACCAGTTTACATTCCCACCAACAGTGGGTTAGTGTCCCTTTTTCCCCACATCCTCACCAGCATCTGTTGTTGGTAGATTTCTGTATGTGAGCCATTCTAACCGGGGTGAGGTGAAACCTCATTGTGGTTTTGATCTGCATTTCCCTGATGGCTAGGGATCCTGAGCATTTTTCATGTGTCTGTTGGCCATTTGGATTTCCTCTTTTGAAAAATGTCTGTTAAGGCCGGCGCCGTGGCTCACTAGGCTAATCCTCTGCCTTGCAGCATCGGCACACTGGGTTCTAGTCCCGGTCAGGGCACCGGATTCTGTCCCGGTTGCCCCTCTTCCAGGCCAGCTCTCTGCTGTGGCCAGGGAGTGCAGTGAAGGATGGCCCAAGTGCTTGGGCTCTGCACCCCATGGGAGACCAGGATAAGCACCTGGCTCCTGCCATCAGATCAGTGCGGTGCGCTGGCCACAGTGTGCCGGCCATGGTGGCCATTGGAGGGTGAACCAACGGCAAAAGGAAGACCTTTCTCTCTGTCTCTCTCTCTCTCTCACTGTCCACTCTGCCTGTCCAAAAAAAAAAAAAAAAAAAAATGTCTGTTAAGGTCCTTGGCCCATTTTTTTTATTGGGTTGTTTGTTTTGATTCTGTGGTATTTTTTGATCATTTTATAGATTCTAGTTGTTAATCCTTTATCTGTTGTGTAGTTTGCGAATAACATCTCCCATTCTGTTGGTTGCCTCTTCAATTTCCTGACAGTTTCCTTTGCTGTAAGGAAACTCTTCAATTTGAGGTAATCCCATTTATTTATTTTATCTTTGATTACCCGTGCCTCTGGGGTCTTCTCCAGGAATTCTTCACCTGTTCCAATATCTTGCAGGGTTTCCCCTATGCTCTCAATTAGTTTCATGGTGTCGTGGCGCATCTCTAGTTCTTTGATCCATGTTGAGTGGATTTTTGAGTAAGGTGTAAGGTAGGGGTCTTGCTTCATACTTCAACATGTGGACATCCAGTTTTCCCAGCACCATTTGTTGAAGAGGCTGTCCTTGTTCCAGGGGTTGGTTTTAGCTCCTTTGTCGAATATGAGTTGGTTATAGATATTTGGATTGATCTCTGGTGTTTCTATTCTGTTCCATTGGTCTATCCATCTGTTTTTGTACCAGTACCAGGCTGTTTTGATTATAACTGCCCTGCAATATGTCTTGAAGTCTGGAATTGTGATGCCTCTGGCCTTGTTTTTATTGTAAAGGATTGCTTTAGCTATTCTGGGTCTCCTGTTTCTCCATATGAATTTCAGCATCATTTTTTCTAGGTCTTTGAAGAATGACTTTGGTATTTTGATTGGTATTTTATTGAACTTGTAAATTGCTTTTGGGAGAATGGACATTTTGATGATATTGATTCTTCCAATCCATGAGCATGGCAGGTTTTTCCATTTTTTGTGTCAGCTTCTATTTCTTTTTTAGTGTTTTGTAATTTTCATCATAGAGGTCTTTGACATCCTTGGTTAAATTTATTCCAAGGTACTTTATTGTTTTTGTGGCTATCGTGAATGGGATTGATCTTAGAATTTCTTGCTTGGCCCTGGCATTATCTGTGTATACAAAGGCTGTTGATTTCTGAGTGTTGACTTTGTATGCTGCTACTTTACCAAACTCTTCTATGAGTTCCAATAGTCTCTTATAGGAGTTTATCGGGTCCCCTATATATAGTATCATGTCATCTGCAAATAGGGATAGTTTCACTTCCTCCTTCCCCATTTGTATCCCTTTAATTTCTTTTTCTTGCCTGATGGCCCTGGCTAACACTTCTAGGACTATATTGAATAGCAATGGTGAGAGTGGGCATCCCTGTCTGGTGCCAGTTTTCAATGGAAATGCCTCCAACTTTTCCCCATTCAATATGATGCTGGCCATTGGTTTATCATAGACTGCCTTCATTGTGTTGAGGAATGTTCCTTCTAACCCTAATTTGCTTAGGGTTTTCATCATGAAAGGGTGTTGTATTTTGTCAAATGCTTTCTCTGCATCTATTGAGATAATCATATGATTTTTGTTTCTCAATTTATTAATGTGATGTATTACATTGATTGACTTTCGAATATTGAACCATCCCTGCATACCAGGGATAAATCCCACTTGGTCTGGGTGAATGATCTTTTTGATGTGCAGTTGGATTCAGTTTGCCAGAATTTTGTTGAGTATTTTTGCATCTATGTTCATCAGGGAGATAGGTCTGTAGTTTTCTTTCTCTGTTGTGTCTTTTCCGAGCTTACGAATTAAGGTGATATTGGCTTCGTAGAAAGAATTTGGGAGGATTCCCTCCCTTCCAATTGTTTTGAATAACTTGAGAAGAATGGGGGTTAGTTGTTCTCTAAATGTCTGGTAAAATTTGGCATGAAGCCATCCAGTCCTGGGCTCTTCTTTTTTGGTAGTGCATTTATTACTGATTCAATTTCTTCCATGGTTATGGGTCTGTTTAGATTTTCTATATCTTCATGGCTCAGTTTAGGAAGGTTGTATGTGTCCAGGAATCTATTCATTTCTTCCAGGTTCCCCAATTTGTTAGCACACATCTCTTTGTAGTGGTTTCTGATGATTTTTTTTATTTCTGTTGTGTCTGTTGTTGCATTTCCATTACTATCTTTGATTTTACAGATTTGGGTCTTCTCTCTCCTTTTTTTGGTTAGTTGGGCCAATGGTGTGTCGATTTTGTTTATTTTTTCAAAGAACCAGCTCCTGGTTTTGTTGATCTTTTGTATTGTTTTTTTTTTTTTTTTTTTTTTGGTTTCAATTCTGTTTATTTCTTCTCTAATCTTTAGTATTTCTTTTACCCTGCTGGATTTGGGCTTGATTTGCTGTTGTTTTTCTAAATCCTTGAGGTGCATGGAGATTTCATTTGTTTGGTTCCTTTCCAGCTTCTTGATGTAGGCACCAATTACTATAAACTTTCCTCTTAGCACTGTTTTTTCTGTGTCCCACAGGTTTTGATAGGTTGTGTTATCATTTTCATTTGTTTCTAGAAATCTTTTGATTTCTCTTTTAATTTCTTCGATGACCCACTGTTCATTTAGGATCATGTTGTCCATTCTCCATATGTTTGCATATGGTGTAGAAATTCTTGGGTTGTTGATTTCAAGTTTCACTGCACTATGGTCTGAGAAGCTGCATGGCATAGTTTCAATTTTTTTGAATTTGTTGAGCTTCCCTTCATGTCCTAGCATATGGTCAATCCTAGAGAACATTCCATGTACTGGGGAGAAATATGTGAACTCTGTGGGTGTGGGGTGGAAGGTTCTGAAGATATCTATTAGGTCTATTTGGTCCATAGCGTCAATTAACTCTGTTGTTTCCTTGTTGAATTTCTGACTGGTTGATCTGCCCATTGGTGAGAGTGGGGTGTTGAAGTCCCCTGTTACTATTGTATTTGAATCTATATCTCCCTTTAAATCCTTTAGTAATTCTTTCAGGTAGCCAGGCACCCTGTAATTAGGTGCGTATACATTTATAATAGTAATGTCTTCTTGTTGGGTAGATCCTTTAATCATTATATAGTGCCCTTCTCTGTCTCTTTTAATAGTTTTTATGTGAAAGTCTATTTTATCTGATATTAGGCTGGCCACACCAGCTCTTTTTTGATTTCTGTTAGCTTGGAGTCTCTTTTTCCATCCTTTCACTTTCAGTCTGCGTGCATCTTTGCTGATAAGGTGTCTCCTGAAGGCAGCGTATAGATGGATTCTCTTTCTTGATCCAAACAGTTAGTCTCTGTCTCTTGGTAGTAGAATTAAGACCATTCACATTCAGTGTGATTATTGTTAAGTACTGTCTTTTCTCATTCATGTTTCCTTAAACAAGCTGTTTATGTATTTTGAACTTTGTTTGTAGGTTACTCTACATTCACTTTTTTTGTAGTGAAGTTTTTGTTTTTGTATTTCTGTGTGCAGCACATCTTTGAGCAAGTGTTGTAGGGTTGGAAGCATGGATACAAATTCTTTCAGTTTCTGTTTGTCTTGGAAGATCTTTATTTCCCTTTCATTCATAAATGATAGCTTTGCAGGGTAGAGTATTCTAGGTTGGCATTGTTTGTCTTTTAAAACTTGAAATATATCATGCCATTATCTCCTTGCCTGTAGTGTTTGCAATGAGAAGTCTGGGGTGAGTCTGATTAACTTACCCCTGTATGTGATTTGTCATTTTTCTCTGGCACATTTTAGGATTTGTTCTTTGTGTGTCACTGAGCTGAGTGTTGCCACAATGTGTCGTGGTGAATTTCTCTTCTGGTCTACCCTGTACGGAGTCCTGGCTACCTGTTGAATTTGCCTGTTGTTATCCAGCTGCCTTTGTTTGAAGTTTTCTAGTCTTTCTTTCTTTCTTTCTTTCTTTCTTTCTTTCTTTCTTTCTTTCTTTCTTGACAGGCAGAGTGGACAGTGAGAGAGAGAGACAGAGAGAAAGGTCTTCCTTTTGCTGTTGGTTCACCCTCCAATGGCCACCACAGTCGGCACGCTGTGGCCGGCGCACCATGCTGATCCGATGGCAGGAGCTAGGTGCTTCTCCTGGTCTCCTATGGGATGCAGGGCCCAAGCACTTGGGCCATCCTCCACTGCACTCCCTGGCCACAGCAGAGAGCTGGCCTGGAAGAGGGGCTACTGGGACAGAATCTGATGCCCCGACCAGGACTAGAACCCAGTGTGCCGGTGCTGCAAGGTGGAGGATTAGCCTAGTGAGCTGCGGTGCTGGCTCCTGATATTATTTCATTGAAAACACCTTCCAATCCAATCTCTCTTTCCACCCCCTCAGGGACTCCTATTATCCAAACATTACACCATTTGATTGAATCTTGTAGGTCTCTGACCATATTTTTTAATTTTTTAATTTCTTCTTCCTGTGTTTGACTGACTGTATTATTTCTGGAAGTTTGTCTTTGCATTCTGATATTCGGTCTTCTATTTCATCTGTTCGATTTCTGAGGGATTCCATGGTGTTTTTTATATGGTCAATTGAGTTTTTCATTTCCAGTATTTCATTCTGGCTTCTCTTTAGGATCTCTAATCCTCGGGCTTGTTTTTCGTTCAGCTCTCGACACTGTTTCTCATTATTTCTAAGTAATCTGATTATTAATTTTCGGAATTCTTTTTCTGACATGCTTTCAATTTCTTCTTCTTCAGCCTCTGTTATGGTTCGTTTAGCCTACTCCATTGGCGAGTTTATATGTTCTTCCATATTCTTATTGTGGGTTTTTTTTTTTTTGGCATTCCATTTTTTGGCAGCCCTCCCTCACTGCCCGCCCCTGCATGAGGAGTGTCGTGTGGCTCCACTCCACCTTTGGGCTTCACCTCCGAAGGTTAATGTGGAGGCAGAGGCAGCTCTCCTTTAAGCCCGAATGTAAACAAACAAGATGGCTGCTTCCTGCCCACTGCAGCTCCGATTTGGGGGAGGGTAGAGGCAGAAAGGGTTCCTAGCTTGTTTAGTCCCTCAATTAGTCCCCCTGAACCACACACTCTTTCCGCAGGCGCTACTCACTCTGTTCGTTTTCTATTTCCTCCCCCACTCAGTCGTGCGTGTCTCAGTGTCCGTCCCAGGGTGGGTTGGGGGAGAGGCAGCGGCTGCTGTTGCAGAGGTGCTGGGTGAGTGCCCTGTCTCACCTCGGCTTCCAGCGCTGGTGCATACACACTCCTGCTGGTGTCCTGTGCTTCAGGTGTCTGTGTCCTCCTCGCAGGTCCACCCTGTCTCCCAAGTTTCGGAAGAGCTTCCCTTTCCCTGAAACTACAAATTCTCACCCCTCTTTGAACCTTCCCTTCCTGGACCATCGGTGTGCTCCCTCCCCATTCCGCCATCTTCAACCCGGTACTATGAGAGAGATGTATTTCCAAACTACATTTGTGCCGTGAAACAACAAAACTAGAAAATCATAATCTTTGTTTCAACTGTGTAAAATATAGCATAATACAAATGGTCCAGATGGTAATAGAATAATTAATTAACAGTTTGTCACCTGTTACAAACCACAACTGAAGTCTCTATGTGTGTGTATACTAGATGGGATTCCTGGTTCCTGGCTTTGGAGTGGCCCAGAACCTGCCATTGTGGTCATCTCAGGAGTGAAACAAATGGATGATCTCTTTCTCTGTCTCTTCCTCTGCCTTTCTCTGTTACTCTGCCTTTCAGATAATTAAATAAATCTTTAAAAATAAATCCATGAGCATATTAATATATTTTAAAATATGTATCATTAAAAATTTCACTTAATAAATACTTCTCAGGCTAAATGATACAAAACAAAATGAAATTCTACCTAAAAAAAGATTCTGTAATCCAACTGGAAAAAATTGTATCAATTATGGTACTGGGAATGAGCTAAGGTGCAGATTATTTTAAGTGCTGGTGATTCCCTACAGTTTTATATCTTCACTAGAATACACAGGAGATATGTTAGCAATGTGTGGTTTAACTTTCCCCTGTAGGAAGGGGAAAATATCAAAATAATTTGTAATAACAGGCCCACTTTTTTATAGCTAACAGATACTTGGTACATACTAATTAGTAGTTATATCATAGCTAAGAATAGAACCTTCTGACATGAAATCATCGAGCATTCTCAATTCACATTCTTCTATAGTTTCTGTCTTAATCAGTTCTCAAGCCCAAATCATTGACTGTAAGTTGATCATTGTGAGCTTCATATTTTACATTTCTATTTATCCAAATAGTAAACCAAGATATCATGAATAAAAGTTGTATAATTAAGATAGGAAGCAATAATTTAAAAACCAATGTCCATGACTTTAGTATAAAATAAAATGGAACCTTTGTATAAGTCATTTAATTTACTGTGTCTATAATTAAAGTACTTTGAATAAAATTAAATAATACTAGCACATCAGCAGATAACTTAAAGCTAAAGCTATTATAATAGATCAAGGAAGTTATTAGAATGGTATTTTCAAAGTCAGGATAATTCCTTTATTATTGCAAGATAATTACCATATGCCTTCAATCTTCCTTTAAATCTCAATTATCTCCTGTACCAACCTCTGTGAATAAGAATTATCCCAAACTTTTACCTGAAGTTTAAAAAATAATCTTGAAATTTAGATGATTCTAAGAAGGAAGAAAATATTTCTATTGTTTCATGAATTTCTAATAGTTCCAATATATCAAAAAGATATGCTAGGGCAGAGAAAAAATGCATTATTACCTGTCTCTTAAGTTAGACATGTTCTATCCTTTACGGGTGAACAATTATGGAATAAAATGTTAAGGGATATGTACAAAATGCAATGCAAGAGCTGACCAGATCAGAAACCTTGCAGTTTAATGTCAATTTTGCTAGATAAGGGAAAAAAATTCAGTCATTCCAGGTTATCTTACTCCAACTAAAAATACTGTGGAGGCTGGTGCCATGGCTCACTAGGCTAATCCTCCGCCTGTGGCACCGGTACTCCAGGTGCTAGTCCTGGTTGGGGTGCCAGTTCTGTCCTGGTGGCTCCTCTTGTAGTCCAGCTCTCTGCTGTGGCCTGGAAAGGCAGTGGAGGATGGCCCAAGTGCTTGGGCCCTGCTCCCACATGGGAGACCAGGAAGAAGCACCTGGCTCCTGGCTTCAGTTTGGCTCATTTGGTAGCAGCCATTTGGGGGCTGAACCAATGGAAGGAAGACCTTTCTCTCTGTCTCTCTCTCACTGTCTAACTCTGCCTGTCAAAAAAAAAAATACTGTGGTGGAAAGAGACTATATAGATTTTAAAATTATTTTTGATCAAAATCATTTTGCATTGCCAATTTTTATCTAGTGTACAACTGGATTTTCATATAACGTATTTCAGTAATTGCTCTATAAATAAATTTTATTTAATATTTGTATATAGTGAGGCTGACACTATGCCATAATGGCTTAAAGTGCCACCTGACATGTTGGCATCCCATATAGCTGCCTGTTTGTGTTCTATCTGTTCCAATTCCAATCCAACTCCCTACTAACGTGCCTGGAAATGATGCCCCAAGTGCTTCAGCCCCTTCCTCCCATATAGGAGACCCAGGACAAACTCATGGCTCCTTGCTTCAGCCTGCCTGAACCCTGACCATTGTAGTAATTTGGGGATTGAACCACTGAATGGGAGATCTCTCTTCTGTCTGTCTCTGTCTCTCCTCTCTCTGCAAGTCTGCTTTTCCAATCAACATTTTTTTAAAAGGTGTATATAGTGTCACAATATTTTACATCGTTTATTCTTGTGTAGCTTCTTTCATAGGCAGATGCCAATAGTTCCATAAGAGTCCACAGAAATGACTAACACAAAATATGCCAACAAACTGGAAAATCTGGAAGAAATGGATAGCTGTCTGGAAACATACCATCTACCCAAACTGAGACATAAAGACATAGAAAAGCTAAGCAGACCAAAAACCAAGATGAAGACTGAATCAGTAATAAAAACCCTCCCAACAAGAAAAGCCCAGCACCAAATGACTTCACTGTTCAATTCTACCAGACTTCTAAAGAATTAATTGTATTCTGCTCAAACTATTCAAAACAACTGAAAGGGAGGGAATCCTCCCCAACTCCTATGAGGCCAGAATCATCTTAATTTCAAGTAACTCAACAACAAAACAAAGAAACCAGTTAATAAATGTGCAAAGGACTTGAATAGGCTTTTTTTTTAAAGATAAAATTCAAATGGCCAACAAATACATGAAAAAATGCTCAGAATCACTAGCCATCATGGAAACGTGAATTAAAAACCAGAATGAAGTTTCCCCTCATCCCAGCTAGAATAGCAACCACATAGAAATCAACAAAACATAAATGCTGGTTAGGATGTTGGGAAAATGTTCCCTAATATACAATTTTTGGGAACATAAACTAATATGGACATTGTGGAAGACACTATGGAGATTCCTCAGAATCTGAAAATAGATCTACTATATGACTAGCAATCCCACTTATCGGAATTTATCCAAATGAAATGAAATCAGCATATGGAAAAATTTATGTGTACCCAAAAGTTTATTTCGGCTCAATTCACAATAGCTTAGTTATGGAATCAACCAATGCTGGATAAACAAAGTATTGTATATATACATAATGGAATACTAATCAGCAATAAAAAAGGAATGAAATCTTACTTTTATGAAAGATTTGGAACAGGTTTTTAACACTTTTATTTTTAAAGATTTATTTATTTGCTCTTTTTTTAAAGATTTATTTTATTTACTTGAAAGACAGAGTCACAGAGAAAAATAGAGACAGAGGTTGTACATCTGCTGGTTCACTCTCCAGATGGCCACAATGGCTAGAGCTGTGCCGATCCAAAGCCAGGAGCCAGGAGCTTCTTCCAGATCTCCCATGTGGGTACAGGGGCCCAAGCACTTGGGCCATCTTCTATTGCTTTCCCAGGCAATAGCACAGAGCTGGATTGGAAGAGGAGCAGCCAGGACTACAATGGGCACCTATATGGGATGCTGGCACTTCAGGCCAGGACTTTAACCCACTGTTCTACAGTGCCGGCCCCAGGATTTATTTATTTATGAGACAGAAAGAGCTACAGAGAGAAAGAAGAGACACACAGAGATCTTCCATCTATTGTTTCACTTCCCAGATGGCTACATATCTGAGACTGGGACAGGCTGAAGCTAGCATCCAAAAGATTCTTATGGGTCTCCCACAGGGGTAGCAGGGGCCCAGAGACATGGACCATTTTCCATTATTTTGGAAATATATTTTAAAAATAATTACATAATATTTATTTTAAATAAGTTCACACAATGCCTAGATATAAAATGCATTGTATTCTTCTGTCAGATTATAACTTCCTCACACACACAAACAGCACCTTGCTTATAGCATGGGATTAAGGTAATCACAAGATCTCTGGCATGATTTGCCCACCTTCAGTCTCCAACCTTCAATGCCACTGCAGAGAACTCTTTCTTAAAAGGTAAATCTTATCCAGTCACATACTTCTTTACAATTCCATCAATAGCATTTAGATTAAAATACAAATTCCTGAGTTTGGCATACTAGATCCTCTAATATCTTACTCTTTCTAATCTATCTCCTATTTTCATAGAACTATGTGGCTTGAGCTATGCTGAACCGTATGTACATGGATTGTGTACTTCATTCTGCTGTCCTGAGGTGTGGGACTATATGGCCCACTTTGCACAGTGTGTCCATCTTTTTCTTAGTGAATTGCACTTCATTCTTAAAGACCAGTCTAGACATTACTTTCTTCTAAGAAGCCTTTCCTGACCGGAGACTAGTTAGGGTGACTCTTTTGTACTCTAAGAGCAAAAAGATGTTTGAGTACTTATCATAAGATACCATCAGTTTTGAAGCCTCCAAGAGGATTATTTTCTTGCTCAGTGGCCTCAGCAGATGGCATATGGCAGTAATTAAGGCATGTTAAATAAATCATATAAAGAATTGAGATATCAAGGATTAGAACTGCAAATACACAATAAAACACTTTCAACTAAACCTTACATGGTAGACTATGAAAAATATCTGAAAGGAAATAAGCTACAGAACTATCTAAATGTTTATGTAAATTATCTTTAAGTTTTTGTTTTTTATTCTTAAGCATAGTTTCCGTAGGTAAAAACAAACATAAGGTGATTTTTTTGAAAATTAATTAAAGATGAAACAAGAGAATAACTACAAATTTTAGTAAATAGAATACAGCGCTTTGATAAAACAGAGGCCATAGAAATTAATGTACAATGCAATCATATTTATGCACATAACATGAAGCAAATTACTTAAATTCACTACTTCTCAGTTAGATGCTATTCTTCTAATCCTAACTTCTATGAAAGTAGCAAACAAGTAGGAAACTAGTTAGAATAGTAAAATATTACAAATATCTACACACATACTATTATGAACTATGATCTTGAGCAAGAAATATTGCTGCCAATTTTGAAAGCATTTCAGATAATGCTTAATTTCCAGAATTAAGTACTATTAAATAGAAAGAGAAAATAAAACATCTATAAGGAGCACAACTATGTGATTCTACCTGAAAATGATCTCATTATAGTTGGATATCTATAAATTTCAAATGGTGAAAATACTAGAAAGGGAATTATAAAAAAGAACACCTCTGGATCTCCAGAGCACTTTTCAATGAGGTGCAGAGTTGACTAGACATAGTAAATAAGGTTAATGCCAAAATTTCACTTTAATAGGTTATTTTCCAAGCAGAAAGGGATTCTGTAAACAGTTAAAAGTGAACACACACACACACACACACCTGTTTATAAATTCTATGTAGGGTTGTCATATGGCTAACCCACTGTAGGGGACTATGTAGAACCTGAGATCCGTTGTTGGAGGATGTCCAAACATCAGTCAGTATAGGTCACATCATCTATTTAAACCAATTCTCTGGAGATAAATGTGTTGAAAATAGTGTCTCATCTTTGATAGTGCAGTCCTCTATGAGGACTTTCTTTGTCTAGCTCTCCTGAGAGCAAATCTCTAAATCTTCTGTTAGAATGAAGAATCAGCAATCATGTTGTTGAATAAGGTTGTTGAAAGGAATAAGAGTTTATGCTCCTTAAATCCAAGCACTCACCACAGCCCTCACAAATTTGGATCAAACATTCTAAATTAATTATAGAATTCTGTTTAGCTGTTCCTCCCAACATCCAAAACTATTAACATCTCCTGACTTCTGTTTGTTTCTTTCCTCTTCTCTCTGCTCCAGCACAATATGGCTTCTTAAATGTCCTAATGCTAATCTCTACAGGTATAGGGGAGGTAGCTAGAGGAAATGCACTTATTTATCCCAATTCATTTAACCTAAGGGTATAGTATTTTTATTTTTATGTTTTACAATTGTTATAACTTAAAATATTAATTATATATTTAGTAGTGTTCTACCAAAGCTAATGACATTAAATACAGACTTCTGTTAGAAATTTCCCATTTCTTCTTCCAGCATCAGTAAAATGGTGTCAGGCTTCAAAGATGGAGGCTGGGTAAAGAAGAGGAAAGAAAACAGAAAAAAGAAAGAAAACAGAGTCTTTGAATAATTTGTTCCATATTTATTTATTCTTTCAAAAATATACCTACATCTTATGCTTCCAAATACGTATATTTGGCACGACTTGTTATGATATTATGATTTTTCTATCCATTGCTGGAATCTTTATAATTAAATATGCCATTTAAGAAAACTTGCAAAAAGTATTTTTGTTTTCTTTAGGTTTAAAGATTTATTTATTTGAAAGGCAGAGTTACAGAAGGAGAAGAAGGAGAAGGAGAAGGAAAAGAGAGAGAGAGCGTGCTCCCATCTGCTGATTCACTTCCTAGATGACTGTAACACCCAAGGCTGGGCCAGGCTTAAGCTAAGAGCCAGGAACTTCTGGGTGCCACATGGGTGGCAGGGTCTCATGAACTTGGGTCATCTTCTGCTACTTTCTAGATGCATTGTCAGGGATCTGGATCAGAAGTGGGGCAGCTGAGGCACAAACCAGCATCCATATAGGATGATGGCATTGCAGGTGGTGGCTTAACTAGCTATACCAAATGCCAGATCCTCAATTTTATTTTTAAAAAATAGTTAAATATCCCATTGGTTCTAATGTATGGTAATATTAAGTAGGAACAGCAAAGAATACCTAATGATTTCCAGAATTTACAAGGCTGAGAAAATTTTGATTGATGTAATTAAAAGTTTTTCTATGAGACTTCCAAGAAAACATGAGAAAAACTCCATTTTATTACACACTAATTTTTCCATATTAGGTATGACACTTTCCTGAATTTGATAAATAATGAAATACTTTCTCTGAGATTTTGAGTACGGAAATTAAAACAAATATTATTTCATCATTAAATGTCTTCAATTTAAAAAAGCTGTAATAGTATATAATTATTATCACTTAGTTTGCCAAATAATTAAATCAAAGTGATAAAAGTGTAAATATCTTCAATATTGAATATAACTTATGTATGAGCTCTGAAAGAAATCCTATTTTTTTCAATTTAAAAATATCCTAATATACTATAATTCATTGGGAAATTATTCTGTTGAGTATTCTTACCTAATACTGCCTTAAATGGTAATCCTATGGTCACTGTAAAAAACAAACCATTATCATTATTGATAGAACACAGAAAAAGCCTTTAAAATATCATCACTTAAAACATTATAAGAGCTAAAATATGATATAACATCTTATCTTAAAACCCAATTGAATTAATACGATTCAAAATTTTCAAATATTCAGATATTTCATACTGCCAAGTAAATAACCAAATTAATTGGCATGTTTATGTGGTGCTGGCATCACAGGCAGTGGTTGAACATGTTGAGCCACAATGTCAGCTCCAAACTGCAAATAATTTTCTTTATATTGAACCCTGGAAATGATTAAGAATCTGTTAGTTCTCACTCTGTCTCTCCTTCTCTCTGTCAGCCTCCTTTCAACTAAATAAATCTCTAAGGAAAATGAGATCAGTGCTGTGGTACTGGTGTGGTGAGCTACTACCTCTAAGTCTCAGCTACTCCACTTCTATTCCAGCTCCCTGCTAATGTGCCTGGGGAAGCAGTGGAAAATGACTTAAATACTTTTGCTCCTATCACCCCATGGGTGACCCAGATCATTGAGTTTCTGGCTCCTGGTTTCAGTCTGGCTCAACCTAACTGTTGCAGCCATTTGAGGATGGATGGATGATGGATGATCAGTTTTTCTCTCTCCCTTCCTCCCTTCCCATCATTCTGCTATTCAAATAGATAGAATAAAACTTTTTATTTTTAATTTTATTAGAGAGAGAGAGAGAGAGAGAGAGAGAGAGAGACTCCATCTACTGGTTCATTACCCAAATAGCTTCAATGGACAGAGCTGGGCCTGTCTGAAGCTAGGAGCCAGCAGCTTCTTCTGTGCACAGGGGACCAAGTACATTATTTATAGAAATAAACTAGGCAATAAGCTTTAAAATGCAAACTGACATTAAGAAGTCTAATATGAAATTTATATGTTCATGAAAATACTCTAAATTTTCTTACCATTAACTTTATACTCAATAAAATATTTTGACCTCATATTAAAAATAAATGTATAAATGTTATTATTTTTTGTTTTGTTTTGTTTTCTTTTTTAACTTTTATTTGATGAATATAAATTTCCAAAGTACAGAATATGGATGACAATGGCTTCCCCCCCATAACGTCCCTCCAAACCGCAACCCTCCCCTTATCCAATCCCTCTCCCCTTCCATTCACATCAAGATTCATTTTCGATTCTCTTTATATACAGAAGATCAGTTTAGCATACATTAAGTAAAGATTTCAACAGTTTGCTCCCACACAGAAACATAAAGTGAAAAATACTGTTTGAGTACTAGTTATAGCATTAAATCTCAATGTACAGCACACTAAGGACAAAGATCCTACATGAGGAGTAAGTGCACAGTGACTCCTGTTGTTGACTTAACAAATTGACACTCTTGTTTATGGCATCAGTAATCACCCTAGGCTCTTGTCATGAGCTGCCAAGGCTATGGAAGCCCCCTGAGTTCACTGACTCTGATCATATTTAGACAAGGCCATGGTCAAAGTGGAAGTTCTCTCCTCCCTTCAGAGAAAGGTACCTCCTTCTTTGATGACCCATTCTTTCCACTGGGATCTCACTCACGGAGATCTTTCATTTAGGTTTTTTTTTCCCCCAGAGTGTCTTAGCTTTCCATGCCTGAAATACTCTCATAGGCATTTCAGCCGGATCCGCATGCCTTAAGGGCTGATTCTGAGGCCAGAGTGCTGTTAGGACATTTGCCATTCTATGGGTCTGCTGTGTATCTCACTTCCCATGTTGGACCATTCTCTCCCTTTTTGATTCTATCAGCTAGTATTTGCAGACACTATTCTTGTTTATGTGATCCCTTTGGTTCTTAGTCCTATCATTATGATCAATTGTGAACAGAAATTGATCAGTGGGACTAGTGAGATGGCATTGGTACATGCCACCTCGATGGGATTGAATTCGAATCCCCTGGTATGTTTCTAACTCTACTGTTTGAGGTAAGTCAGCTTGAGCATGTCCCGAATTGCACATCTCTTTCCTCTCTTATTCCCACTCTTATATTTAACAGCAATCACTTTTCAGTTAAGTTTCAGCACTTAAGAAGAATTGTGTATTGCTGTATTATAAGATCCCTCTAATTCTAAATGCCTGTGACTCTTAAATCATTAGCATTTATTGACTTCTTTTCACCTAAGAAAGCATCATAATTTACACTTACTTGACTTTTATGTATCAATATATGCTTTTGCAAGAGTCATATAATGTATGTAGGGTATATACCTTGCTTCCAGTAAAGTTGCCATGCTCAGTCCTGTAAGCTGTGAACAAGACAGTTTCAGTTCTTCAGCATTACACACAACTGTAAATTCCAGCAGCGTAACAGAAGTATTATCAGTATATACAAAGGAAGATAGAGATTTACAAAATTTTTAGAAAGGCATTAGTATAGTAAATAAATATATTTCTTTCTAAAGTTATAACATTTGAATATTTAGAGCAGGAAAACTAAACAAGTCCTTGCCAATAATAACCTATATTGGGGCCTATATAGAACTCATTTTCCATCTTATGATACTAAAAGAATTGGGGTTATAAGGAAAAAATGAAGTCACACATGCAGAAATTTTAACCAAAACAGAATATAGATAGTGTATTTGTGTCATCTATAATCAAACACATAAGAACATACTATATTCCAGTAAATGATTTCTGAATATTTTTAAGTTTTATTGATGAGGGAATTTCCTTTTCATTGTACAGCAGTTATTCCCCTTTCCATAAAAGTGAAAATGATATTTCTCTTTCTTTTAAGATTTATTCTATTTATTTGAAAGACAGGGACACAGAGAGAGGTAGAGACAGAGAGAGAGGTCTTCCATCCGTTGGCTCACTCCCCAGATGACCACAATGGCCAGAGCTGTGCCAATCCAAAGCCAGGAGACAGGAGCCTCCTACGGGTCTCCCATGTGGGTACAGGGGCCTAAGGACTTGGACCATCCTCCACTGCCATCTCAGGCCACAGCAGAGAGCTGGATCAGAAGAAGAGAAGCTGGGACTAGAACCTATGCCTATATGGGATGTCGGCGCTCCAGGCCAGGGTGTCAACCCATTGAGCCACAGCGCCAACCCTCCAAAATGATGTTTCTTTAAATTAAAAGAAATGGATGAAGTAATTCTGTAAAATATGTGAATTTTAATTGATCCATCAGAATTTATTGATATACAGACACACAGAAAATAAGTGCTTTTACATCTTATCATACAGATCATGATAGTACAGCACCTGATATACTGTGCAGAAGATTCTACAGTTACTTACAGTCCCAGTAACTTTACATATGGAATAATCTGCTTGTTTAGAGAATTTCCCAGAATCTTTTACCTACACAGCATTTAACATTAGCTTCTTGAACCCCTCCACTTTTCGTCTTACTTACTCTGAGTCCCAATCAATACAGGAAAATGGCTGTGGAATCACTCTTTTGCTGAGTAATGGGAAGATGAAGAAATTAATGAGGAAAGAGAATTGTACAGCAAAGACCAAGACAAACCACAGGAGGTCAGGAAAGTCATCTGACCAAGTGAACTACATGCTCTGTCTTTTAATGCTTTTCTTTTCTTGCTTAAAAAGAGATCAGGGCTATTGCTATCTTTGATAACTAAGGAGAAGATAACCACAATGCTCAAGAAAAGTGAGTCAATAAGACACCAGAGCTAAGAAAAAATCCCAGAAAATAAAAAATAGAAAAAATCACCATGCACTCCCTTCACAGTTCCTGAAATAACAATGAAATAGAGCAAATATAAAATTAGAATATAAGGCCGGCACTGCGGCTCAATAGGCTAATTCTCCACCTGTGGTGCCAGCACACGGGGATCTAGTCCCAGTCCAGGAGCTGGATTTCTGTCCTGCTTGCACCTCTTCCAGTCCAGTTCTCTGCTGTGGCCCGGGAGTGCAGTGGAGGATCACCCAAGCCCTTGGGCCCTGCACCTGCATGGGAGACCAGGAGAAGCACCTGGCTCCTGGCTTCGGATCAGCGTGGTGCGCCGGCCGCAGTGCGCTGGCTGCGGCGGCTGTTGGAAGGTGAACCAACGGCAAAAAGGAAGTCCTTTCTGTCTGTCTCTCTCTCTCTCACAATGTCCACTCTGCCTGTAAAACAAACAAAAACAAACAAAAAATTAGAATATAAAAAAACCTCATGGCAGTGTAAGGAATTTTAACCTTTTTTTTTCCGTTTTTAAAATATAACATTTATTGCTTTAGATGGTTTGATACAGAACAGCTTTCTTTTCATTCTGAATCTGGAAGTTCTATACAACTGAATACAAAGAGGAACAAAAAGTACCAAAACCAAACTTGTGATTCTCTGTTCATGTGGCATAAACCAGTTTTGTACATAACGTGTAGCAGCAGTTTTTTAAGTTCCCTTTAGAAAAATATGAATTCTACACATTTATTATTGTTTCCTGTTTAATGCATGGGCTGAAATCAATAGGATCAACTTCCTTCTTGAAGAGAGAGGGGAGAGGAAAGAGACGAACGTCTGACGAATCTTTCTGAATGGGCAACCGAGCTGCGTGCGAGACCGCCCTGGGGACTTCGCTCTCACAGCCAGACGCTTCCTCCTGTAGTGATTGACTCTCAGCATCGTGTCCATTAATCAGAGAGAAAAAACAAAAAACAAAAAACAAACAAACAAAAAAAAACTTGCACCTCAAAAAACTTTTCAGAAGATCCATATATATACACACACACATATATATATATATATTTTTTTTTGTAAAAGCCTTGAGAGAAGGAGAGAGAGAATAATCAAACAAAATGTATGGAAACAAATTAGCTGGACATGCAAAGCAAGCTACGATTCACCCAGAGTTTAAACAAATCACAAACTTCACAGTTTAATACTCGGGGAGGGGACGAGAACAACGAACAAGTAATACATCTCTCAACCTCACTAATAAAATGTGGCAAGACCATATACGGGGGCGGGGGCACAGATCAAGGCTAAATAAAGCTTTAACTCCATAGTGATTACTGCGGCGGCAGCCCCGGCCCCGCGGCTTGCTGGGAGCGATTCCTGCTACATCTCACCGCGGCCTGGTTAGTCACGGCTCCTCCCCACAGCACTGCGGGTCTGGCGTGGAGAGTCGGAGAGAGAGACAGAACACAAGGAACCCCAAATAACAACGAAAAGAAAAACTGTAGTAACAATAGAGAGAGACCACAAGGGCTGCGGGAACTGGTTTCACATAAACAGACCAAGGGGCCAGCGGCTGTCACCTGCACTTGCCTCCACGGAAAATGGAAGCCCGTTTGGGAACTGGCTCGTGCCTCCCCGTTACAGGTCAAAGCCAGCTCTGCCTCCCTTGTTAGCCTTCTGCACGCCCAGACTATGCTTTCCATCCTCTAAGTGTCTCCACCTCCCTCAGGGCCCCTGCCACCAGACCAACCCGTGAGCAAGGGGGAGAGGGACACGCGTGCTTTCACGTGCATGGACACAAGCACAGGAGGGGCGCCTGGAACCAGGAGGGGCTGGAGGGGGCGGGCAGGAGGCAGCATATATATATAACATAAGTGATTAAAAATATCTAAACAGAGAAGACAGTTAATTTTTTTAGAAATCAGAAGAGAGAAACACTATTTAAAAATTACTGTGGCAACACACAAAAGGGATGGAAAATTGTTACCTCAACTAGCATAGTGACACTGAGAGTATAAAAGGGGGAAATACGACCTACAGAGAAAAGGTGGGTCAGTTTTATTTATTTATTTTTTATTTTTTTGACAGGCAGAGTGGACAGTGAGAGAGAGAGACAGAGAGAAACGTCTTCCTTTGCCGTTGGTCCACCCTCCAATGGCTGCCGAAGCCAGCGCGCTGCAGCTGGCGCACCGTGCTGATCCGAAGGCAGGAGCTTATCCTGGTCTCCCATGGGGTGCAGGGCCCAAGCACTTGGGCCATCCTCCACTGCACTCCTGGGCCACAGCAGAGAGCTGGCCTGGAAGAGGGGCAACTGGGACAGAATCCGGCGCCCCGACTGGGACTAGAACCCAGTGTGCCGGCACCGCAAGGTGGCGGATTAGCCTATTGAGCCATGGCGCCTGCCAAGGGTCAGTTTTAACAGTTGAAAAAAAGAGATCATAAAGAACAGGAATGAAATTAACTGAAACGATGAGTAGAGAAAAGTTTGGGAGAAAAAAGCATGGTTTGTTGAGATATATTAATGAAAGAATTACACATAAACTCCAGCAAACAATAGGACATGGATAATTAAAACCAGAGTTATATCCAAACTCAGAGCAAGCAAAAACATTCCACTTTCATACGTTCATGCTTAAAATCCCCATAAATGCTACATCATTATCATTCAAGGTTTCATGACATTTCAATACAAATTAACATATTTGCAGTCTAAGATGTGTACTTCTCCTATATTTCTGACATTAGGATGTGCTAGCAAATGGTGGCATGCCATCATTGAAAGGCTTTTGATTTTTTGTATTTGAAACAATAATGGTATATTTTACTATGATGACATCATGAAATCAATAAAACTGCTATCCCTGAAGCATACTAATCTTTTAGTTTAAAAATATTTGCACTTTTCAGTTAATGCCAATTCTGATATTTCTTTTAACCAAGACAAAGGAAGATGATCAGCTACCACAAGAACATGACAAACAAAATCTACCTTTTGAAATCCTAAATAGAATGAAAGCAAGCATCATCATATTATTTTATAACATTAAACCCAGTAAAAAAAGGTCAGAATAATGACAACATAACAGAGATTTATGATTATATTCTAAATGCTGGAATGGCAACTTTGATAAGTAGTAATTACATGAAAATATTTCTACCTCTTAGGCAAAAAACTGAAAAAAAAACACTGAAATGCTGTGGTTCACACTGAAACTATCAAATCATTTTAGTCTGGAAGGCTACTACAGTGACTGATTTGCTTACAATTTCCCATTGTTAGAGGAACACATTTCAAACTAGAATGAAAAGTCAAATATCAGCATACATACATACATGCAGACACACACACACACACACACACACACAATGTATATTTGGGGGAAGGCTTCAGGCTTTCTGAAAATTCATTATCTAATAGTGCTTTAAAAATTCTTAGATTTTTTTAATTTAAAACCAACATTCCTGGTTTTAAGCGGTGTTAATAGCCTAAAAATATGTTCCTGATCCAAGCTCAAAATAATAACAGAAATAGATAGGAAAATAATACAAACAATAAAAAGCAGAAAAAGGGTAATAGTTTAAGATGAAATAAAAAATGTAGTACAGGAAAGATGGTGGAATAGGAAGGGAGCACACTGATAGTCCGGGTAGAGACAGTTTAATAAAAGTGGAGATACTGCAGATTCAAGGAAGAGTAGGGGAAGAAACAGCAGAAGAAACTCTTCCGGAACGTGTGATTCACAGTGGACCTGCATGGAGAGCGTGGGAGCCCACAGTTCGGGACACCAGTGGCAGACTCAACAGACCAGCGCTGGAAAGCGAGGTGAGCCGAACCTCAATAACCCGAGACACTGGCAGGCAAGCCGGGAGAGGAGACTAGAGGGAACGACCCCTGGGGGGGAAAAGTTCACCAGGCTAACTGGAAGAGAGAGAGAGAGGAAAAAAAAAGGTGACTGGTACGGACACAGGTTTCTCTCTCTCTGCTCACCTCTCAAGGGCGAGTAAGACAAAGAGCAAGCGCCATCTTGGACTTACGTCATAAGCAGAGCGACCTCAGGTCTGCATCGGCCCTGAGCCTAGCAGAAAAACCTGACTCTGGGCGGGGCGAATTAACAGGAGATTAGGACCTAGTAAATTTGGGGTGCTACTGAACTGAGACTATGAAAAAAGAGACGGTGGGGGAGAGAACCCACAGAATTCACATGAGTACTCTCCAGAGATGCTACAATTCCGTAACTTTGGCAACCCAGTGGGAGACTGAAGGAGAATCTGAGCCCACCCTGAGGGCAGAACAGATTCCCTGTGTGGTCCTCGGGAAAGAGCTTCCAATCTCTGGCTCCTGTGGGTATATCATTAGCCTGCTAACTACCTCCAACTTTGTTCAGCTGTGCGGAATTACTTCCCTTTTGAATCAAAAAAAGAAAGAGAGAGAGAGAGAGAGATCTACCATGCCTAACCTGGGAGTATCACCTTTGGCACACCAAACAGAGCTCTCAGGCCACAACCATCTCAAGCCTCTAAGGCTCCATCAAAAACAGACAGTCCACTTAATCTAGAGTCTTAGTATAACAAGAAAAAGCAGCACAGTGAAGAAACCAAATATCTCCAATATGCCAAATAACAAACGCAAAAACTGAGGTAATAAAAACAAGGAAGTCACCATGACGCCCCCAAATGAAAAAGACACCCCAATTCAAGATTATGAAGATGATGACATAGAAGAAATGCAAGAAGCAGATCTCAAAAAATTGATAAGAACATTAAGAAGTTCTCAAAAACAAATTATTGAACTACAGAAATCCTTAATGGACAAGATAGAAAATCTCTCTCATGAAAATGAAATATTAAGGAGGAATCAAAATGAAATGAAACAACTAGTACAACAGGAAACTGTGATAGTGACTGAAGTGAAGAATTCAATAGATCAAATGAAAAACACAATAGAGAGCCTTACAAACAGAATGGGTGAAGAAGAAGAGAGAATATCGGACTTAGAAGAGAGAACAGGAAAGGATACAGTCAGACCAAAGAAAAGAAGAGGAAATTAGGAATCTAAAACATATTGTCGGGAATCTTCAGGATACTATTAAAAAACCCAACATTCGGGTTCTAGGAGTTCCTGAAGGCATGGAGAGGGAGAAAGGATTAGAAGGCCTTTTTAGTGAGATATTAGCAGAAAATTTCCCAGGTTTGGAGAAGGACAGAGAAATCCTGGTAGAGTACGCTCACAGAACCCCTAATAAACATGACCAAAAGAGATCCTCACCATGACACATTGTAATTAAACTATCCACAGTGAAACATAAAGAAAAGATCCTAAAATGTGCAAGAGAGAAACATCAGATTACTCTCAGAGGATCTCCAATCAGACTCACAGCAGACTTCTCATCAGAAACACTACAGGCTAGGAGGGAATGGCAAGACATAGCACAGGTGCTAAGAGAGAAAAATTGCCAGCCCAGAATATTATATCCTGCTAAGCTCTCATTTGTGAATGAAGGTGAAATAAAGACCTTTCATAGCAAATGGAAATTGAAAGAGTTTGCCGCCACTCATCCAGCCCTGCAAAAGATACTTAAAGATGTGCTACACTCAGAAACACAGAAACACGGCCATCAATATGAAAGAAGCTAAAGGAAGAAAAACCACCAGTAAAAGAGAATGGGAAGCTCAAAGCATCTACTAGAAAATATCTCCGGGAAAATGGCAGGGCAAAGTCACTATGTATCAATAATCACATTAAACATTAATGGTCTTAACTCTTCAGTTAAAAAACACCAATTGGCTGATAGGCTCAAGGAACACAACCCAACTATTTGTTGCCTACAAGAAACACATCTCTCTAACAAAGATGCATGCAGACTGAAAGTGAAAGGTTGGAAAAAGATATTCCATGCCAACAGAAACCAAAAAAAAGCAGGTGTAGCCATATTAATATCAGACAAAATAAACTTTAATACAAAAACTGTTAAGAGAGACAAAGAGGGGCACTATATAATGATTAAGGGTTCAATTCAACAGGAAAATGTAACTATTATAAATGCATATGGACCTAATTACAGGACTCCGGTCTATTTAAAAGATATGTTAAGGGACTTAAAGGGAGACTTAGATTCCAATACAATAGTACTGGGGGACTTCAATACTCCACTCTCAGAAATAGACAGATCATCCGGACAGAAGATCAACAAGGAAACAGCAGATTTAATTGACACTATTGCCCAAATGGATCTAACAGATATCTACAGAACTTTCAATCCTACATCTAAAGATTTTACATTCTTCTCAGCAGTGCATGGAACCTTCTCTAGGATTGATCACATACGAGGCCATAAAGCAAGTCTCAGCAAATTTAAAAGAATTAGATTCATGCCATGCAGCTTCTCAGACCATAAAGGAATGAAGCTGGAAATTAGCAACTCAGAAAACCCCAGGGAGTATGCAAACACATGGAGACTGAACAACATGCTCCTGAATGAACACTGGGTCATTCAAGAAATCAAAAGAGGAATCAAAAACTTTCTGGAAGTAAATGAGGATAACAACACAACATAACAAAACTTATGGGATACGGCAAAAGCAGTATTGAGAGGCAAGTTTATAGCCGTAGGTGCCTATATCAAGAAATTGGAAAGGTACCAAATAAATGAGCTTTCAGCGCATCTCAAGGACCTAGAAAAACTGCAGCAAACCAAACCCAAATCTAGTAGAAGAAGAGAAATAATTAAAATCAGAGAAGAAATTAACATGATTGAATCCAAAAAAAACATTACAAAAAATCAGCCAAACGAGGAGCTGGTTTTTTGAAAAAATAAACAAAATTGACACCCCATTGGCCCAACTAACTAAAAAAAGAAAAGACCCAAATCAATAAAATCAGAGATGAAAAAGGAAACGTAACAACAGACACCACAGAAATAAAAAGAATCATCAGAAATTACTACAAGGACTTGTATGCCAGCAAACAGGGAAACCTATCAGAAATGGATAGATTCCTGGACACATGCAATCTACCAAAATTGAACCATGAAGACATAGAAAACCTAAATAGACCCATAACTGAAACAGAAATTGAAACAGTAATAAAGGCCCTCCCAACAAAGAAAAGCCCAGGACCAGATGGATTCACTGCTGAATTCTACCAGACATTTAAAGAAGAACTAATCCCATTTATGCTCAAACTATTCAGAACAATCAAAAAAGAGGGAATCCTCCCAAATTCTTTCTATGAAGCCAGCATCACCTTAATCCCTAAGCCAGAGAAAGATGCAGCACTGAAAGAAAATTATAGACCAATATCCCTGATGAACATAGACGCAAAAATCCTCAATAAAATTCTCGCCAATAGAATACAACAACACATCAGGAAAATCATCCACCCAGACCAAGTGGGATTATTTATCTCTGGTATGCAGGGATGGTTCAACATTTCAAATCAATCAATGTGATTCACCACATTAACAGATTGCAGAAGAGAAACCATATGATTATCTCAATAGATGCAGAGAAAGCATTCGATAAAATTCAACACCCTTTCATAATGAAAACTCTAAGCAAATTGGTATAGAAGGAACATTCCTCAATATAATAAAGCAATTTATGAAAAACCCATGGCCAGCATCCTATTGAATGGGGAAGAGTTGGAAGCATTTCCACTGAGATCTGGCACCAGACAGGGATGCCCACTCTCACCATTGCTATTTAACATAGTTGTGGAAGTTTTAGCCAGAGCCATCAGACAAGAAAAAGAAATTAAAGGAATACAAATTGAGAAGGAAGAAGTCAAACTATCCCTCTTTGCAGATGATATGATTCTTTACTTAGAGGATCCAAAGAACTCTACCAAGAGACTATGGGAACTCATAGAGGAGTTTGGCAAAGTGGCAGGATATAAAATCAATGCACAAAAATCAACAGCCTTTGTATACACAAGCAATGCCATGGCTGAGAAAGAACTGCTAAGATCAATCCCATTCACAATAGCTACAAAAACAATCAAATACCTTGGAATAAACTTAACCAAGGACGTTAAAGATCTCTACGATGAAAATTACAAAATCTTAAAGAAAGAAATAGAAGAGGATACCAAGAAATGGAAAAATATTCCATGCTCATGGATTGGAAGAATCAACATCATCAAAATGTCCATTCTCCCAAAAGCAATTTATAGATTCAATGCAATTCCAGTCAGGATACCAAAGACCTTCTTCTCAGATCTAGAAAAAATGATGCTGAAATTCATATGGAGGCACAAGAGACCTCGAATAGCTAAAGCAATCTTGTACAACAAAAACAAAGCCAGAGGCATCACAATACCAGATTCAGGACATACTAAAGGGCAGTTGTAATCAAAACAGCATGGTTCTGGCACAGAAACAGATGGATAGACCAATGGAACAGAATAGAAACACCAGCAACCAACCCAAACTTCTACAACAAACTTACATTTGATCAAGGATCTAAAACCAATTCCTGGAGCAAGGACAGTCTATTCAATAAATGGTGCTGGGAAAATTGGATTTCCACGTGCAGAAGCATGAAGCAAGACCCCTACCTTTCACCTTACACAAAAATCCACTCAACATGGATTAAAGACCTAAATCTACGACCTGACACCATCAAGTTATTAGAGAACATTGGAGAAACCCTTCAAGATATTGGCACAGGCAAAGAGTTTCTAGAAAAGACCCGGGAGGCACAGGCAATCAAAGCCAAAATCAACTATTGGGATTGCATCAAATTGAGAAGTTTCTGTACTTCAAAAGAAACAGTCAGGAGAGTGAAGAGACAACCGACAGAATGGGAAAAAATATTTGCAAACTATGCAACAGATAAAGGGTTAATAACCAGAATCTACAAAGAGATCAAGAAACTCCACAACAACAAAACAAACAACCCACTTAAGGGATGGGCTAAGGACCTCAATAGACATTTTTCAAAAGAGGAAATCCAAATGGCCAACAGGCACAGGAAAAAATGTTCAAGATCACTAGCAATCAGGGAAATGCAAATCAAAACCACAATGAGGTTTCACCTCACCCTGGTTAGAATGGCTCACATACAGAAATCTACCAACAACAGATGCTGGCGAGGATGTGGGGAAAAAGGGACACTAACCCACTGTTGGTGGGAATGCAAACTGTCAAGCCACTATGGAAGTCAGTCTGGAGATTCCTCAGAAACCTGAAGATAACCCTACCGTTCGACCCAGCCATCCCACTCCTGGGAATTTACCCAAAGGAATTTAAATTGGCAAACAAAAAAGCGGTCTACACCCTAATGTTTATTGCAGCACAATTCACAATAGCCAAGACCTGGAACCAACCTAAATGCCCATCAACGGTAGACTGGATAAAGAAATTATGGGATATGTACTCTTTAGAATACTATACCGCAGTCAGAAACAACGAAATCCAGTCATTTGCAACAAAATGGAGGAATCTGGAACACATCATGCTGAGTGAAATAAGCCAGTCCCAAAGGGACAAATACCATATGTTCTCCCTGATCGGTGACAACTGACTGAACACCAAAAAGGAAACCTGTTGAAGTGAAATGGACACTATGAGAAACAGTGACTTGATCAGCATAGCCCTGACTGCTAATGAACAACTTAATACATTATCCCTCTCAGTATTTTTTGTCTGTTCTACTTAATATGACTGGTTTAATTCTGTAATTAATACACAGTTATTCTTATGTGTTGAAATTTAACTGAAATGTGATCCCTGTTAAACAGAAGAGTGGGAATAAGAGAGGGAAGAGATGTACAATTTGGGACATGCTCAAGCTGACTTGCCCCAAATGGTAGAGTTAGAAACATACCAGGGGACTCCAATTCAATCCCATCAAGGTGGCATGTGCCAATGCCATCTCACTGTTCCAAGTGATCAATTTCATTTCACAATTGATCATAATGAA
Source organism: Oryctolagus cuniculus (assembly GCF_051225735.1). Lineage (NCBI taxonomy): Eukaryota > Metazoa > Chordata > Mammalia > Lagomorpha > Leporidae > Oryctolagus > Oryctolagus cuniculus. Next base: position 114,145,115 of record NC_142878.1, read on the forward strand.
AGGACTAAGAGTTAAAGGGATCACATAAACAAGTCTAGAACCTGCTAATACTAACCAATAGAATAAATAAAGGGGAGAGTGATCCAACATGAGAAGCGAGATACACAGCAGACTCATAGAATGGCAGATGTCCTAAACAGCACTCTGGCCTCAGAATCAGCCCTAAAGGCATTCCGATCTGGCTGAAAAGTCCATGAGAGTATTTCAGGCATGGAAAGCCAAGACACTCTGGCAAAAAAAAAAAAAAAAAAAAAAAAAAAAAAAAAAACCTAAATGAAAGATCTCTGTGAGTGAGATCCCAGTGGAAAGAACAGGTCTTCTAAGAGGGAGGTGCCTTTCTCTGAAGGGAGGAGAGAACCTCCACTTTGACTATGACCTTGTCTAAACAAGATAAGAGTCGGAGAACTCAGAGGGCTTCCATAGCCTTGGAAACTCATGACTGGAGCATAGGGAGATTACTGATGCCATAGACAGGAGTGTCAATTTGTAAAGTCAACAACAGGAGTCACTGTGCACTTACTCCTCATGTAGGATCTCTGTCCTTAATGTGCTGTACACTGAGATTTAATGCTATAACGAGTACTCAAACAGTATATTTCACTTTGTGTTTCTATGGGGGTGCAAACTGTTGAAATCTTTACTTAATGTATACTAAACTGATCTTCTGTAAAATAAAAAAAAAAGAAAAGAAATTAGGAATTCCCAACTTGTCTCTCACTGGGATTAAACATGACAATAGGTCTGATCTGATTTCATCATCATTTAAAAAATCATCTATTATTTTTCACTTTATGTTTCTGTGTGGGAGCAAACTGTTGAAATCTTTACTTAATGTATGCTAAACTGATCTGTATATAAAGAGAATCGAAAATGAATCTTGATGTGAATGGAAGGGGAGAGGGAGTGGGAAAGGGGAGGGTTGTGGGTGGGAGGGACGTTATGCGGGGGAAGCCATGGTAATCCATAAGCTGTACTTTGGAAATTTATATTCATTAAATAAAAAATAATAAAAAAACCCTTCCCCACCCAAAAAAAAAGCAAAGAAGACACAAATAGGAAACAATTTTAAAGGACACAGACAGACTAGAAAATGCATACCCATACGAGAAATGAAACAAGGAAGGACTAATCTATGTAATATCTTCAAGTGTTATTTAAAAAAATATACAGTAGTACATAATTCCTATCAGTTTGTTTGACAAAGATTTTAAACGAAGTTTGAGAAAACATTGTATTTTCATCAAAATATATACAGGCATTTCTTTTTGGTGATTTTAGCTCCCACATATGAAGGAGAACCTGTGGTATTAGTCTTTCTGTGTATGTCCAGCATGTTTTTATTTTTGTTTTTGCTTTTTTGCTCAAGTTTACTTTGCTATTTTGGGTATTTTAATACATATTTTTGGATTGTTTTTCTACTTCTATAAAGAATGTCATTGGTATATTGACAGAGATTGCACGGAATGCATACTTAAGATGCTATAGATTCTTAATGACAATAAATCTTACAATCCATGAGCAAGAAATATCTTCACATTTTTATGTCCTTGATGATTTCTTTCATCAATATTTTATAAATTTTATTGTAGAGATCTTTCATTTCTTTGGTTAAATTTATTCCTAAATATTGGATTGTGTTTGTGATATTGTGAATGGGATTTCAAACCTGATGTCTCTTTCAGTGAGATCATTGTTGGTACATAAAAATCCTACTGTTTTGGTTTGCTCCCTTTGTAACTGTGATTTCACTGAACTGATTTATAAATTCTAACAGCTTTTTGCTGTAGTGCTTGGTTTTCATCCAGGTACAACATCATGAAATTTGCAAATGTTAATTTTAAAAGTTTATTTATTTGAAAGGCAATTACAGAGAGGGCAAGGCATAGAAAGAGAAATATTCCATCTATTTGTTCACTCCCCAAATGGCTGCAACAACCAGGCCTGGGTCAGTCTGAAGCCAGGAGCTAGAGATTTATCCAAGTCTCCCACATGGGTGCAGGGGCCCAAGCACTTGGTCCGTCCTCTGCTGCTTTCCCAGGTGCATCAGTAGAGAGGTGGATCATGAGTGGAGTATCCAAGAATCCAACTGGTGACCATATGGGATGCTCATGCTGCAGGCGGTGGCTTTACCCACGATGCCACAGAGCTGGCCCCAAATATGGCGATTTTGAATTACTACTTTCCAATTTTAATTACCTTATTTATTTTCCCTCCAAAATGTTCTTGCTAGTACTTCCAACAATATACTGAATAAGACTGGTGAAAAATGGACATTTTTCTCTTATTCCATATTTGAAAAGAAGTGATTTCTGCTTTATATTTTTCAGTATAAAAGTAGCTGTTGGTCTGTCTCATAAAGGCTTTATAATTTTGAGATGTGTTCTTTTTATTCTAATTTGTAGAGGTTTTTTTTATTATAGAGATATTCGATTTTATCAACTGCTTTCTGTGTCTGTTAAAATGCTCACATGATTTTTCCCTCATTCTGTTGATGTGATTTATAAGGTTTTTTATTTCCAAATGTTGAATCACCCTTGCATCTTTAGATGAAATCAAACTTACTGTTATGTATAATCACTGGTGTAGCTTTGGATTTGGTTTACTAATGTTTTGTTGAAAACTTCTGCATTTATGTTCATTAAGCATACTGGTCTGTAGTTTTATTTTTTGTGCTGTGTCTTTGGTATTGGTATTGGTAATGCCAGCTTTCTGAAAAGTATTTTATAGTTTTCTTTTTAAAAAATATTTATTTACTTGAAAGGAAGTTACACAGAGGTAGGGGAGGGGTAAGAGAAATAGCAAAAGCAAGAGTGAGCAAGAAAGAGTCTTTCATCCATTGGTTTACTTCCCAAATGGCTGCAATGGCCAGGGCTGAGCCAATCCTAAGACAGGAGCCAGGAGCTTCTTCTGGGTTTTCCTCATGGGTGCAGGGGTCCAAGGACTTGGGTCATCTTTTACTGCTTTCCAAAGCCATTAGCAGAGAGCTGGATCTGAAGTGGAGCTGCCAGGCTTCAAATTTTCAAAGTAGCACCCACGTGGGATGCTGGCATTCAGGCCAGGGCTTTACCTGCTTCTGCCACAGTGCTGGCCCCTTACAGTTTTGTATACTCTAAAATATTTTGCAATAATTTGAAGAGTATTTGAGTTATTCCTTTTTAAATGTTTTATAGAATTTAGGGTTTTCTTTGTTGGGAAACTTTTATTAATTACTACTTCAGTAGTATTTCTTCCTATGGCCTATTTATATTTTCTATATCTTCCTTGTTTAATCTTAATATGTTACACATATTCAGGAATTTACTTGAGGCTTTTAATTTGTTAACACACAGTTCATAGCAGCTTTTTATGACCCATCATATTCTGTAGTATCAACTGTAACATCTACTTTTCTTCTCAAATTTTATTTATTGAGGTTTTTTTCTTCTTTCTTTTGTTACTCTGGATAAAGGCTTTTCTATTTTGTTTATCTTCTTAAAGAACCAGCTATTTGTTTTATATCTCTAATATTCTTTTAGTTTCAATTTCATTTATGACTGTTCTTATATTTATTTTTTCTTGTGCCCTGCTAATTTTTGCCTATGGCTTGTTTTTCTTTTTCTGTGTTTTTTTTTTTAAAGATTTATATATTTTTTTGAAAGTCAGAGTTTTTTGGTTTTTTTTTTGAAAGTCAGAGAGAAGAGGCAGAGAGAGAGGTCTTCCATTCACTGGTTCACTCCCCAATTGGCCATAACGACCAGTGCTGTGCCGATCTGACGCCAGGAGCTTCTTCCAGGTCTCCCACACAGGTGCAGGTTCCCAAGGACTTGGGCCATATTCCACTGCTTTCCCAGGCCATAGCAAAGAGCTGGATAGAGGCCGGCACCATGGCTCACTTGGCTCATCCTCCACCTGTGGCGCTGGCACCTCAGGTTCTAGTCCTGGTTGGGGCACCGGGTACTAGTCCCAGTTGCTCCTCTTCTAGTCCATCTCTCTGCTGTGGCCTGGGAGGGTAATGGAGAATGACCCAAGTGCTTGGGTCCCTGCACCCACATGGGAGACTGGGAGGAAGCATCTGGCTCCTGGCTTCAGATTGGCACAGTGCCAGTTGGGGCAGCCAATAGGGGAGTGAACCAACAGAAGGAAGACCCTTCTGTCTCTCTCTTTCACTGTCTATAACTGTCTCTATCTCTCTCTCTCTCTCTTACTGTCTAACTCTGCCTGTCCAAAAAGAAAAAAAAAAAAAAAAAAAAAAAGAAGAAGAAGAGCTGGATAGAAAGTGGAGCAGCCGGGTCTCCAACCGGTGCCCATATGGGATGCCAGCACTTCAGGCCAGGGTGTTAAACCACTGCACCACAGTGCTGGCCACTTTTTCTGGGTTTTTGAGATGCAGCATTAGACCATTTATTTAAGATCTTTCAAATTTAAATGTAAGCACTTGTCATTATAAAATTTCCTCTTAATACTGCTTTTGCTGTGTTCTATGCTTTGATATGTTGTGTTTTCATATTCATTTGTTTTAAGAAATTTTCTGACCTCTTTTTAATTTTTTAAAATGATGCATTGGTCATCATGTTGTTTAATTTTCATGTACCTGTGAACTTTCCAGTGCCCTTTTTTATTATTATTGATGTCTAGTTAGATTGATTTCAGTCTGAGAAGGTAGGCGCATGGTATGATTTCAATCTTTTGAAGTTTTTGAGACTTGATTTCTTCATTAGTAATCAGTGTCAGCATTGTCTACATGTGCCACAGGTTTCCGTTCTTCAGCCTTTTGTGGATGTTACAGTATGACTTTGAAGTGGCATGAGCTTCCATAGGTTCTTAGTCCCTAGAGTTGTCAGCCATACTGGGGTTTGTGATGTCCGTATCCACATTTCTGGTCATGCTACCCTTTTCTACCAGGCAAATATGAATATTTCTGGAGTTTGTGGCAGCAAAATTTATGGCCTTTTTACTATACTATGTGGATAAGACATTCCCCAGATCCTGATATGTTAGCCTGACTAATACCCAGAAATTTAGCATCATGAGTTCAAGTCCCAAGCTGGGAAATGTTAAGGAGACATTCCCTGAGTCCTACAGGGTGAATACAGTTTATGCTGAGGGTTGTGTATCAGCAGGTCTGGGTCTGGAGCACTGGAATGCTTATAGGCTCCATTCCCTAGGGTCTAGGTGTATTTACATGACTCTCTGAAATACAGTACACAGAGTGACAGCCCTGGAGATACGGGATACAGTGGGGTCCTTATCCAGGTCTCTCAGGTTGACTGCCAATTATTCCAGGGTTGAATTCCAGCCTGAAGCATACAAAGATAGGATTGTATCACTCCCACAGATGAGTGTTATTCCAGGGTTTATAACACAAGCAGCAGCAATCCTAGAGCTTCAGATATTGGAGAGAACTTTCCTTTGTGCCTACAAGGCATGCAAAAATGATGCACTGTCCTGCCTTCCAGCACCATGTGCTTAGAGTTTCAGAAGAGGCCTCTTTAGTTCTGGTACTCTGGAATTCTGTATGAGATGCTACTGGTTCTCACGGCCATATGAGGCCGTGAGAATTTCTCTATATTGTACAGAGCAAGCAAGTAGAGCTCCAGAGCTCCTGCAGTTGCAGAATTCACAAGGGCTGTCTCTACCATGGAAAATGCCCATGCTGTTTCTGGGGAATTCTGGTAGCAAAGGGGCTGCTTGCTTCATCCAAGGCAGGTGGAGTACAGTAGCTTCTTAAAAGTAGCTTGGGTCTGGCACTTTAGGGACAGACGAAGGCAATGTGGGTTTTGTCTTGGAAGCAAGGAAGTTGCTCAAAACTCAATCATCCCCCACAAATCTGCTTTCACTTGTAGGAAGCCTCCAAAAGGAGACACTGTATTGAATATTTTCCCATTTTGTATTAAAATTAGTATCTTGGCTGGGAAAGAAGGTTTTAAAACATAGTCTTATGTTTATATAATGAGGTAAATAAATTTTTTACTAACCACTTTTTACACAAACTTAAAGTTATCATTAAATTCTAGAATTAATTCCAAAGACTGAAATGACTACCTCCAATGAGATAGCTACAGCCTTATAGCTAATGTGTGCTCTTCCCCTCCCCCTTTTTGTTCAACAAACAGACCCACCAATCATCATTTCACTAGCTGAAAGGCACTAAATAATTTTCTTCATAGTACCACAGGGACCTAATATCTCCAAGTCAAACAGATAATTGGTTCTTGATTTTGACACCAAGAAATGAATCAGTAAGTTATCAGAGGATGACTTCATAATTGCAGAAGGGTTTTAACTTGCTTGCCTTTTTGGGAAATGAAATTATATTTTCCAATAGACATATCTATCACAGTACCTGACAGAGATGATCAATACATCATCATAAATAAAACCAGCAAGCATACCATAGTGATTATTTGCACTTTTAATGCATTTGTTAATCTTTATTGAATAGATTTATTGTCATACAATGAAGATAACTGGGTAAAAGCTCTGTCAATCATATGGAAAAACATAAAGGTCACTTTTTGTAAGTAAAACTTTCAAGTTTGCACTTAAAAAGCAAACTAAACAAAAAGCACACTGGCAAGGTGGTTTTCACAGAATGACACACTATATTCAAAACTGAGAAAATGAAACAATATTGATGCCCCATTCTTAAAAATTAGTCAGATTTTTCCCAAAAAAATAAGGTAGACACTCCTAGTGCTGAGTTCTGCTGAAACTTTAAAATATATATTAAAATAAAAATACCAAAAGTAGACAGCTCCACATAATATGAGAACACATTTCCCTAACAAAATTCAGAAAGAGTCCTGATTTCCCCACCACTGAAATCCTGTAAGTTTCATTGGGCTAATGATGCTTCACTGCCCTACTCTGTTATTAGTGGTCAACAAATGTAGATTCTGAATCTACTTTTTTTCTATCCAATTAAAGAACTACATTGGTGATGAGGCAGAAAATGAACAAATTAAATGCAAATACTTTAATTTTCAGAAATTTTGATTTTTTTCATTATTTTACCTCTCCCCAAATTGAAAGAAATATTTTTGAAATGTTTCTAATAAATTAGTATAGAAAAATTATGTTTGGTACATTAACAGAAGCTATCCATTTTCTCAAAGTATAGGAATTTCAATTATTTTATTATTTGGTTTGTGGTCATTTGTATTATCACAATTGCCATAAAAATGATAACTTCAAAATTAAGCCTACAACTAGAGATAAATAACTATATTTCTATGAATTGTCCATGAGGCAGATGTTATCCAAACATCTCTTATAGATTTCCATTATTCATTATTCCTGAAAAATCACTTCAGAGACAAAACAATTATTTGTTTCAAATTTGTGACAACATCTTAATACTTCTGATAACTATAATCAATAGCAGGTAGTAAGACTTGTTTTCCGATGTGTTATATTAATGTATTTAAGTAATTAATAATGTATTTTAAGATAATTCTATTAATGTGTAAGTTTAGTGAAGAAATCTTAATAACACCAGAGATTGCTTAAAAGTGAAAAAATATTATAATTTGAATGAAAATGGCTGATATTGAAGGTTCCCTTCCAAAAGAGAAATTCTATAAATCAATAAACTTAAAATTTGCTTTTATTACTAGGCATTTATCTTCATAAAAATATAACATTTAATTTATATCTAATAGTATAGTTCATTTGTATATTATAAGTACTACAGGATTTTTCTTAGCTTATTCTTAAAAAAAAAAAAAAAAAACTACAAGATAACACTTTGGCTCTCCTGAACTGAAAATAATGAAAATGTTGTTCACTATGAACTGCTTAAAAAAAGTACATAGGCTGGCGCCATGACTTACTTGGCTGATCCTCTGCCTGCAGTGCCAGTACCCTGGGTTCTAGTCCCGGTTGGGGCCCCAAGTTCTATTCCCAGTTGCTCCTCTTCCAGTCCAGCTCTCTGCTGCTGCCCAGGAAGGCAGGAGGATGGCCCAAGTGCTTGGGCCCTGCACCCGCATGGGAGACCAGGAGGAAGCACCTGGCTCCTGGCTTTGGATCAGCGCAGCATGCCAGCCATAGCAGCCATTTGGGGGGTGAACCAATGGATGGAAGACCTTTCTCTCTGTCTCTCGAGGTCTAACTCTGCCTGTCAAAAACAAATATAAACATACGACCTTGGGAACATTTTTTGAGGCACAAAATCCCTGACATGGCAACAGAAGTACATAAGGACATTCAACACACACGGGTCCTTTCTAGCATGTCACATGACAACTTGTAAGATTTTCTTGGTAATACTCAGGCAATAATCATGTTCGTGATTCAGAAAATCAGATGAGGTTGCAAGCAATGAAAATAATAGGTGATCCTAGTAGGAAGAAAAGCTTGAAGTCCTTTCCTTCTTTCCTTGAAAGCCCTAAGAAAGGGTGCCTTCTTCCACATGAGGGGCAGAAGCACTAAATCTCAAAACTAGGTGGTGGGAGGAGACCTGGAAATTTAGGGACCTCCTGCAAGCCTGCATGCTCTCTATTAAACATGGTTTATCCCCTCTGAAACTCATGGGCACAGTTAATCCAGTGATGAGAAATTCAGCAGTGAGAACAGGTGAGGCCCTGCAGGAAGTGATCAGGATAAATCCATTCATGTGTTCATGGATTAACGCCTTATCCCTAGGGGACCGCAACATAGACCACTTTGGATTGGCCCCCTCTGCACCCCTTCTGTCTGTCCGCTGGTCTCTGTGCCACCCCAGGACTCTACCAGCAAGAAGATCATCACCGGATGCTGCCCCTAGACCCTGCACCAAAACCATGAGGTCAATAATACCGCTTCCTTCTCACACACCGAGCCTGTGCTGCTGCACGATTAGCAACAAGAAAACTGACCCAGACCCCTACGCCGAGAGGCCTGCTTGAGATCTGCTGCCTCACTCAAGGAAATCGGGTCATACAGGAAGTTCAAGTTCTTCCTCACCACACAGAGATTGGAAAGCTGATGCCCCAGGGTTCAAAGAAGCTGCAGGCGGGGACTGCACACCACCCCGTGGTCCTGACGGCCAGCCCACTGCATACCGGAGTCCTAGCATCCTCCTGAGGGCTCCTGCGGTGTGGGAAACACAAACAGTAGCACTGGCTGAGCCGCCTGGAGCCCCTCTCAGGAGATATACCTTGTTCAATGACTGTACTTTGTGTAGTTCTTCTTGTCAGTGTATACACTTTAGAAATTGATTACAGCAGAAAACACATACGAACATGTTTCTTTATGCCTTACTGTGGAAAGTTTGACTACAATGTGTCATGGTGAAGATCCTTTCAGGTCATGTTTCTTATGTGTTCTATGTGCTTCCTGTACTTGGCATCCTTTTCTTTCTCCAAATTGGGGGAGTTTTCTGTGATTATTTCACAAAAATAGGCCTTCTATTCCATTCTCTCTTTCTACATCTTCAGGTACTCTTAAGACCTGTAAGCTGGGTTATTTGACAGTTTTTTAAAAAGATTTATTTATTTATTTGAAAGTCTCAATTACAGAGAGAGGAGAGGCAGAGAGAGAGAGAGAGAGAGAGAGAGAGAGAGAGAGAAAGAGACAGATCTTCCATCTGATGGTTCACTCCCCAATTGGCCACAACAGCTGGAGCTGTACCAATCCGAAGCCAGGAGCCAGGAGCTTCTTCCAGGTCTCCCACATGGTGCAGGGGCCCAAGGACTTGGGCCATCTTCTACTGCTATCCCAGGCCATAGCAGAGAGCTGAATCAGAAGAGGAGCAGCCAAGTCCTCAAGTTGCACAAAGATGTCATTGATTCCTTGTGGAGCCTCCAAATAACAGATCCGTCAGCTAGAGTACCTTTAACTCTCCTGTGGCTCTCACTGCCCACAAGGTCAGGAACAATATCCAGGAAAGAACTCCAACACACCATTGCATTTGAGAGTTTATGGTATGGTCACTTACATGCTCCATAGAGTACAATTGACAAATTTCTCAATTTCTATTCATGGAAAACTTGAAGCAAGTTTACTCATCAGTAAAATGTGTGAACCACTGAGAGTAGTTCTGAGTTAAAAAACTGGGGAGACATTTATCTTTGAGTCCTTTCCCCCTAAAGATAAGAATAGACCCTAGTATGTGTACAGTTTATGTGTGTGTGTGTGTCTTTTTGTGTTTTTACTATTTATAAGTATTTCCCATATTTCACACATTTGCAATATGGCAATATTTCTACAATATCAAGGGTTACATTTATTTTAAAAATATTTTGTCAGTCTACATTGTAAAAGAAAAGTGAACTCTAAATCAATTTTTTGACTTTCTCCTGTTGTTTTTCCCGATGAACTGTCCGGTAATTTTGAATTTACAAGAAAGTAATACATGCATAAGCACTTTGCTTAAGCAGAAATATCATAGAAAATAAGTGTGTGCTACATTTGAGTTTCCTTTTCAGAAAAATTTCTTCCTTAAAACAATCTCATGAAAAATCCCTTGCCAAAGTGTCACTATTTATATGGGCCCTGAAAAAAAATCACATATGACTCCTCTGCTTTCTTTTTCCATCCTTTATCTCTATTTTTATTTTTCAATAATATGATTGTGTAGGTAATGAAAAATTTATCTTCATGCCTAAGTATCTATGTAAAACTTACCTACACAAGTCTTGTGTTTGCCCATAACCTCTATCCATAAACTCCTACAATATAAAGCATATCCTAATGTGAATTCATATTCAAAATCCAATATTCTAACTTGCTGTGTTATACATGCTTGTTCTGGGGCTGGCACAGTAGTGTAGCAGGTAAAGCCACTGTCTGCAGTGCCAGCATTCCATATGGGCACCAGTTTGAGTCCCAGCTGCTCCACTTTTGATCCAGCTCTTTGTTATGGCTTGGTGTGGTGGAATGAGAGGGCCATGCCAAGGTGGCCACTGGCAAGGGAGCATCAGTTACTCAGGAATGGCTTTGAAACCCACCTGGCAACAGGCTGTGATTGAATGGCTTTGGAAACTGCCTGGCAACAGGCTGTGACTGGATGGCTTTGGAAGCTGCTGGCAGGCTGTGATTGGATGGCTTTGGAAACTGCCTGGCAGGCTGTGATTGGATGGGGCATAGACTGCCCCTTGACCATATTGGCTTGTCTTGGCTATATAAGAGGTAGTTTCAACTGAAATAAACAAGTCTGCCGGCTGCTCACCTCAAGCCTGCTTTCACTGGACTCCCGGGGTCTGTGTAGTGACTCCGCGCCTCTTGCCCCCACCACGCTGTTCCTCTCAGAAATGAATCCACTGCAACATTGTTGAGAAATCAACAGCAACAGGCACCCACATCTGCCAGTGGTTCGGATCCTGTCCAGAGAACCCCCAGGCTCAGCCACGGAGGCCCTGGGCAGCTGCACTGAGTCCCGAGGCTGCCTGGGAAGGGAGAGGAGAGAGCCAGCTGGCCCAAGGACAGAAACAGGAAAGAGGGAGTCTGGAGCTGCAGTAGGGAGAGGGAGGGGCCTGGCCCTGAGATCCCAGGGGTGCCCTCCAGTGTGGGTCTGGTGCAGTGGGGCAGATGTGGTCCTGAGGCAGGCAGAGTGGCAGGTACCTACCTTGGCTGACGCTCCTCAGGGACCACTGAGAGGGATTCTGAAAGACAGCTCGGGAGCCTCCCGGAGTTTTGTCTGCCCAGGAAGACTGAGGAAGGCCCACCTGTGGGCTGTGGTTGGGGTGGGGGAGGGCTGGGGGTAGCTGTGACTGCCACTGTGTGGGGGGGCACATAGACATCCTCCCCACATTGGGTGGGCTCAGAAATCCTCACGGGATGGAGGGCGTTGGCACCCACACAGAATCGGGGGTGCTGGCACACTCACGGATTGGAGGCCGCTGGCAACTTCACGGGTCAGGGGGCACGGGCACCCTCACAGGTCGGGGGGCACGGACATTCTCACAGTGTTGGGGGCCCAGGCACACTCACAGGGTCGGGGTGCTGGCATCTTCTGTGGTCGGTGGGCGCTGGCACTCTCACGGGTCGAGGGGCCCAGGCAACCTCAAGAGGTCGGGGGTGCTGCCACCCTCATGGGGTTGGGAGGCGCTGGCACCCTCACGGGGTTGGGAGGCGCTGGCACCCTCACGGGTTGATGTCTACTGCAGCCCCCCGCACGGGGTCGGGGTCCGCAACCATGCTCACGGCTCGGTGGCCTGGACATCCTCACTGGTCGGGGGGCTCAGGCACACTCATGGGGTTGGGGGGCGCAGACTTCCTCACAGGTCGGGGGGCGCAGGCCCCCTCACGGTCCGGGAGGCACAGAAATCCTCACAGGGTCTGGGGGCTCCGGCACATGCACGGAGTCAGGGGGCGCAGGCACCCTCACTGGTTGGGGGCGCAGACATCCGCGCGGATCTGGGAACGCAGGCACACGCAAGAGACCTGGGGGCACAGACTTCCTCACGGATCGGGGGGGGTGCAGCCACCATGACGGGGTCGGGAGGTGCTGGCATCCTCACGGGGTCTGGGTCCGTAGCCATGCTCACGGTTCGGGAGCGCAAACATCCTCACGGATAGGGGGGCGCAGGCACACTCATGGGGTTGGGCGGTGCAGGCACACACACGGGTCGGGGGGCACAGACAACCTCACGGGATGGGGTCTGCAACCATCCACACGGGTCGGGGGGCGCAGGCACACGGATGGGTCGGGGGCACAGACTTCCTCACGGGTCGGGGGGCGCAGGCACACGCACAGGGTCGGGGGGGCGCGGGCTACTCACCGTGACCGGAAGGCCCCGCGACAGCTGCGGCCGGGTCTGCTCAGCCCTGGAGGGAAGCATGGGAGAGGCTGAGGCCCCGGAGCTGCTCTGAGGGGAAAGGGAGCCCGTGGGGGCGCGGGAGGAGGAGCCGCCGGGAACTGGGCGCGCCCGACTGGATCCAGCTGGGCGGGGACAGACGTGCTTTCGGGATCAGCGTGGGGCCCCTCGAGGAAGGGCTGGGTGTGAGAGGGGCAGTGTATGGAGGACGTGAAAGGGACCCCCGAGGGGATTTCTGAAACGAGAACGTCTGGGGCACATCTGGGAGGAGTCAGAAAGGGCTCGTGAACTGATGCAGTGTCCCCTGCTCTGCGCTCCGCCCACCTCCTGCGCCCTGGGTTCCGAAGGCCCCGGTTCGGGGGCGCCTGTGGAGAAAGGGGGTCCAGGGCGCGGGCCGGAGAGCGGCCTCTGGGGTCCGCAGACTAACTAGAGAAAGCTGCGCGCGCACCCAAGGGAAATCGCCCCGCCCCCAGAGTGGGCGGTGACAGCTGCACGCGCAGCTCCCATTTTGACGCCTCGGACCACGCCCTTCTTTGTTTCATCTTTCTCACTGACCAATGGGCTTGAAGTGTGGCGACCACGCCCACCCAGCCCCGCCTAGTTCTGCCCTGAACCTGCGTCTCCTGGCTCAGTCACACATCTGCGCGGTAGCTGCTGGGAGCAATTCGCATTGGTTGCCGGGATCGTGGTGATGTGGCCCCCCCTCCCCCCGACCCCTCCCCGCCCCGCGATGTCGGAGGAAACTCGACAGAGCAAACTGGCTGCGGCCAAGAAAAAGGTAAAACATCGGGTCGCGCCCCCCGGCCCAGCCCACTGCCCCTCTGACGGTCGGTCCGTGGCGGGGTCTGTGCGGCTCCTCAGACACTCGGGTCGAGCCCGAGCGCCCCTTGGCTTCCCCCACCCAAGTCCTCTCAGCCAGCACCGCCCCCTCAGCACCCAGCCCCCGCCCTGGCTTTCGCCCCTGGGTGACTTTGGGCCATTGGCTCCTGGGGCTCCTCGGCCCAGCCTCAGACCTCACCTCTGGCCTCCCGAAGCCGGACCTCCTTGGGGTCTGTGGGCTCAGTCTCCAAGGACTTGGGTCCCTACCCTGTGCCCCACCTCCCCCTGCGCAGAGCGTGGGTAGGGCAGAGTGGGATGTAGTGAGGTCAAATCCCCCTGGGGACTGGCATTACCTCCAGCTCGGGCTTTGATCTCCCGGCCCAGTCCCCTAAGTCCTCACCCCCTTTCGGCTTCCGCCTGCAAGGGGACTGGGGACTTGGGGACCCCCTTCCTCAGCTCGGACACTGACAGTGAGATGTGTCCCGTTCCCGGGGAGCTGGAAGTGTGGGCAGTGTTTCTGGGTGACCGCGGGAAAACTGGTTTGGTTTTCCCCCAGGTTTCTACTCTCCAGAGACTTTGGGGGGTGTGCGAGTTCTCAGGCTCCCATTCAATTTCCCTGACCCTGGGAGCAGAGTGCCCCACACTCAGGCTCTCTGGAGTGACAGCTGTGTGACCGTCTGTGAAACAGACCTTGGGAGACTAAACTTTATAGCCTGAACCCTCCCCAGGGGAGTTTTTGAAGCTGGGTGAGGGCACTGCCACAGAGGAGCGAGGGAGCAGCTTGGTGAGGCCATCCTGTGGCTTGGGACGGAACCTGTCAAGACATCATAATGGGCCCTTGGCTGGAATAATGCCTGGGTTCTACTCTTTCTCCTCGGTGTCCAGGGTTCCTCGGGGTGCCCCTCGAAGTTCTGTGAGGTTCTGATATGGAAGAAAGGACCCAATGTCTTGTTTCCAAACCACACAAAGTACAATTCCTGACCCCATAATGTTTAACCTTCTACCTCTACCTCTGGTTTTGCTCCCAGCAGCTGCTGATTCTTGGCAGAACCCCAGAAGTGAGAGTTGGAAGCTGATTTTAAATTCCATCATTCCCTTTTATTGAAGCCATGTTGTCAGTTCTTCAGACGTTAACTGATCATTCCAGCCCCTTGAAGGGTTGTCAGTGGCATGAAGTCAGTGGTGGACATGAGAGTTCTTGTGAACACTGTGAAGTAGGATGTGACCGCAGGGGCTTAGGGCATTCCAGAGAATCAACTGCTTTTCCTTTCCACAGTTAAGAGAGTATCAGCGGAAGAACAGGCCTGGTGGTCCTGCAGGAGGAAAAAAGAAGAAAAACCTTAAAAACGGCAGTAGCCCTGAGACAACCACTTCTCGGGGTTGTCACTCAACTGAGGATGTGAGTCTTGGCTGGACAGGCTGCTGGGGGCTCGGGGGCTAAGGGGCAATGGGGGGTGGGGGGTTGGGGATCCAGAGGACAGTGGAAGATGGTGGAAGGGAGTGTTAGCTACTGGTCAAGGATTCTGGGTTTGAATGCTCCCTTTCCCTCTGCTAGGGATATGATGTAAGGCAAACTGTTCAAGCTTTCTGGGCCTCTCTCTCCACATCTGTGAAACAGATAGGGCTGATGTTTTACTCACAAAGTTTGAGAGTTTTTGCTGTTCTCATATTAATCCAGAATACAGGGTCTTGTAACATTCATAGTCGCTGGTATTTGCGACTTCCTCATCCCTGGCCTCAGGAAAAGCCAGGTCAGCGAGAGCAGCCTGGCCATCAGGCTGTCCCCTTAGGAAGCCCCAGGCACTGGGATTCGGCCTTGGCTCTGGGTGACCTCAGAAAAGTCACAGCCTCCCCTGAGCTTCAGTTTCAGGCTGTCAGATATTATTGGATTGGAACAGTGTCTTCTAATTGTTGAGCTGTAGCCTCCCTTGTTCAAGAGAACCCTTCTGCAGAAGTCTGGTTTTAACATGGAGAGTGGGGGTCGTGTCTGGGGGAGGGTCTGAGAGCCGTGCTGGTCAGTGACTGCGCTTCATGTGACTCTGGGGCCTGGGGACTTTTCCCTCTGTCTGGTGAGGCAGCAATGGCCAGTCTGAGAGGATGGCCTGGGGGGCCACGGTGTGGATCTCTGCTCTTCCTCAGCCTCCGTTTCCTGACTCCACCTCTTCCTTCCCCGACATCCTCGCCTCTCTCTAAGCCACGTCTCTGTGTCTTCCCCTGCCCTTGTTTTCCCCTTTTCACCGCCTCTAGATGCAGGCCATACTGAAGGTGCTGGTGTCTGACCTTAACCGTTCCGATGGGGTAGCGCTGCCCCATAGGACAAGTGGAAGGGGAGGCAGTGCCGAGACCCCCTCTCTGGCTTGCTGCCTCGCAGGTGTGCATGTCCCTGAGGCTTGTCTCGTTTGGGGGAGCCTCTGCCCCTGGCTTGTTTTATGTTGCTGCCATTAACCCTCGGCCTGCTTATGTCTGCTTCCTCCCCTGCTTGGTTAATTGCATTTTTTCCCTTCCCTCGTGTCTTTTATCATCTTGGAGAGGGTAAGGCACACCTCAAAGATTCGGTAATTTGGGAATAACTTTCAGAGCAGGTCTGTGGGGTTTTGGGCTTTGAATGCCCGGTGCGGTCAGACCAGGAGATATTTGAAAAAATACAAACTCTGTTACATTTTGCCCTCTGGGCAAGTAGACCAGATGGAAGTGAGTGATTTTTCAACTTGATGAATTCCATTTTGGTTTGAGAGTGAGAAGGTAGAATTAAGAGAAAATGAATTGGCTTTATAATCACAAGGATGGAGGTCAGCTTTTCAGAGGAACTAACCAGCAAGGATGTGAGGCTACCCAGACAGACCAGTGCTAGGACACTCTGCCTGCCCCTCATCTCTTTGACAAATCAGATGGGACGCTCAACCGTATTCACTGGGCCCGTGGACGGCAAAGGCATTGGCTGCACAGTGGTGGAAGTAGAAGAACAAGACAGGAGACACCGTGGGGGTGACAGAGTCCTCTGAGAGGGGCAGGGGAAAGGCGGCAATAGGCCAGCTGCGTGGCTAGGTGAGGGAGGTGGGTTCCGAATGGACTTGCAGCTTGAGGAGGTGGCATTTGAGGCCAGTGTGAAGATTAAAAGTGGGTAATATTCATCCACGTGGTGAGTGGGGGAGGCAGAGGGAGCAAAGAGGTCATAGGCAGCATTGTGAGGTCATAGAACACCTTTCAGGGCTGCAGGGAGCCTGGGTTGGGGGAGGGGCAGGGCACAGGCACATGGGGCTAGGTAGGCCATAACCTGCAGATGATGTTGGCACTTCCTGTCTAACTGCCCCAGGGCCTTCAGCCAAGCCAGTGTAGCAGGGCTGATCCAGAGATGGGCCTGGGGAAAGGGACAGGTGGCTGGTCAACCATCATGGCTGCTCCCACCCAGTTAGGTCTGGCCAGGGGCCGTGACTCACTCTATGGCCTCAGAGGAGACACCAAGTGGCATAGTCTGGGCAGGGCCCAGGCACGGAGAAGTCCTGACAGCTGTGTATATGACTTCTAGGAGCTCAGTGTACTTGAGCCATCACCGTGTCTCCCTAGGTTGGCATGAGCAGGAAGCTGGAGTTAGAGCTGGAGCTAGGCATCAGGCTCGGGCACTCTGAAGCGAGGTGTAGCCTTCTCATCTGGTATCCCGACACCTAGGCTAAGCTCCCACCTTAAGACTTAGAATTGTGAATTGGTTGTTCACAAAATAATCACGATACATAGATTCAATTTTTATTTACTTATTTATGTATTTGAAAAGCAGAGTTACAGAGGAGAGAGAGAGAGAGAGAGAGAGAGAGAGAGAGAGAGAAGTGTTCCATCTGCTGTCCACTCTCCAAAGGGCTGCGCCGGCCGGAGCTAGGCTGATCGGAAGCCAGGAGCCTGGAGCTTCCTCCAGGTCTCCCACATGGGTTCAGGGGCCCAAGGACCTGGGCCGCCATCTGCTCCCTTCACAGTCTATAGCAGAGAGCTGGATCAGAAGAGGAGCAGCCGAGACTTGAACTGGTGCCCATATGGGATGCTGGCACTGCAGGCGGTGGCTTTACCTGCTAAACTACAGCACTGGCCACGGTACCTATATTTAAAATTGCTCAGAGGAGCTGGTGTTGTGGCACAGTGGGTTGAGCTACTTCCTATGATACTGGCATCCATATGAGTGCTTGAGTCCCAGCTGCTCCATTTCTGATCCACTTCCCCGCTAATGTGCCTGAGAAATCAGCACAAGGTAGCCCAAGTGCTTGGGCCCCTGCACCCATGTGGGAGATCTGATTGGTGTTTCTGACTCTTGGGCTTTGGCTTGGCCTGGCCCAGTCTGGCCCATGGTGCCCGTTTGAGGAGTGAACCAATGGATGGAAGATTCTCTCTGAGTTCCCTTTCTCTCTGTCACTCTGCCTTTCCAATAAATAAAATAAACCTAACAAGTCAAGGAAACTGCTCAGAGAAGTGCTCTCCTCACTCCCCTGTTGTTTCTGTGTCTAAAATAGAGCTCAGTGGGAACTAAGATGCTAAGAGGGACCTGGGTCCATGGCTGGGAGTGCAGCCTCTCTAAAGTCTCATGCCTGGCCCGCTGCTCTTACCTGATAGATGCAGTCACAGACGTTGTCAAGGCAACAGTGGGTTCTGAGGACAACAATCGCTGTGGGCGGTGGGTTCCAGGCCATGGTCACGGTAAAACTGCAGACTCAGCATGCCTCATCCTCATCTGTAGGCTTTGCAGCCTGGACTCTAAGGAGGCAGCCGATTGGGGTTTTCAGAGGCCAGGGCTGAAGGGTCCAGAGAGCAGCCAGCAACTGCCTGCCTCCACTCAGCTCCTCTGGCTACTGTCACTTGTTCAGCCATCTTGGCTGTGTGAGGCCATCTGGCCTGCTGACATGAGGTGGTCTCTAGAGCCAGATGCTTGGACCGAGAGTTAGGCCTGAGCCTGGGAAGAAGCTGGATGGGGCTGGCCGAGGGAGGGGGTCCCGCTGCGGGAGAAGGAGGAGAGGCTTCTCCATGGCTCCAAGTGCTAGATCCCCACATTGTTCCCTAGCAGTTTTTCTGGCAATGAGGCGCCATGACCTCCATGTGCCAAGTCAAAGAGCAGATGTCTTACCTGTGATTTCCTGGCTTCTTTTGGTAGAGTAGGTGTTTCTGGAGCTGCGGGATTGGGCTGAGAGGTATGCCCATGAGGCGGCTGTGGTTGATTTTATCTCCAGAAAGCAGGGAGGGGCTTCTTGGGCAACATTTCTCCTTGGAAAGGCCTGAATCAGAGAAATGCAGCTGATGGTTGAGGCAGAGAGGAGGGCAGGGAGAAAGGGCGGAGAGCAGGAGAGGGCAGCGGCAGAGAGCTACCTGGAGGGAGCCCCGTCACCACCAGCAGCCTCGGCCCAGCAGGGGCCTAGAGTTAGGGTCACTGTGCGGCAGAGACTGGCTTTCTAGAAGAACACTGCCGTGTTCCCTGATGTTGGTGCCCGTTCCTTCTGCCTGCTGTGGCTGCCGGAGGTCAGAGCCCTTGCAGAGGTCCAGGGAGAACCAGGGCCTCGTGTCCACGGAGGTCGTAGCCCCCCCTTCCTTTGAGCTTTGGCCACCTGAAAAGATGCCACGTGTCCCCAAGCCTGGGCAAGCCATTCCCACAACCCCTGTGGTTCCCAGCATGTGTGACTGTCACTCTGACTGCTACAACATCTTCCTACCTGCCCTGCGCCCTTGTGTCCATGGCAGCGAGGCACCTCCTCTCCTGCATGGCCCCCTAACCCCCTGCTCTGTTCCCTGACAGGCGCCCAAAGACTGCGCTGCTCCTGCACCACCCTCTGCTGATGCCACCGTGTTACCTGGAGGTGTAGCGTCCCCTGGCGCTAGTCTAACTAGCATGGCACCAACTCAGGTTTGTGCCTCTGTCCTTGTGCCTGCTACCCCCGTATGCTTGCACCATCTCCCTTCCCAGAGGACTGCGCCTGCTGTGCCTTCTCTTCTCCTTTCTTCCCGCAGCTTGGTTCCCAATGCCAGGCACCCTTCCCGGCACTGGGGTGGGGGAGGCCAAGGCGGGGCTTTCTCTTGAGCTTGTGGCAGTGGCAGGTTGCTGGAAGGAGCTGGGATCCTGCCACCCCTGGGTGGTTCTTACTGGAAATCAGGTGATCACTGTTTCTTTCTTCTCCCTCAGATCCATGATGCTGACTATGGCCCTGTCCTCATAGATGAGACCAAGTGAGTGTCTTCCTGTGCGGGCAGCAGTCCCTAAGCCATGGGAGTGAGGGCAGGCCACGGCCCAAGGACCTCTTTTGCATCAAGCCCCTGCACCCCTAACCTCTGTGTGTCTGTCCCTAGGACATTGTCCTCCACGGAGAGCCTGCGTCAACCTGCTCAGCAGCTCAATGGTCTTGTCTCCGAGGTACCCCAGACACTGGGACTCAGGAAGGGAGGAGAGAGAGGAAAGGACAGAAATGGAGGCTGGGATTCCTGAGAGATGGGGAGATCCTGGAATAGACTGACCTGCTGGGCCGTGTTGGGCAGGCTGGGTGATGGCTTCTTCTTGGAAGCCATACAGATGAAGGACATGGCCATGAGAACGGTGACAATGTATCTCAGCGCAGGAAGCATAGGGAGAGCATCACTAGGGAAGGGAGGGGGATGGTGATGAGACCCAGGAGAAGCTGGCATAGAGGGTGATGAGAGGAAGAGGCCCAGCTGGGCAGAGGAGTTGCCAGGTGGGGGTGGCGGTGGGGGGAGAAGTAGCCTGAGGGTAGGCATAGAGGGTGATGAGAGGAAGAGGCCCAGCTGGGCAGAGGAGTTGCCAGGTGTGGGGGGGGAGGTAGTCTGAGGGTAGGCATAGAAGGTGATGAGAGGAAGAGGCCAAGCTGGGCAGAGGAGTTGCCAGGTGGAGGTGGGGTGGAGAGGTAGTCTGAGGGTAGGCATAGAGGGTGATGAGAGGAAGAGGCCAAGCTGGGCAGAGGAGTTGCCAGGTGGAGGTGGGGTAGAGAAGTAGTCCAAGGGTAGGGACTTGGCGGTAGAGGACGTAGCGTCTCCATGGGAGCTCTTGTCTGTTCTAGTCAACGTCCTACATCGGTGGAGAGGGCCTCACATCTTCCTACATGAAGGATCTGGAGGTGAGTGGCTCTGCAGGGCCAGCCCCCCCCTTCTCCCACAGCGGGGGCTGAGTGCCCCACTGCCAGCTGAGATAGCCCATGCCCCCCCACCAGCCCTAATGACTGCTCTCTCTACCTCTCCCCCAACCCTCCTGCAACTCCTCCTCTCTGCATGCGCCTCAGAGCCGGTACCAAGAGCTGGCAGTAGCCCTGGACTCCAGCTATCTAACAAACAAACAGCTCAGTAACACCATAGAGGAATTGGTAAGAGCCCAGTGGGGTCCCCTGATTCCATGCTGCCCACCCTGGGCTTCCGCTTCCCCATGGGCTCTGAAGAAAGGGGCTGGGGGCCCCCTGGTGCCGAGGGAGAGTGGGGTGCTGGGTGGGCCAGGTCTCAGCTGGAGGGACCCCAGAGCATGGAGCATGCAGCATGGCTCTCGTCCTGTCACTGCCCTCTCCGCCTCCTCTCTTCTCCAGACACCCCTGCTTGCACCCTGGCCACACTGGCCCTGGGATTGTGGCCTCTCGTTCAGCGCTGGCCACGAGCCTCATGTCCCTGCCCTGACTCAGGCCCTGACTTGAGCTTTGAGTTTGGACAAGCGCCTCTCCACCCTGGGCTTGAGTTTCCCAAGGAGGTTGAAATGGCAGTTGTCAAAGGTCTCTTTTAGCTCTAAGAATCCAAGATTTCCAGGCTCCCTGGGACGTCAACCTTAGGGAGAGAAGGGATCTTACCTGTGCTTTTCATTCCTGTATCCCCGCTGTTAAGAGCAGCCCCAACCCCTATGTAACATGTGCTGAGCCGTCGAACGATGCGCACACCCCTGTAAATCCAAACCTAGTGGAAGGCCCGTCTTTTCTCACATTCCGTTTCTGGAGGCTCACCTTACTGTCCCCTAAGAAGAATCCCGATTCAGACGCGGTTCCACAGCTGTGAGCAAAAACCAGCAAAGACCCACATGCTCTTTCCTTGGGAGCCTCGGGACAGGTCCTGTGCCCATAGGGTCTGAGAACGTGCCCATCCCGCCCTGGCCCCCTGCCCACCCCCTCTTGCTCTGGGAGTGGAGTAGAGGGGACATCCTTAGTCACCTTCCCTTCTTTGACTCTCCCCACAGAAACAACAGAACCAAGAAACTATGGAGCAAGCGGAAAAAGTAATGTGATTTCTGTGTCTGCTCATGGCACGGCTGCTGTGTCTGCACCCCACCCCCTCCCCCTCCAGGGTCCCTGAGATCTGACGTAGCTTTTCTGTGTTTGCAGCACACCAAGGAGTTGACCAAAGAGCGAGATGCTCTGAAACTGCTGTTATACAAGAACAAGTAAGAAGGGGAAGGTGGCGGGAGGAGTTTGGGGGACCTTAGTACAGGTGACGAGGGGAGGGGTGCCAGGGAGCATGAGGAGGAAGTGGCTGTACAGGCTGGGACGTGTGCAGAGCCAAGCTCTGGTCCCAGCTGTGCCACCAGCTCATGCGATGGCCTCAGGCAGCTCAGGTCCTCTCTCTGGCCTGCCACGGGAGTGACCTGATTGTTGGGGACCCCTCCAACACCAAGGTTCTTGGCAGGTGCAGCAAAAGGTGGGTTGGTCACCAAAGTGGTCCACTCTGTTTGCTCATTCCTCTCACTACAGCAAAAACAATGAGGACCTGAAGCAGCAGAACTCTGAGCTCCAAGAGAGGCTTCGAGTCCTCATGACCGAAAAGAAGACCCTGCAGCTGGGCACGGAGGAGCTGCAGAAGAAGCTGGAAATGTCTGAGCTGCTGCTGCAACAAGTAAGAGGCTGCAGCCCACGGAGCCCCAGCCCTAGCCCGCGGGGGCCACCATCCCCAGGGACTGTCAGGGAGGCCCCCAGCCAAGAGATGGAAATTCTGAATCCTTATTCTGGTCCTGCCCTAGAATCCTCCAGAAATTGCTAGAATTCTGCAGAGAGAGTCCCTGCCTGGACCTACCTACACAATCAGAATCTCAGTGATACAGCTTTTCAAAAATGTGTATTTAAGCATCTCGGTTTCCGTTGGAAAGGCAGAGGCAGGCAGACAGAGATGGAGGGAGATCTTCCATCCACTAGTTCATTTTCCAAATGCCTTCAACAGCCAGGGCTGAAGCCAGGAGATTGAAACTCAATCCAGACCTCCTGTGTGGGTGTCGGGATCCCAGGAGGCCGTCCCCTGCTGCTTCCTAAGTTGCACAGTACAGCAAGTGCACCTGCTGAGGCCTGCAGCCAGAGGTGGCTGCGTGTTTGGGTTTTGGGGGCAGCGTCGGTGCAGAGGGAGGCAGTGGCCCCTGCTCATGGCTCTTTTCCCTGTGCTCTGGGCAGCTCTGCACGCTGAGGGAGGAGAAGCGGGAGCTGGAGACCACCGTGGTCGAGCTCAAGAGCCAGATGGGTAAGCAGGGGCAGAGGTGGCCTGGGAGCCGGATGGGTGTCAGGTGCCCCGGCGAGGGGTGTTGTGGCAGAGGGAAGCAGGTCTGTGCCGGTGGATGGCAAGTCTTGTTATCTCTTTGAGCATAGGTGACCTCATCTGTAAATAGGGGTGGTGTACCCACTGTCCACCATGCACGGTCAAGCACTCTGTGTCCTGGCTTGGAAGGGTAATGACCATCTGAATATGGAAAGTTGTTAGCCAAAAAGCCAGCACCGGGGTGGGGGCAAGAAGTTGGCCTGAGGAGCTAAGGACCAAGACAGGAGCTTTTTGAAAACCCAGAGGCCAGGGCCCCTGATGGCTGCTTCCTTTCTCAGCTGAGCCTCCCACCCCAGAGTCCCCAGCTTCCCCCACGGGGCCGTCGGAGGCAGAACAGCAGCTGCAGGCGCAGGCTGAGCAGCTGCAGAAGGAGCTGGAGAGCCTGGCGGGACAGCTGCAGGCCCAGGTGCAGGACAACGCAGGCCTGAGTCGCCTGAACCAGCAGCAGGAACAGCGGCTGCTGCAGCTGGAGCGGGAGGTGGAGCTGTGGGGCAGCCAGGCCGAGGAGCGCAAGCAGAGCGACCGCGTGACCATCAGCCGCGTGCTCCTGCAGAACTGGGAGCTCAAGGAGCAGCTGGCTGAGCTGCAGGATGGCTTCGTGAGACTGGTGCGTTCGGCCTCCCTGGGCAAGGCCTCTGGCACAAAACACTTCCCTCTGGGCCTTCACTCCCCCCCCACCAAAGGGGACGGTGATGACCTAGGCAGGTGCCCTGTGAGCCAGGACCCTGCTCAAATGTCTGTCGGAGGAGAGGGGCTGAGCTTCCAGCCCTCCAGGCACTATGGGAGGCGGACACCTGGTGCTGGGATCCGGATGCAGCCGCTTTGGGTGGCAACGGATTGCTTCTCTCTGTGCAGAGCAATGACAACATGCGGCTCACCCTCTCGCTGCAGTCAGAGCAGCACATCAAGAACGAGCTGGCCAGGGAACTCGGCCAGCTGCAGGAGAAGCTGGGGGAGCTGAAGGAAATGGTAATGCTCAGCCTGACTGTGAAGGACTGGGCCATGGGTACAAGTCTCTGGGGAGGGCAGTGCTAGGCCCAAGAGGGAGGCCGCTCCAGTCTGGAGTGACAGGTGACCTCCATATCGACTGTCCTGCCTCTCTTAGGGCTGGTAGCCCCGGGATCCTCCCAGGCCTGGACATCATTGTCCCACGAGAGGCGTTTCACCCACCTTAGCTACCCTTTGCTAAGCCTCAGATTCCTGACAAAGGAACTTAGCATTTTTTCCTTACACAGGTGTTGAGGATGAGCTGAGATTGTGCATGTAAAGTATTAGGCACAAGTGTTCCCCTAAAGATGATGCCTTCCCTCTCGTGTGTGGCCTCAAATTAAAGTGATGGGAAAGAAGGGGATGAGGTGTGAGGCTGGGTGCAGGAGACGCAGGGCTCTGCGCCACTCCCCTGCAACCAGTGGAATCAGTTAGCCAGCCACCACCTGCCCTCATGCTTCCCCCACCCGCCTTGGTCTTCCGCAGATGGAGCTGAAGAGCCAGAAGGCTCAGGGTCTGCACCAACAGCGCGACCAGTGCCTGTTCCACCTGCAGCAGCACGTTGCCGCCTACAAACAGCTGCACTCTGAGAAGAAGGCGCTGCACAAGCAGAACCCTATTGTGCAGCAGCTCAGGAAGCAGCCACAGGAGATGCAGAACCCCTGGGAGCGCCCAGGCTTGGGCACCAACCACTGCATCCCCTTCTTCTACCAGGCTGACGAGCATGACGAAATTATCGTCTAAACACCAGATGCCGTCAGCCCGGAGAGCCCCAACCCCATCCTTGCCACTGCACCCCTGCTAGCCACCCTATCCCCTGCCGTTCCTTCCCAGTTCCCTTCCCTCCTTAGCCAGAACCCCTGATGGGGAGAGAAAGGCCTCTTTAGGCTGCCTCTCTGGAGGACCCCAGGGGCTCCTGGGGCCTCCTCATTTCCAGCTCCATCTTTAGAGGCCATGACCAACACAGGCAGCATTTGTGTGGCCCCCAGAACAGCCAAGAACAGGGGATGCTCAACCACTTGGGCAAGTCAGCCAGGCAGTTTTCATCGCCCCTCTTGGGGCTAAGTGTCAGCCTGGCCGGCATAATCTGGCCAGGAACATCACATGGGGGCATCAGCAGGCATGGACATGAGGGCATCAGGCGAGGAGGGCATCTGATTGAGGGTCATTGCTGGGCGGGGGCACCCAGGCAAGGGCATCGCTGGGCAGGGGTCACTTCCGGGGCAGGGGCATCATCATGGGCAAGGGTCACTTCCAGGCCAGGGGCATCATGGGTAAGGGTCACTTCTGGGCCAGGGCATCATGGGTAAGGGTATATGGGCGAGGAGGGCACAATAGGATGAGGGTCCTCTCTGGGCTCCTGGTCCCAAATTGCAGGGTGGCCTGGGCAAGCTGAGGCTAATGGGAGGCCGGGTGCTTACCACAGGTGGCGCTCATGGTAGGCCAGGCGTGGTCCAGCTCTTTACTCCGTGCCTGTGCCCCCAGGCAGGCCAGCTGGGAGGCACGGTCAACAGCCCTCAAAGGGTAGGCTGGAGCAGGCGATGCAGGGGCGCCTGTCCCCTTACTAAGAGAGGCACACCAGCCAGGCAGGGCCGAGGCAGGCTAGGCAGGCATTCAGGGGACTCCCTTTTCTTTGGAGGCACTTTGGGGCAGGGCAGTAGGCAGCATTCTGTCAGGCCCTAGGACAGTTGGGGCTAACTCTAGGCCTGATGAGGGGAAGAGGCTGCCTCCAGTGGGCCTCCCCACCCCCACTCCCACGTACATATTGTACTTGTGTATATTTTGTATATGCTGGGGGTAGGGCCTCCCCTGTATCATAGCTGAGGCTGGAGCTCGCAAATGAGGAGGAGGTCATAATAATTATTTGGGGCTGGGAAACTTATTTATTGACAGTCTATGGCCCAGGAAAGAGGCGGAGATAGGGTTGTGGCACCATGGTGATGTGGCTCCTGTTATTATCTTGAAATAAAGAGATAGAGCCATACTGCTTGGCCCATGTGTAGCAGCTTTGTCACAGGGCCCAGGGTTTACTTTGCTGCGGGTGGGCACTGCACAGGGCAGCAGGGCCTGCCAGCAGTGGGCAGCCTCTGTGCTGTGCTGAGCGTTCAGTGGGGTGAAGAGGCCTCTTCCAGGCTGGTCTCCTTACACTGCAACTCCAGGGGCACTGCCACGTGTGTGTGTGTGTGTGTGTGTGTGTGTGTATTTATGAGTATTTATATTTATAGAACAGGGCAGGAGTAGGACCGCAGAGGGGCACAAATTTTCACCAAGGTCATGCCTGGAGGTGTGAGCTCACCAGACAACAGAAAGTCATAGATGAGGGGGAGGCTTAGGGGCTGAGGGGCCACTGTCAAGTCACAGAACAGCTCTCTGGACAGACTGGCAAAGGGAGGTCTCCGAGGAAGAGAAAGGATCTGGTTAGATGTCAAAGGGGGGCCTGGGGCTCTCAGGATGGGACGGCCTTGCCTGACCCAATCGGCTGGCAGTGGGAGAGAAAGCAGAGAGAACAGCAGAGAGAGAGGAGGGAGACAGGTGGTAAGGCAAGAGCAGCCAGGCCATGGCACTGGTGGGCAGGGCGGAGGTGGGAAGCAGCAGCAGGTGGGCATGTGGGTGAGCTTTCTGGAAAAGGCCATGGACAGGAAGGGGAAGAAAGATGGGAGGAGGAGCTGGAGTAGATGACCAGAATTTCCGGGGAGTCGAGGCTGGAGAGGGCCTCCCCTGCCACTCATGCCACCTCTCACTCACCTCCCAGGCAGCAGTGCCACAGTCCTGACACTGCCTGGCCCTCTCGGGCTTCCCTCCTCACTGACGGCCCTGCCTTTGGACCCACTGGCCAGGGCCAGCACTAGCCTGGGAGGCTCACGTGGCAGCCAGCAGGCCTGATGGAGAAAGACAGGAGGAAGAACCCTGCTTGAACCAGGAGCGTGCAGCTAAAACAGATGGCTGGAGGGGGTGCTGGAGGCCCCTCGGGTACTCAAAAACCCCAGGAGTCCTCTGAGGGGACCCTGAGGAGGCAGGGCGGGCAGGGGGCCACAGACTCATAAATCTAAGAGGGAGCCTCGGCTGGTCTGGAGGCTGCAGGTCGTGGAGGCGAGTTTGGGCCCTCCCTGCTGGGGAAAAGCAGAAGAGGGAGAGTCAGAGGCCAGCAAAGAGTGGTAGGTGGGGCCCTAGGCCAACTCTGCGGCCCGGCCAGGCGGAACTCAGAGTAGCTGACCTGCCCTGGCTACGGGGCTTCATCTGGGGCTGAGGACCCTGCCTTCAGCCAGTAGCAGGTGTGACAATGCCCAGATGGGAGGCAGGAGGCTGTGTGTCCCCGCCTCACCTGGGCTGATGGGTGCAGAGGATTCTCAGGCTTTGAGGTCATCAAGCAACCGAAGGCTTCACCCCCGGCCACTCTCAACTGCACACCCAAGGGACGAGGTGACCCCCAGCCTTTCACCCTGGCCTGTGCTGGGGCTCCCAGGCTGGGGGGCTTAGTACTCCCTGCCCCCTGCCCCCAGCAGCACAACTCAGATTGGGGCAGGTGTGGCACGCCCAGGAGGAAGTTCAAAGACCTCTGGCTGTTCCACAACAACACCCCCCAAGTTCCCAGCCCCTACACCATCAACCACAAGCTCCCTGGCCTCTCTGCCAGTGGTGTGGATCCTGTCCCGAGAACCCCCAGGCTCAGCCACGGAGGCCCTGGGCAGCAACACTGAGTCCCGAGGCTGCCTGGGAAGGAAGAGGAGAGAGCCAGCTGGCCCAAGGACAGAAACAGGAAAGAGGGAGTCTGGAGCTGCAGGGAGAGGGAGGGGCCTGGCCCTGAGGTCACAGGGGCGCCCCCCAGTGTGGGTCTGGTGCAGTGGGGCAGATGCGGTCCTGAGGCAGGTAGAGTGGCAGGTGCCTACCTTGGCTGACTCTCCTCAGGGGGCACTGAGAGGGATTCTGAAAGACAGCTCGGGAGCCTCCTGGAGTTCTGTCTGCCCAGGAAGACTGAGGAAGGCCCAACTGTGGGCTGTGGTTGGGGTGGGGGAGGGCTGGGGGTAGCTGTGACTGCCACTGTGTGGGGGGGCATGTAGACAACCTCTCCCCATTGGGTGGGCTCAGAAATCCTCATGGGGGATGGAGGACATTGGCACCACAGGGGTTGGCGGGCACTGGCAACCTCATGGGTCGGGGGACAGAGGCACCCTCACAGGTCAGGGGGCATGGGCACCATCACAGGGTCGGTGGCCACAGCCACCCTGACCAGGTCAGGTGGCAGCCATCCTCACAGGGTCAGGGGCAGCAGCCACCCTCATGGGGTTGGTAGTTCAGGCACACTCATGGGGCTGGGGATGCTGGCACCCTCATGGCTCGGGGGGCACTGGCACCACATGTCGGGGCCCCTGCACCCTTAAGGGATCGTGTGGTATAATGAGAAGGCCATGCCAAGATGGCTGCTGGCAAGAAAGCATCAGTTACTCAGGAATTGCTTCAGAAACTCCCTGGGAAACCACCTGGCAATGGAGCCTGCCTGGCAACAGGCTGTGATTGGTCAGGGCATAAACCGCCCCTTGACTGGATTGGCTGCTTCGACTATATAAGCTGTTGTACCAACTGAAATAGACAAGTCTGCAGGCTGCTCGCCTCTCACCCACTTTCACCCAACTCCTGGGATCTGTGTGGTGACTCCGTGCCTCTTGCCCCCACCACGCTCCTCCTCTCAGAATGAATCCACAGCAACATCTGGCACCAATGTGACTGAGAGAGAGACAGTGTGTCGGACTCGGTGAGGTCCTCCCTTGATTTTGGCAAGTAGGCCCCTCGGTGTTTTGTGTGCTGTTCGGTTCTGTGAGGGTGAGCACAAAACCCCCTCCTACGCCCCTTTCCTTGTCCTTGTTCTCGGTCTAAGTGATCCCAGGTTAAGCACACATCGCCCAGAAGTGTACGCCGCTTCTCAGCTCCTCTTACTTTCAGTTCACCTGGTGAATTCACATAAGGGACTGATCATCCCAGAATTTGGAACCAAGTCATCTACCCTCCCTTGAGAGAGTTGACGCTCCGGAGACACCGTGTGAGCATATGGCCTTGACCTAACGAATCAAGGAAGTCTCCCACTAAGCACAGGACAAACGTACGACCTGATACACCACTGTCTGTCTGTCTAACGTAGGGAACCCCTGCATAATGCCATCAACCACTGAGGTGCTAGGAATTTGTTTTGTTATGGCAGCAGTGCTGTGCGTGTCTTTCCTTTGGCTAGAGTTGGCGTGCCGTTCTGCTCTTAAGCACTCAAACATGGGAAAGATACCCCCTCTCAGAAACCCACACAGATGACCAAACATAATGAATCTGTGAGTGATGAGAGCCTGTCACTCCAGGTCCCTGTCTCACAGACATCAGTTGATGACTTAGGGAGAGAGTGCTCTGACAGTGAAAATGACGTGTCAGCAGACAACGCAGCAATGCCTAGTTAGACACCCCCCAGATACCCATGGGATGAACTTAGACGACCTTGAGGCAATAACCCATGTGAGGTCATCCCATCTGCACCCAGTGAGGGTCCCCATGTTTGTGGCAGTTCCCAGGTACCCCAGGCTCTCAGAGCAGCTGCTAGACCCCATCCCACCTGCATGTTTGCCCTAAATGTAGCAGCAGATGTGGAATTCAGGCCCTGGATTCCAACACCCATAGAAAGGCTTTTGCTGACCAAGGGCCAAGGATATGCTTGTGTCTATCCAGAGAATGTGGGATAGCCCATTTGGGTACCAGCCAGAAACATCAAGCCTGCAACTGATAGTCAACCAGAACTAGCTGAACAAGACAGAGTCCACCTTGTTAGTGGATGCACCTGCTACCAATTGTCAAGCTACTGCCCTATCATCCTACCCTGAGGAACTGCCCATAGCCATATTTGTTACTGTTTTATACCCCCACTAGCTCTGGTCAGCCACTCAAATGGCCCACAGCCTGCATGCGGTTACCATTGTTCCTCATTCCTACCCCCATCTGAGCAAGCACTCCTATGGTCTCCCGTTTTGAGTGCTGGTTAGTCAATGACGGGTAAGATCCCCTGGCGGACAACCTAAGACAGGCACAGCCATGAACGGAGACCACATGGAAACGGGGTCAACAATGGTATGGCCAAGAATCATGCCTCCTGTTGCTCGAAAATAAACAAAAAGGGGAAGATGGCGGAATAGTGAGGGCACGCACCGATAGTCTGGGAAAATTTAGTTTAATAAAAGGGGAGTTACGGTAGCTGCAGAAAAAAGAACCAGGAAAATACTGCAGGGGAAACTTCTGGATCCAGTGGCCGTGAATCGGAGGACCTACTGGGAGAACAAGGTCACCCACCGCGCGGAAGCCAAGCTGCGGGACCCAGCCGCGGAAGCCCCAGGGTCTGCACGCCAGTGCTCGAAGGGGAGTGCATGCCACACAGACAACAGCGGGGAGACTTGGGACGCTCAGGGCTCTGAGTCCACACATCGGCGCTGGAAGGGGAGGTGAGCTCAATAACCCGAGACATTGGTGGGGAAACGGGGGTCAGAATCTAGAGGGGGGCCGGAAAGTGCAGCAAACTCACTACCGGAAAGAAGGAAAAAAAAGCTTCAGGGTTTCTCTTCCCCCTAACCTTGCAAAGGTTGCAAGGCTGCAAGGCTTGAAGAATTCCCAAGAGACAAAGAGCAGGCCCCCTCTCTGGATTTACATATCAATGGGGGAGAGCTAAGGAACTGAGTCACTACAATTCAGTAGCCTAGGCAACCCAGTGGGAGTCCAGAGGAGCCTAAAGGGACTCTGGGACTCTGCGGGTAGAAGCCAAAGACTGAAAGCGAAATACCATCAATTCTGCACAGCCGTGCCGTGCGGTGTTACTTACCCCCTGAATAAATAAAATACATAAATAAATAAAAAGAGAGAGATTTACCACGCATAACCTGAGGGTGTCACCTTTGCACACCCTTAACCAGGAAGAACCAGGCAGAGCTCTCAGGCTGCACCCATCTCAAGCCTCCAAGGCTCCTCCAACAGCAGGCAGTCCACTTAACACGGACACAGTATAAAAAAAATAAAAATAAAAAAATAAAAAAAAAAAACTCACAGTGACACAAGAAGAATTAACTATGCCGAGTAACAAACACAGAAATCGAGGGAACAAGATCAACGATGACACTATGATGCCTCCAAATAAGCAAAACACCCCAAGCCAAGAGTATGAAGATGATGAGATAGAAGAAATGCAAGATACGGATTTCAAAAAATTTATGATAAGAACATTTAGAAGTTTTCAAAAGCAAATCCTTGAACTACAGAAATCCTTAATGGACAAGATAGAAAATCTCTCTCGTGAAAATGAAATTTTAAGGAAGAGTCAAAATGAAACTCAGAAACTAGTAGAACAGGAAAGTGTGATAGTGAAGAGAAATCAAAATGAAATGAAGAGCTCAATAGATCAAATGACAAACACATTAGAAAGCCTTAAAAACAGAATGGGTGAAGCAGAAGAGAGAATATCGGACTTAGAAGATAGAGCACAGGAAAACATACAGTCAAACCAAAGAAAAGAAGAGGAAATTAGAAATCTAAAAAATATTGTTGGGAATCTACAGGATACTATTAAAAAAACCAACATTCGAGTTCTAGGAGTTCCTGAAGGCATAGAACCCCCAATAAACATGACCAAAATAGATCCTCACCACGACACGTGGTAATTAAACTTACCACAGTGAAACATAAAGAAAAGATCCTAAAATGTGCAAGAGAGAAATGTCAGATTACTCTCAGAGGATCTCCAATCAGACTCACAGCAGACTTCTCATCAGAAACACTACAGGCTAGGAGGGAATGGCAAGACATAGCACAGGTGCTAAGAGAGAAAAATTGCCAGCCCAGAATATTATATCCTGCCAAGCTCTCATTTGTGAATGAAGGTGAAATAAAGACCTTTCATAGCAAACAGAAATTGAAAGACTTTGTGGCCACTCGTCCAGCCCTGCAAAAGATACTTAAAGATGTGCTACACTCAGAAACACAGAAACACGCCCATCAATATGAAAGAAGCTAAAGGAAGAACACCTACCAGTAAAAGAGCATGGGAAGCTCAAAGCATCTACTAGAAAATATTTCCGGGAAAATGGCAGGGCAAAGTCACTATGTATCAATAGTCACATTGAACATTAATGGTCTGAATTCTCCAGTTCTCCAGACACCGTTTGGCTGACTGGCTCAAAGAACACAACCCAACTATTTGTTGCCTACAAGAAACACATCTCTCTAACAAAGAGGCATGCAGACTGAAAGTGAAAGGTTGGAAAAAGATATTCCATGCCAACAGAAACCAAAAAAAAGCAGGTGTAGCCATATTAATATCAGACAAAATAAACTTTAATACAAAAACTGTTAAAAGAGACAAAGAGGGACACTATATAATGATTAAGGGTTCAATTCAACAGGAAGATGTAACTATTATAAATGCATATGCACCTAATTACAGGGCACCGGTCTATTTAAAAGATATGTTAAGGGACTTAAAGGGAGATTTAGATTCCAATACAATAGTACTGGGGGACTTCAATACTCCACTCTCAGAAATAGACAGATCATCCGGACAGAAGATCAACAAAGAAACAGCAGATTTAATTGACACTATTGCCCAAATGGATCTAACAGATATCTACAGAACTTTCAACCCTACATGTACAGACTTCACATTCTTCTCAGCAGTGCATGGAACCTTCTCAAGGATTGATCACATACTAGGCCATAAAGCAAGTCTCAGCAAATTCAAAAGAATTAGAATCATACCATGCAGCTTCTCAGACCACAGCGGAATGAAGCTGGAAATTAGCAACTCAGGAATCCCTAGAGAGTATGCAAACACATGGAGACTGAACAACATGCTCCTGAATGAACACTGGGTCATTCAAGAAATCAAAAGAGGAATCAAAAACTTTCTGGAAGTAAATGAAGACAATAACACAACATATCAAAACTTATGGGATACAGCAAAAGCAGTATTGAGAGGCAAATTTATAGCAATAGGTGCCTATATCAAGAAATTGGAAAGGTACCAAATAAATGAGCTTTCAGCGCACCTCAAGGACCTAGAAAAACTGCAGCAAACCAAACCCAAATCTAGTAGAAGAAGAGAAATAATTAAAACCAGAGAAGAAATTAACAGGATTGAATCCAAAAAAACACTACAAAAAATCAGCCAAGCGAGAAGCTGGTTTTTTGAAAAAATAAACAAAATTGACACCCCATTGGCCCAACTAACTAAAAAAAGAAAAGACCCAAATCAATAAAATCAGAGATGAAAAAGGAAACGTAACAACAGACACCACAGAAATAAAAAGAATCATCAGAAATTACCACAAGGACCTGTATGCCAACAAACAGGAAAACCTATCAGAAATGGATAGATTCCTGGACACATGCAATCTACCAAAATTGAACCATGAAGACAGAGAAAACCTAAATAGACCCATAACGGAAACAGAAATTGAAACAGTAATAAAGGCCCTCCCAACAAAGAAAAGCCCAGGACCAGATGGATTCACTGCTGAATTCTACCAGACATTTAAAGAAGAACTAATCCCATTTCTTCTCAAACTATTCAGAACAATCGAAAAAGAGGGATTCCTCCCAAATTCTTTCTATGAAGCCAGCATCACCTTAATCCCTATGCCAGAGAAAGATGCAGCACTGAAAGAAAATTATAGACCAATATCCCTGATGAACATAGACGCAAAAATCCTCAATAAAATTCTGGCCAATAGAGTACAACAACACATCAGGAAAATCATCCACCCAGACCAAGTGGGATTCATCCCTGGTATGCAGGGATGGTTCAACATTCGCAAATCAATCAATGTGATTCACCACATTAACAGACTGCAAAAGAAAAACCATATGATTATCTCAATTGATGCAGAGAAAGCATTTGATAAAATTCAACACCCTTTCATGATGAAAACTCTAAGCAAATTGGGTATAGAAGGAACATTCCTCAATATAATCAAAGCAATTTATAAAAAACCCACGGCCAGCATCCTATTGAATGGGGAAAAGTTGGAAGCATTTCCACTGAAATCTGGCACCAGGCAGGGATGCCCACTCTCACCACTGCTATTTAACATAGTTCTGGAAGTTTTAGCCAGAGCCATCAGACAAGAAAAAGAAATCAAAGGAATACAAATTAAGAAGGAAGAAGTCAAACTATCCCTCTTTGCAGACGATATGATTCTGTACTTAGAGGATCCAAAGAACTCTACCAAGAGACTATGGGAACTCATAGAGGAGTTTGGCAAAGTGGCAGGATATAAAATCAATGCACAAAAATCAACAGCCTTTGTATACACAAGCAATGCCATGACTGAGAAAGAACTGCTAAGATCAATCCCATTCACAATAGCTACAAAAACAATCAAATACCTTGGAATAAACTTAACCAAGGACGTTAAAGATCTCTACGATGAGAATTACAAAACCTTAAAGAAAGAAATAGAAGAGGATACCAAAAAATGGAAAAATCTTCCATGCTCATGGATTGGAAGAATCAACATCATCAAAATGTCCATTCTCCCAAAAGCAATTTATAGATTCAATGCAATACCAATCAAGATACCAAAGACATTCTTCTAAGATCTGGAAAAAATGGTGCTGAAATTTATAGGGAGGCACAAGAGACCTCGAATAGCTAAAGCAATCTTGTACAACAAAAACAAAGCCGGAGGCATCACAATACCAGATTTCAGGACATACTACAGGGCAGTTGTAATCAAAACAGCATGGTACTGGTACAGAAACAGATGGATAGACCAATGGAACAGAACTGAAACACCAGAAATCAATCCAAACATCTACAGCCAACTTATATTTGATCAAGGATCTAAAACTAATTCCTGGAGCAAGGACAGTCTATTCAATAAATGGTGCTGGGAAAACTGGATTTCCACGTGCAGAAGCATGAAGCAAGACCCCTACCTTACACCTTACACAAAAATCCACTCAACGTGGATTAAAGACCGAAATCTACGTCCTGACACCATTAAGTTATTAGAGAACATTGGAGAAACCCTTCAAGATATTGGCACAGGCAAAGAATTTCTGGAAAACACCCGGGAGGCACAGGCAGTCAAAGCCAAAATCAACTATTGGGATTGCATCAAATTGAGAAGTTTCTGTACTGCAAAAGAAACAGTCAGGAGAGTGAACAGACAACCGACAGAATGGGAAAAAATATTTGCAAACTATGCAACAGATAAAGGGTTAATAACCAGAATCTACAAAGAGATCAAGAAACTCCACAACAACAAAACCAACAACCCACTTAAGAGATGGGCCAAGGACTTCAATAGACATTTTTCAAAAGAGGAAATCCAAATGGCCAACAGGCACAGGAAAAAATGTTCAAGGTCACTAGCAATCAGGGAAATGCAAATCAAAAGCACAATGAGGTTTCACCTCACCCCAGTTAGAATGGCTCACATACAGAAATCTACCAACAACAGATGCTGGCGAGGATGTGGGGAAAAAGGGACACTAACCCACTGTTGGTGGGAATGCAAACTGGTCAAGCCACTATGGAAATCAGTCTGGAGATTCCTCAGAAACCTGAAGATAACCCTACTGTACGACCCAGCCATCCCACTCCTTGGAATTTACCCAAAGGAGTTTAAAATGACAAACAAAAAAGCGGTCTGCACCCTAATGTTTATTGCAGCTCAATTCACAATAGTCAAGACCTGGAACCAACCTAAATGCCCATCAACGGTAGACTGGATAAAGAAATTATGGGATATGTACTCTTTAGAATACTATACCGCAGTAAGAAACAACGAAATCCAGTCATTTGCAACAAAATGGAGGAATCTGGAACACATCATGCTGAGTGAAGTAAGCCAGTCCCAAAGGGACAAATACCATATATTCTTCCTGATCGGTGACAACTAACTGAACACCAAAAAGGAAACCTCCTGAAGTGAAATGGACACTATGAGAAACGGTGACTTGATCTGCATAACCCTGACTGTTAATGGACAACTTAATACATTATCACTCCTAGTATTTTTTTTGTCTGTTCTACTTAATATGACTGGTTTAATTCTGCAATTATCACACAGTTATTCTTAAGTATTGAAAATTAACTGAAATATGATCCCTGTTAAACATAAGAGTGGGAATAAGAGAGGGAAGAGATGTGTAACTTGGGGCATGCTCGGGCTGACTTGCCCCAATTGGTAGAGTTGGAAACATACCAGGGGATTCCAGTTCAATCCCATCAAGGTGGCATGTGCCAATGCCATCTCACTATTCCAAGTGATCGATTTCAGTTCACAATTGATCATAATGAAAGGACTAAGAGTCAAAGGGAGCACATAAACAAGTCTAGTACCTGCTAACACTAACCGATAGAATAAATAAAGGGGAGAGTGATCCAACATGGGAAGTGAGATACTCAGCAGACTCATAGAATGGCGGATGTCCTAAATAGCACTCTGGCCTCAGAATCAGCCCTAAAGGCACTCGGATCTGGCTGAAAAGCCCATGAGAGTATTTCAGGCATGGAAAGCCAAGACACTCTGGCAAAAAGATCTCTGTGAGTGAGATCCCAGTGGAAAGAACAGGTCTTCTAAGAGGGAGGTGCCTTTCTCTGAAGGGAGGAGAGAACCTCCACTTTGACTATGACCTTGTCTAAACAAGATAAGAGTCGGAGAACTCAAGGGGCTTCCATAGCCTTGGAAACTCATGACTGGAGCATAGGGAGATTACTGATGCCATAAACAGGAGTGTCAATTTGTAAAGTCAACAACAGGAGTC
This sequence comes from Oryctolagus cuniculus, assembly GCF_051225735.1. Lineage (NCBI taxonomy): Eukaryota > Metazoa > Chordata > Mammalia > Lagomorpha > Leporidae > Oryctolagus > Oryctolagus cuniculus. Next base: position 114,181,942 of record NC_142878.1, read on the forward strand.
ACTGTGCACTTACTCCTCATGTAGGATCTCTGTCCTTAATGTGCTGCACATTGAGGCTTAATGCTATAACGAGTACTCAAACAGTATATTTCACTTTGTGTTTCTATGGGGGTGCAAACGGTTGAAATCTTTACTTAATGTACACTAAACTGATCTTCTGTAAAAAAAAAATTATCAACTCCCAACTTGACTCTCACTGGGATTAAACATGACAATAGGTCTGATCTGATTTCATCATCATTTAAAAAAAATCATCTATTATTTTTCACTTTATGTCTCTGTGTGGGAGCAAACTGTTGAAATCCTTACTTAAGGTATACTAAGCTGATCTTCTGTATATTAAGATAATCGAAAATGAATCTTGATGTGAATGTAAGGGGAGGGGAGTGGGAGTGGGAAAGGGGAGGGTTGTGGGTGGGAGGGATGGTATGGGGGGGGAAGCCATTGTAATCCATGAGTCGTACTTTGGAAATTTATATTAATTAAATAAAAGATTATAAAAAAAAAGAAACCATAGCAGGGCCTAGTAAGTCTTTGTGCTGCAGATTGCCCAGTGCATTGCAAGCCTGGCCTCCTAACCACTCCTTTTCAGGTGTAACAACCCAAAATACCTCTTGGCGTTGCCAGATATTCCCTGGCAAGGGGCAGAATTGTGCTAGTTAAGAACCAGTGCTTTGTACAGAAGCTATTATGTTGCCTTTACTCTTATTTTTTTATTTTCATCTACTTGTTAAGGCAGAGCTATAGAGCAAAACACAAACACATAGGGTGAGACCTTCCATCTTCTGGTTCATCCCCCAAAAATGTCCACAACAGCCAGGGTTGGCCTAAGTGTGGCAGGAGCCCAAGCTCTTGAGCCACCATTTGCTACCTCACAGGAAGCTTTATTAGAAGCAGAGGAGCAGGGATCCCAATCAGTACTCCTATGTAGGGTGTGGGCATCACCAGAGGTGGCTTAACCCGCTGTGCCACGGCTGCCACCCTTATTCTGACTTCTGTTGTTTTTCTTAATTTGTTACTTTGTTAAATGTGCATGTTTAAAATGTACAGTTTCTAAGACCATACTTTTTGTGAGTGTACTTCTAACTCCACTGCCTCTAAAATTGAAATGGCCCTGACCTCGCAAAGACCAGGTTGGTCACGCCTGGGCTTCTCGCTGTGGCAGTATTGACTGTCTCTCCACTAACATTCCCAGTGGAATCTCCTTCCCAAATGAAAGACTGGAGCATCCTTACCTTTCTCATGTGTTTCTGCCTTGTATGCAGATATTTCTTCCAAGAAAATCCAATGAGAAATTAACCTCTAGCACCCACTATTTACTCAGCAGAAGCCTATGTTTTATGACATATGACTTGCTTTGAATGCATTATCTATTTTAACTATCATGAAAGTCTAATGCTCACTAATATTATTTATATGTTTTGAAAGAGAAAAAAAAAAGCAGAAGCTTAGAAAAGCTAAAAAGTTACCCAGAGCCACACTGCTGAAGTTGCAGTTCCATTAAAGCAAAATTTTAGAAACAGTTTACCCCCAAACTGAGAAATGTTTACATTAATTATAAAATGTAACTTGGACCCTTTAGGTAGCCTGTCAATAACTGTATTTATAATTATGAGGTAATACTGATAGAAATTCCATTGAAAATTATAAACTTGCCAATACCCTGTGATATTTACATACCTTGTATGAAGACCTGGAAGAAATATACCAAGAGATGAGTGTAAACTATATTGGAGTAGGATGCTTGGGACAGTTTTCTCTTTTTTTCTTTTTTAAACCTTTTCTGAATTTCTAAATGGATTATAATATATTTCTATTTATGTTAAAATGAAATGTGTACGAGAGGTATAGTTAACATTCAGGCCAAAGTTCCTTTTTCTCTAAAATAGCTAAGAAATGTGGACATATGTGTGGCCTCAACAGTCTGTCAGAGTTGCTTTGCTGGGCCTTTGGGCAGAGGGCCGGCACACCTGCTTCAAGGACACTTCCCTGGCTTGCCGGCCAGAATATTCACTGAAGAGAAGTGGGCAGTTGGTCTGCTCCTTTTGTTTGTTATTTTGTTTTAATTCCAATGCCCCTGGGATGAGACTAAGCCTTACTTACCAAGATAGAGACAGGTGATGAACTTGGTGTGTGCTCACTCTTGCCCACAGCAATTATTTATGTTGCTGTGGGGAGGAGAATTTGATAGTAGACAACGTCACCATCCCCTCCTTCCCTGGTTAAGTCGGTGAAGTGGACCAAACAGAGGAGACTATAAGGTGAGAATGTGGCCCCTTCTCTTACCTAGTGCCAAGGAGACACTCCTGTGCTGGCAGAAACAGAACATTTTAAAAATTGCCTGAGTATTATCTGAAGTGATGCGATTTTTAATTAAACATTCTTCCATCTTGGTTTTTCTAAAAAAAAAAAGAAAATAAACAAAAAGGGGGCAATGTGGTGGAACAAGAAGGCCATGCCAAGATGGCTGCTGGCAACAGAGCCTGCCTGGCAATAGCCTGTGATTGGATGGCTTTGGAAACCACATGGCAATGGAGCCTGCCTGGCAATGGGCTATGATTGGTTAGGGCATAAACCGCCCCTTGACTGGATTGGCTGCTTCGACTATATAAGCTGTTGTACCAACTGAAATAAATAAGTCTGCAGGCTGCTCGCCTCTCACCCGCTTTCACCCAACTCCTGGGATCTGTGTGGTGACTCCGTGCCTCTTGCCCCCACCGCGCTCCTCCTCTCAGAATGAATCCACAGTAACAATTAAGTTCAGGGGGGAAGCAGGGGCTGCCTCAGAATGTGGATTAAAACTCAAGATTTGCACTCTGGCCCAGGGGTGCCTCTTTGAGGACAGGCAGGCCTGGATGTAGCTCCAGGAGCCCTGCAGGAACACACCTGCCAGAGAGAATCTGCAGGGTAGCTCCTGTTAGTTAGTTACCTGATAACCCACCCTTGATTAGCTTGAAGGGTCTTACCCTGCTACTTCATTCCCCCATCCAAATTTTTATCTTCTCTCCTTTATTCAGAGAGAAACTGCATTCTGCACCTGGATGTTGTTAACCAAGAATTCATACTCAGCTTCCAGTCCAAGCCAGGTCTCCAGGTGCCACTTGGGGGTGCCTGACAAATGAACAGGTATCCACACCACATAGAAGAGATGTTCCAGTTACTGGTGTTACTTCTCTAACGATGAGGTGATTTGGGCCCCACGTGAATACTCATGAGCTTTGCACACACTGATACATAGACCAGCCCGGAGCTCCCCAAGGCCTGGACCCAGGAAGAGGATTCTCTCTAGTGCTTTGTACTTGGCTAGAGTTGAGGATGCCTGCACTCATTTCTGCCCACTCACACAGCCCCACACCTGGGGTGCCTAAGATCCATTCTCAGGCCTGCCTCACCACCACTGACCAGCATCAGGATATTCTGAGACTCCCCACAAAACCTCTGGAGGCTCTGAGAGTACACAGGGAGGGCAGGATGACTGAGCCAGAAGGGACTTTTGCCTACGGGGGCCTGAGGCTGCAGGAAATTGTTTTTTTCTCCCCCAGGCTATGGATTAATTGAATCTAGGAGTAGAGATGCCCCTTGCAGCTCAGTGACTAGAGAACAACCTCTCTTTCATCCTTTCAAAAGGTCAGCACCTTCAACACCAGAATGAGCTCATCCTGGCCCCCACTTCACATAGGATCTCAGTGACAACTCCAAGGCCAGTAGTCAGGCCTCTTGGAACCTGTCTGGGGCATGTAGGAAAAGAAGGGGCCTCTTGGGAGAGAACATGATGCCTTGGGCCACCTGGCCAGGTTTTCTGTGATATCCCCAGGACAATGGCAATCTCAAAAGCAAAAATAATCAGGTTTTGTAAAGAATGATATTCATTTGGGAATGGTAGAGCAACGCAATGGTTGAACATGTGTCATAATAGACTATGGTGCACTCAAAGAGTCTGAGGGAGGGGGAGTTCTTAAAGGAAAACATAAGGAATGCTATGCCAAATACTTTGAAACAACAATATTGGATCACAATGGATAATACCTAGGCTGAGTCCTTTACAATAGTTACTATTAGGCAACCAAGAGTTTAGCATCAGCTCCAGGGCTGCAGCAGGTTGGACAAGTCAGGAGCTGAGGCGGCGCTACAGGACTCATGGTTGTTAGTGACCATACAGGAAGTGTCCCTAGAACGGTGGTAAATGCCCAATTAGGATGAGCCCAAGAAAGAATGGCAGAAGCATGGACAAGAGTATACACACGAGTCCATGCTTCCTGCTGAAAAGAGAGTCAAGTGTTCACAAAGACATGTGATGCAGAGGTTTTGTCTCACAGATGAACATTGCATACGATGCTCAGACCATGCAAAGAGATTGATGCAAGACACTGGTAGAAAATCAACATACAAGGGACTTTGGAGTGCACTTACTTTAGAAATGAGAAATATCAATAAACAATTTCTCTTTGGTTTGTCTGTGCTTTGATGAGGGAAGATTGCCTTTCATCTGAGAGCCATTTTTCATTGTGTGGTATGCTGCAATCGCACCGAATTAAAATATTTTTCCTAATTGTTTTCTTTCTCTGAAAATGTTCATCTTAAGGATGTATTTACAATAAGATTGCATTTGGGGGCTGGTACTGTGGTGCAGTGGGTTAAACCACTGCTTGAGGTGCTAGCATCACATACAGGTGCCAGTTTGAGTCCTGGCCGCTCCACTTCCAATTCAGCTCCCTGTTAACATACCTGGGGTAGTAGCAGAAGTGCTTGGGCCCCTGCACCCACGTGGGAGACCTGGAAGAAGCTCCCAGCTCCTGGCTTTGGTCTGGCCCAGCCTTGGCCATTGCAGCCATCTGGGGAGTGAAGTAGATAGAAGATGCCCCCCTTTCTCTCTCTCTCTCTCTCTCCTCTTTCTCTCTCTCTCTCTCTCTCTCTCTCTCTCTCTCTTCCTCTAACTCTATCTTGCAAATAAAGAAAATAAATCATCTTAAAAGATATTGCATGTTATATACCTTATTACCATCAGATAGCTGAATAATTTTGGGGCTCCTAAGCTTACTGGGGATGCATTAAAGACCTGAATTTAAGGCCTATGACTAAATTTGCTAGGAGAAAATATAGGGGAAACACTTCAAGACATTGGTGTAGATGGTGACGTCTTGGTTAAGGTCTCCAAGGCATAGACAACAAAAGCAAAACTAGACAAATGGTATTATATCAAAACTCAGAAGCTTCTGCATGTCAAAGGAAAAGATAGAGTGAAGAGACGTCCAACAGAAAGTGCAAAAATACTTGTGAGCTACTTATCTGATAAGGGGTTAACATCCAAAATATATCAGCAACATAAAAAACTCAACAACAAACAACCAATCGAGTTAAGAAATGGGGAAAGGACGTCAGAAGACAGTTCTCTAAAGAAGAAATGCAAATGGCTAACAAATATAGTGAGGGAATTCTTAGGGGATAATAATTTAAACCAATCCAAGCATTTGGTATATGATTGTCCTTGAATGCAGAACATGGCAATCAGGAGGTAATTAGTTCTGACCAAATGATACTCCATTATTGGTTTTGTAATAATTGTCAAATATCATCAGTTTCTCATAGTGGATTCCAAAACATTTGGAGAGGCTTATTATTTTTTGGACATTTGGGAAGGAAGGAGAGACTGTTCAGTGCTCAGAAAGGTGTTCTTTAGAACCACCACAAGAGAGCAGTAAGACGTAGGCTTTAGTATCTGCACCCCTGTTTCTCAGAGGCTTGGGAATATTTATTCCACCTTTCTTGTGTTAATGTCTCCTTTTCATTTTAAAATTCTCAAACATCTTAATAGAGATAAATTTACTTTCTCTGGAACCTTCTGATTGTGCATCTGTGTCTGTATCTGTGTGCACATGTGCATGAGTATATGTTAGTGTTCACATGCATGCATTGTGATGTGTGTGCTTGTATAACATATGTATACATCTCTGTTAGTGTTGTTATTGTATATCTTCATGTGTACCTTCATCTCTAACAGAGATGTATACATATGTTAGACAAGCACACAGCTTTGCAACATTGAATGATTCTCTACTTTATGTAGAAAAATTCATGATATCAGCTCTGATGACCAAAGAGCTTGCCATAAAACCCTCCAGACATGAGGCACTGAAAAACCCAGGAAGCTTGCTTATTGTGAGAGTTGAAGGATCAAATTCCACTGCATATTAACTGTAAATTTCAAGATTTAGAGGTGACCTTTTTCTTTTTTTAGTTTTCTTAAAGATTTTAAAATTTATATGAGAGTAACAGAGAAAGACAGAGAGGTCTTAGATCTACTGGCCCAGTCCCCAAAAGGCTACAATGGCCCAGACTGGTCCAGGCCAAAGTCAGGAGCCCAGAGATCTTTCCCAAGTCTCCTGCATGTGTACAGGGGACCAAGCACTTGAGTCGTCTGCCACTGTTTTTCCAGGCAAATTAGCCCAGAGCTGGACAGGAGATGAAACTGTCAGGTCCTGGACTTGTGCCCATACTGGATGCCAGCATCACAGACAGCAGCTTAACCTGCTATACCACAATGTCAGCCCAAAGTAGTTTTATTTTTAAACATTGCCTTTGTTAATGAATTAACAAATCTATTCATCCTTGATTTTTCCAGTCATTTCTTTATTCTCTATGAATTTGCATTTGCTCTTTGGGATACCAACCCTTCTGCATTATTGACTGCAAACATTATATGAGGTTCCCTCTTGTCATTCATGAAGGGATGAAAGCATAAACTCATTTTAATGTGAACCTAAGGAGATCATTTTAACATTAAAGACAGATAATCTTGAGGTAGTTTCCTTTTTCCCTTCATTTGCTCGATTTTATTTACTTTCCCACCTCTCTGGTGTAAGCATGGTTTTAATAACACAAGTTCCCATTAGTTGTGTTTCCAGAGTGGCCATGAGAAGCCGCTCAGATGTAGTCAGCTGATGCCTAGTAATAGTTCTGCAGTATAAAGCATAAGCACATCAGAGCACTGTGTTGGTTTCTGATTTTCAGACTGCTTTTTCCTTTGCTTTTTTTTTTTTTTTTTTGCTGTAAAAAGAGTAAGTTTATTGTTTAAAAAAATACTGTATTTTAAAAGAACCTTTTTTTCTTGGGCCAGTCACATAATTTGCACTTAATTTTATTAATCCACACAGCAGAAACACTGGAAATGAGGAAACAGAACATATGGCTTTTTATACATTTAACACAAGCAGTGCAGTCTCATCTGTTGCAGGCAGTGGAGTTGTCACTCAGGTTTTCGTTTTGAACATTGCTCCAACTCCTGGGGACGTTTGGGGTGGGTGCCTATGGCTCCTCCCAGCTGATTCCTCAACAGGGCAGGAATTCGATGAGGGGATTTAAGACGTTTCAAGTAGTTAACTGTCAACATGCCGTGGCAATTCTCCCAAAAGGCAGCTCAGAGGTAGGAAAGTGATGTCCTTACTGTTCTTTCTTCTTAGAAAGGTTCCCCTAAATTTGTGAGCTGGCTGGGGATCTACCAACCATTCACTGGTCCTGCCAAATGAATGGCAGACTGGATACATACTACCTCCAAACGCTTCCACATGGGCTCATCTCTAGCAGGCAGTGCCCCTCAGAGTGGACCGACCACATGAGCATCCTTTCCACAGGGAGATGCGCTTGTAATTGCCTACAAGGGCCCACTGGCTGGTTGGCCTCCAGAGGCTCTCTCAATGGGTACAAGGTTTTCTAGAGAAAGGTGGTTTGGCCCAGTGGTTAGGATGCCCGTGTCCCACAAGGAATACCTGGTTTCAATTCCTGGCTCCAGCTCCCTAATACAGACTCTGGAAGGCAGCGGTGATGGCTCAAGTAACTGGATTCTTACCATTCACATGGGAGACCTTGACTGAAGCTTGGCTCTGGCCTAGCCCAGCTCAGGCCATGGTCATTGTGGACATTTGGGGGGTGAACCAATGGATGGGAGCTCTTTCAAATTAAAAAACAAAACAAAACAAAAACAAACCAAAAAGTTGTATAATTCCCTTCCTTTCTTGTGTTACATTCTTTAAGCACTATCTCTGCCAACTGGCTATGATTCAAGGTTTAGTGTTTACTCTTGCACAGCCCAAAGTCCCTGCAAGCCTAAGTTCCTTGTACCTATGACATCACCTGCTGGCTCAGGAAACACAAAGCGTTAAAATCCAGGCTTACCTTCAGTTAAGAATTAATACTGCATATTGAATGCTGAGAGATATGCCTATCAGACTTTTTTTAAGACAGCCAAGAATTTATCTAATCAAACGAACACTGATTATGAAGCAGCCAGTTGGAAAGTTCTATTTAGTCCAAAAGTGTTGCCACTGTCCCACACAACACAGGGCAGTCCTGAGACATCCTGGAGTCAGTGGGAGAACACAGTCCTGGATGGCAAAGCACCAATTTTTGTAACTGGTGGAAGGTGTCTGGAGGCAGGTCTGGTGATGAGATAGTACCATTTTTGGGCTTCCAGTAGGGGGTGGCAGTCAGCGGTAAGGCTGAGGCTGTCCGTCTGCAGAGAGGCAGCCTTGCCTCCAAGAGCCCAGTTCTGATGGACAGGCTCTCTTCCAGGTACAAGGCTTAGTGCTTTACAGGTCATGCTACACGGATTAGAGTGCTCTGTTGGGTAGAAAATGTTTTACATACACTTGATAAGCAAAGTGCTGCAAGAAAAGCAAGTTTAGAGGCAAGGAGTTTCAATCCATCTACCTGAGGGGATCTCGGAGGATCCCATGACAAACACACGAAAGGACACGATGTGTAAACACTGACAACTTCCCTCCACACAAAACAGGAACAGAAGCTCAAATGTCAGGGGTCACGCCCCCAGACTTCAACCCTCTGGTGTTCTGAGTTCTATAAAAATAGGACACAGGTGATCCAGTTGTGAGATGAATCCAGAAAGTATTTCCTTCTAAGCCGTCATGGAATTCCAGTGAAGTCCTATGTCCCAACCATAGGATCCATTGAGGAGCTGGAGGACTAGAGTGACTGGTCCTCTAGGCTGTGTGAAGAACGGGGGTAGGGCTCGGCACAGCCTCCATGACCCAGGCTGTGGAGGGTAGTGAACAGAAGGCACTTTTAGCCAGCTGCCTAAGTAGAGGGCAAAGACTTTTCTCCTTTGAAAGTAGACCTGAGCCCAGGACTGGTAAGTTCAAGGCACTTAACCTGGTGCAGCTTTGCGGGTTTGCAGCACTCTGCTCACTGGCTTTCACAACCAGGCCCCTCGACCTTATCTGCCTCACTCACTGTCCCAGCGTTCCCTGGCGCTGCAGGCTGCAACTCAGCATTCCACGTTCTAATGGCGTAGCTGAAGGAGCCGCCTTGCCCCATTTGGAGGGAGATGATTTTCAGGAGTGCGGGGCACAAACCAACAGTTCTCTTGGGTGTCTTTTAGGAGAAGAACTGCTGCAATAGAACTGCCAGCCTGATCCTGAGACCCTGATGTGGAGAAACCAGGGGGCCAAGGGGCTTTGGTTTCAGGAAGTTCCAGGGCTCACTGGCTCACTTAAGCTGTAAACTTCAAGTCACTGAGGTCACGCCGATTTGCTCGCAGATAGATGTGCCTTGGAAACTTTGGTGCACACGATGTCTTGTGGACTTCAGACTTTAGCCTAACCCTGTGGTAGAAAAAAATGTTCCCTCGGGAAGAGCAGCGCTACCCTGGGACTCTTTCAGGACCTCAGTTATACGTACACCAGAGGGCTTCAAGAAGTTCACAGACAATTCAGACTGTCTTTCGATTCCACTTTCCATGAACTTTTTGAAGCTGCCTTATGCATATCCTTGAGATAGCGAGGGAGGAAGCATGGGACAGGACATTGGACAGGGAGAGGGAACAGATAAGGAGAGTTGTGTAGTCCCCCCCCCCACCTTTTTTTTGCAACTAGGGCTCCAAACAGGCAATTATTGTTAATGTTGAGTTTCCCTTTGTACTTATGGTCTAGACTTTTAAGTCACGGTTGGAGAGTTAGTTTCAAGCTTGCTTTGATAATTCTCCATTGGTTGTCCTGAGCAGAGGAGTCTATTCGCAGCTATTTGCAGCTGGAATTCTGCAGCTCCAGGCAGGTTTTGCTGCAAGAAATCCTTGCAGTTTAGCACCAGGATCTTCTTCCTAGGTCTGCTGTCTGACAGTGGTGTGGCGCATGCAAGCAGCTCACGAAAGCATGGGAGGGGAGGGAGACGTGCTTGTGAGTGGGCCTCAGAAATAAAGGTCTCCCACTTTATTCTGGCGTCAGAATTACTTGGAGAACTTGTTGGAAAGGCAGAGCCTCACAGTCCCCCCACTCCAAGGTCCTGAGCAGCTGCAGGTGCACAGTCCTGTTGAGGGGGTGGGGAGAGAACTGAGAGATTCGACCTGAGGCAGAGAGATGAAGAAAAGGAAAAACAAAGAATAAAGCTAAGAAAAAAAAAGAAAAAAAAGTCCAGGGAAACACGGGTGGAAGTGAAGTGAGCACAACACGAAGGAAAGGAACTATGACATAACAGCGCTCACGGAGCTGGGTGGGACACGAAGCAGCCAGGCATGTGACCTCTGAGAACGCAGCATGATGGCGAAAGGCTTCATGGACCCTGGTTCGCCCTCAAGCCTGTGCTCCCAGAACACCAAGTCAGCCACACCGAATTCTCAGAGAATTCCAGAATATGAGGCTGGTCAACAGGCCAACCAGTAAACAGTTGTGGGGGACATGGGCCAGGTGGAGTCTTGGAATGACCCTGGGGATGCAGCAGCTCTGGCAGTGTCAAGATCAAACAGTGGTGCAGGTGCCCTCAGGCTACGGCTGAGCTCCCTGGGCAGAATTCTTCCACGGGCAGTGAATCCAGCCTGCAAAGAATGCTTTCAAGTTGGTCAGTGACGGTTCTGGTGCTTTGCAATCTCCTCTTGGATACGCAACTTGAGAGCCTCTCGCATGGGCGGATCCAGAGGCGTGTGGGCAGACACCTCCTCGCTCACCCTTCCTGGGTCATCGTCCTGATACACAATAACTGATGTGACCTCGCCACTGTCCGCCTCGTATTCTAAGCAGAAGAGCTGATGGCCAGAAGGCTCTAGTTCAGAGCCACCACTACTGCTGCTTTCACTGGACTCCTCCAAGTCTGGGTTGCCTGGGCGGGTAGAGCCATCTTCTCCTTGGCCGCCTGCTTCACCTTCTTGTCGTAGTCGTCCCTGCGGGGAGCCGAGCGGGAGTCAGGGACAGCAGGCCGGGCCAGGCCAAGGGTGGTGGTGGCGCGGGGTGGGGAGGTACCGGGCGATCTGGTTCCGTCGGATGTGTGCACGAAGCCGTGGCTCATGTCCAGCCGCCCGCCAGGCTTGCAGCAGAGCCTGGGCCCGGGATCCCGGGCCGCCTCCATCTGGAGCCCTGGGCGCAGAGTCGCCGCCACCTCAACGGCCCCAACGGCCGCCCTCCCGCCGGTGGAGGCCCGAGCCAGCCCGCGCTCAGCTTCCGTTCGGGTTTCCTTTGCTTTTTATAAACATCACAATTTGAATTAACATATCTCAGTCCATTGCTGTGGATAGAAGTTAAACCATGTGTTGTAAAAAATAGGGTGTGGAGGGAGAGTTTCTGGGTGATGTTCCATCTCTGTCTGGCTTCTTGGTGATTTGGACCTGGGTCAGTGATAAATTCATGCTTCTCTCTGGTCTGCTTTGCTTTCTAGGAGTCCAACTATTCTAGCTATTTGTTCCTCCAGGTTATTGCTTTGCAGGTTCCTTTGAATGCCTGTTATAATTCAGGCCTATTTTTGGTTAGGAACGGCAGCAGTGGAGATGAATGTGTGTTACTGTTGTTTCACTAAGCAGCCTGGAGTAGAGCCGATGGGTTTACTTGACAGTGTGAACTTCCCTTCATGTTCCTGGAAGCAGCCTCGACCCCTGCATGCAGGCAACAAGGTAGCAGGACAGCGGCACAGCAAACAATGCCATGGAAATTTACTGTTGCAGGGAGCTAGGCCATGCTGCATTGGCTTCTGCATTGGCAGTGCTTAGCCTCAACAGCAGAGCCATCTGCTGGGGCTGCCTCCTTCATACAGTCAGCCCTTCTTTCTTAGTGACCATGGCTCCTGTGACAGCAAAGCTACAGGTTTGGATGGTGGAAACCGTGGAGGAGTCAACAGTGTGGAGCAGCTTGAGTATATTTCTTTGGTGTTTGAATGATCCTGGCCCACCCGTACAGCTTCTGTGTCTAACATCACTGCCTTCTGCTGCATGGTGGCTCTGCTCTGTCGTGTGTCAGAGACCTTTGGGTAGCATTTTCATTTATAGAGCATGAGCCTAGAAATGTCACTTCCCCAGTGGTTTTAAGTATTAGTTCTTTGGCCTCAGTTTCTGGAAACTCTTCTGTCTTAATGTCATGGCCCAGCACAGAGATGGTGTTTTTCTGGCACTTGCTGGGTTGAGATGGCTGTGTGGCCTTCCTGCTTTATTCCATAAGTGAATGAAATCCTGTTTCAAAGATCAGAAACATGATTTGTTCATTTCTGAGTCACAGACAGCAGGCTACCTCACTGGTAAGGCAGGCATAAATGGTTATCCCGTGATACCTGGTAAAAGCCACTTGGTTCTTCTTCCTTTAGTTCTGAAAAACTAGAGCTTGTAGAGTGTTTTTGTAGGCTACAAGCTGACCATTATTGAAGGTGCTGTGAGCATGTGGTAACCCTGTATTCCTAGTCTTGGTTAGCATGTGAATGGTTGTGTTTAATGTATGAAAAAATATATAGATATATATTTCTAAACCTCCAAGAAATAAATAAAGGAAACAAATTGCTTTCAAATGCTTGTGATTATTTAAATGTTTGGTAAGTAAAATAGTAGTATCATACGCTTAATAATAGTAGCTCTGTCTCCTCATACATACATGTTATAAAAAGTTACTAGGAAATTACTGAAAACAATGGCTAGCTTTCTTTAATATTATTTCTCTCTAGAGTAGAGTCTAGATCCTTTCTAAGCCAGATAAAGTACTGAAACAGTAATTACTGAACATAAGTTTATGTATTCTATTTGACATCTTGCTTCTGTATGATAAGGAGAAGCAAAATATCTTGGAGTATCTTAATGAATATGAAAAAGATAAGCTGGCGCTGCAGCTCACTAGACTAATCCTCTGCCTTGTGGCGCTGGCACACCGGGTTCTAGTCCCAGTCGGGACACCGGATTCTGTCCCGGTTGCCCCTCTTCCAGGCCAGCTCTCTGCTGTGGCCAGGGAGTGCAGTGGAGGATGGCCCAAGTGCTTGGGCCTTGCACCCCATGGGAGACCAGGATAAGTACCTGGCTCCTGCCATCGGATCAGCCAGGTGTGCCGGCTGCAGCGGCCACGGCGGCCATTGGAGGGTGAACCAACGGCAAAAGGAAGACCTTTCTCTCTGTCTCTCTCTCTTACTGTCCACTCTTCCTGTCAAAAAAAAAAAAAAAAAAAGATATCACATGAGGGTCCTTATTCCTCTAGAAATTACAGATTCACAAATGTATTAGTCTGCTATCAAATGCTGCTCCATGACTGCACTATAGAGTGAATGTTCATGGCTTCCTCAAATATATCTGTTGGTATATTTAGCCTGTTGTGATAGTCTTCAATACTGGGGTTCTTGGTAAATGATATGGTCACTCTTACAACAGAACCCTATGGTTTTTTTTTTTTTGTTTTTTGATGATTTCTTTTTTTTTTTTTTTTTTTGACAGGCAGAGTTAGACAGTGAGAGAGAGAGACAGAGAGACAGAGAGACAGAGAGACAGAGAAAAAGGTCTTCCTTCCATTGGTTCACTCCCCAAATGGCCACTACACCTATCTGAAGCCAGGAGCCAGGTGCTTCGTCCTGGTCTCCCATGCGGGTGCAGGGCCCAAGCACTTGGGCCATCCTCCACTGCCTTCCTGGGCCACAGCAGAGAGCTGGCCTGGAAGAGGAGCAACTGGGACAGAATCCAATGGCCCCTCTGGTACTAGAACCCCGGGGTGCCGGCACTGCAGGTGGAGGATTAGCCAAACGAGCCGCAGTGCCAGCCTAGAACCCTATGTCTTAAACATTACTTGGCTGTTTCTTCTCTGAACAGCCCTCAGCAATTTTGACAAATTATTTCAACCATAATTGTTTCCATATTTGTCAGCATGTCCTAGGAAAATAATTTATTTGAAATCACAATTAAGAATTACAGAATCAAATTGTTGCAGGAGTTTGAGTCAGTTTTTTACTTCAGGTTGGATAATGAGTGTGAGAAAAAGGAGAAGTAAAGTTTCACTGAGGAGGGGATCCAAGGGAGTGTTCCAGTAAGGTTGTGGACAACACAGCTTATTTAGCAATTGCCTGTTGATTGATCAATCGCCTATGTTGGGGCCTGCTTTGTTGTTTTGTTTCATGTTTGCATATGTTTTCTTCAGGGGTCTGGTTTCTGGTGAATTGAGAAATGGCTTCCTTACATACATTTCAGGAAGTGGTCATTGTCTCTGACCAGGTTATCTCTCTATTGAGGTCTGATCTGGCTTCCAATACCTAGAACATTCTATACATCAAGAAAGTGGTCCTGGTCTCTGATGAGCTGAGAATGCCATCTTTCTGAGTAGAAAGAGTTGAAAGACGTTACCTCACTGATCACTATAGAAATGCCATAGTTGGAAACTGTTGCTGACAGGTTGAAAATGTGGTGGTCTGGCCGGTGCCGTGGCTCACTAGGCTAATCCTCCACCTTGCGGCACTGGCACACCGGGTTCTAGTCCCAGTTGGGGTGCCGAATTCTGTCCCAGTTGCCCCTCTTCCAGGCCAGCTCTCCGCTGTGGCCCGGGAGTGCAGTGGAGGATGGCCCAAGTCCTTGGGCCCTGCACCCCATGGGAGACCAAGATAAGCACCTGGCTCCTGCCTTCGGATCAGCACAGCGTGCCGGCCGCAGTGGCCATTGGAGGGTGAACCAACAGCAAAAGGAAGACCTTTCTCTCTGTCTCTCTCTCTCTCACTGTCCACTCTGTCAAAAAGAAAGAAAGAAAGAAAGAAAGAAAGAAAGAAAGAAAGAAAGAAAGAAAGAAAGAGAAAGAAAGAAAGAAAGAAAAGAAAAAAGAAAATGTGGTGGTCTGCTCCGACACCAGAACCTGGTATCTTGTAGTTATTTAAGAAAAAAGGACACTTCTATATCCCAGAACCCGTAATTTTCCTATCTTTCTGTTGGTATTTCACTTACTGCATTCTCACAAGATAGTTACTCAAGGAGCACCCCGCTGCTACCTTTACAATGAATAGTTGATCTGCTGACTGATGTGAGATGAGAAGGCCATAGATATCCAACTGCAGCACCAGCAACAATAAGCACAAAGAAACACATAGGAACATCTGACTACAGAATTGCCCACTTTTGGCAACTGAGGTTTATCTTCAGTTATTGAAACTGGAGTTAGAGAAGTATTTAACTTCATAATAGTAAATGAGAAATGGGCATATCTTTCCCATTCCTAAGATTCTTTTTTCAGTTGCTGACTGAGTGTGGTGGCTGCAGCTGACCAATTCTACAATAGCTTCTCTGTGCTGAGAACTACAGGTTGCACTGGGAGGCCAAGATGTAGCCCCTCTCCTACCAACACCTCTTTTTCTGTTCTATCCTCCATGATAGGAAGGTTTGATTGCTTCTACAACACAAAACTCAGAGATCACAACCAGTTAAATTTGTGTTTTAACTCTGGTATACTACACATAAAACATGAATGCCATGGCATTGTTCTTAACCATCGTTTTTGTACTATGTCTATGATGATTAATAATTATTCTGTAAAGAATTTCGATGGTGTTCATGTTTGCAGGGAATTTTTCCCTATATTCATTATCTGGTTTTTTGGAGTTCCTTCTCCATAGACTTCTCTTATAATTCTGTTTCTAGAAATTGAAACAGTAATAAAGGCCCTCCCAACAAAGAAAAGCCCAGGACCAGATGGATTCACTGCTGAATTCTACCAGACATTTAAAGAAGAACTAATCCCATTTCTTCTCAAACTATTCAGAACAATCGAAAAAGAGGGAATCCTCCCAAATTCTTTCTATGAAGCCAGCATCACCTTAATCCCTAAGCCAGAGAAAATGCAGCACTGAAAGAAAATTACAGACCAATATCCCTGATGAACATAGACACAAAAATCCTCAATAAAATTCTGGCCAATAGAGTACAAAAATACATCAGGAAAATCATCCACCCAGACCAAGTGGGATTCATCCCTGGCATGCAGGGATTGTTCAACATTCGCAAATCAATCAATGTGATTCACCACATTAACAGACTGCAGAAGAAAAACCATATGATTATCTCAATTGATGCAGAGAAAGCATTTGATAAAATTCAACACCCTTTCATGATGAAAACTCTAAGCAAATTGGGTATAGAAGGAACATTCCTCAATATAATCAAAGCAATTTATAAAAAACCCACAGCCAGCATCCTATTGAATGGGGATAAGTTGGAAGCATTTCCACTGAAATCTGGCACCAGGCAGGGATGCCCACTCTCACCACTGCTATTTAACATAGTTCTGGAAGTTTTAGCCAGAGCCATCAGACAAGAAAAAGAAATCAAAGGAATACAAATCAAGAAGGAAGAAGTCAAACTATCCCTTTTTGCAGACGATATGATTCTGTACTTA
The DNA here is from genome assembly GCF_051225735.1 of Oryctolagus cuniculus. Taxonomy (NCBI): domain Eukaryota; kingdom Metazoa; phylum Chordata; class Mammalia; order Lagomorpha; family Leporidae; genus Oryctolagus; species Oryctolagus cuniculus. The sequence continues at coordinate 114,198,543 of NC_142878.1, forward strand.
GAGGATCCAAAGAACTCTACTAAGAGACTATTGGAACTCATAGAGGAGTTTGGCAAAGTGGCAGGATATAAAATCAATGCACAAAAATCAACAGCCTTTGTATACACAAGCAATGCCATGACTGAGAAAGAACTGCTAAGATCAATCCCATTCACAATAGCTACAAAAACAATCAAATACCTTGGAATAAACTTAACCAAGGATGTTAAAGATCTCTACGATGAGAATTACAAAACCTTAAAGAAAGAAATAGAAGAGGATACCAAAAAATGGAAAAATCTTCCATGCTCATGGATTGGAAGAATCAACATCATCAAAATGTCCATTCTCCCAAAAGCAATTTATAGATTCAATGCAATACCAATCAAGATACCAAAGACCTTCTTCTCAGATCTAGAAAAAATGATGCTGAAATTCATATGGAGGCACAAGAGACCTCGAATAGCTAAAGCAATCTTGTACAACAAAAACAAAGCTGGAGGCATCACAATACCAGATTTCAGGACATACTACAGGGCAGTTGTAATCAAAACAGCATGGTACTGGTACAGAAACAGATGGATAGACCAATGGAACAGAATTGAAACACCAGAAATCAATCCAAACATCTACAGCCAACTTATATTTGATCAAGGATCTAAAACTAATTCCTGGAGCAAGGACAGTCTATTCAATAAATGGTGCTGGGATAATTGGATTTCCACGTGCAGAAGCATGAAGCAAGACCCCTACCTTAGCCTCACACAAAAATCCACTCAATGTGGATTAAAGACCTAAATCTACGTCCTGACACCATTAAGTTATTAGAGAACATTGGAGAAACCCTTCAAGATATTGGCACAGGCAAAGAATTTCTGGAAAACACCCGGGAGGCACAGACAGTCAAAGCCAAAATCAACTATTGGGATTGCATCAAATTGAGAAGTTTCTGTACTGCAAAAGAAACAGTCAGGAGAGTGAAGAGACAATCGACAGAATGGGAAAAAATATTTGCAAACTATGCAACAGATAAAGGGTTAATAACCAGAATCTACAAAGAGATCAAGAAACTCCACAACAACAAAACCAACAACCCACTTAAGAGATGGGCCAAGGACTTCAATAGACATTTTTCAAAAGAGGAAATCCAAATGGCCAACAGGCACAGGAAAAAATGTTCAAGGTCACTAGCAATCAGGGAAATGCAAATCAAAAGCACAATGAGGTTTCACCTCACCCCAGTTAGAATGGCTCACATACAGAAATCTACCAACAACAGATGCTGGCGAGGATGTGGGGAAAAAGGGACACTAACCCACTGTTGGTGGGAATGCAAACTGGTCAAGCCACTATGGAAATCAGTCTGGAGATTCCTCAGAAACCTGAATATAACCCTACCATTCGACCCAGCCATCCCACTCCTTGGAATTTACCCAAAGGAGTTTAAATTGATAAACAAAAAAGCGGTCTGCACCCTAATGTTTATTGCAGCACAATTCACAATAGCCAAGACCTGGAACCAACCTAAATGCCCATCAACGGTAGACTGGATAAAGAAATTATGGGATATGTATTCTTTAGAATACTATACTGCAGTAAGAAACAACGAAATCCAGTCATTTGCAACAAAATGGAGGAATCTGGAACACATCATGCTGAGTGAAATAAGCCAGTCCCAAAGGGACAAATACCATATGTTCTCCCTGATCGGTGACAACTGACTGAACACCAAAAAGGAAACCTCCTGAAGTGAAATGGACACTATGAGAAATGGTGACTTGATCAGGATAGCCCTGACTGCTAATGGACAACTTAATACATTATCACTCCTAGTATTTTTTTTGTCTGTTCTACTTAATATGACTGGTTTAATTCTGCAATTATCACACAGTTATTCTTAAGTGTTGAAAATTAACTGAAATGTGATCCCTGTTAAACATAAGAGTGGGAATAAGAGAGGGAAGAGATGTATAATTTGGGGCATGCTCGGGCTGACTTGCCCCAATTGGTAGAGTTGGAAACATATCAGGGGATTCCAATTCAATCCCATCAAGGTGGCATGTGCCAATGCCATCTCACTATTCCAAGTGATCAATTTCAGTTCACAATTGATCATAATGAAAGGACTAAGAGTCAAAGGGAGCACATAAACAAGTCTAGTACCTGCTAACACTAACCGATAGAATAAATAAAGGGGAGAGTGATCCAACATGGCAAGCAAGATACTCAGCAGACTCATAGAATGGCGGATGTCCTAAATAGCACTCTGGCCTCAGAATCAGCCCTAAAGGCACTCGGATCTGGCTGAAAAGCCCATGAGAGTATTTCAGGCATGGAAAGCCAAGACACTCTGGCAAAAAGATCTCTGTGAGTGAGATCCCAGTGGAAAGAACAGGTCTTCAAAGAGGGAGGTGCCTTTCTCTGAAGGGAGGAGAGAACCTCCACTTTGACTATGACCATGTCTAAACAAGATAAGAGTCGAAGAACTCAAGGGGCTTCCATAGCCTTGGAAACTCATGACTGGTGCATAGGGAGATTACTGATGCCATAAACAGGAGTGTCAATTTGTAAAGTCAACAACAGGAGTCACTGTGCACTTACTCCTCATGTAGGATCTCTGTCCTTAATGTGCTGTACACTGAGGCTTAATGCTATAACGAGTACTCAAACAGTATATTTCACTTTGTGTTTCTATGGGGGTGCAAACAATTGAAATCTTTACTTAATGTACACTAAACTGATCTTCTGTAAAAAAAAAAAAAAAAGAAAAGAAATTATCAATTCACAACTTGACTCTCACTGGGATTAAACATGACAAGAGGTCTGATCTGATTTCATCATCATTTAAAAAAAATCATCTATTATTTTTCACTTTATGTTTCTGTGTGGGAGCAAACTGTTGAAATCCTTACTTAAGGTATACTAAGCTGATCTTCTGTATATTAAGATAATCGAAAATGAATCTTGATGTGAATGGAAGGGGAGAGGGAGTGGGAAAGGGGAGGGTTGTGGGTGGGAGGGACGGTATGGTGGGGGGAAGCCATTGTAACCCATGAGTCGTACTTTGGAAATTTATATTCATTAAATAAAAGATAAAAAAAAAATTCTGTTTCTGTGAATTCGTTGGTAACAGTCTATGTTTCATTTGTGAGTTAAGATTCTGAGTCTCTCCTTTGTAATCTAAGTGTTTGTAATATGTGTTCATTTGTCAAAGAATCAAGTTTGATTCTGGTGATTTTTAAAAAGATGTACTTATTTAAAGGCAAAGATGGAGGGGGGGTAGGGAGGGAAAGAGAGAGATATCTTTGACTTTCTGATTTAATCACCAAATCAGCACAGTAGCCTGGGAATAATCAGGCCAAAGCCAAGAGTACAGAACTCAATCAGGGTCTTCAAAATGGTGGCAAAACCCCAGGTATTTGAACGAATATCTTCTGCTTCCTATTTGCACAGCAGTGAGCTGGATGGGGAGCAAAGCAATGTGATTGTTTACTTCCCACATACTCAATACGGTCAGGTCCAGGTTTGCCGAAAGCCAGAAGCTTGAAACTCTATAGCTATATCCCACATTGGTGGCCAGGACCCAGGTTCCTGTGCCATCACATACTTCTCTCTGTGATCTACATTAGCAGAACAGGTACCAGTAGCCATAACTGTGACTAGAAACCAAGTATATGCATATGGCACTTAGGCATCCTAACTGGTTGGAATCTTAACCAATAGGCCAAATGCCTATTCCATATTGTATGTTCTTTTAAAAAACATTTTATTTATTTTATTTGAGAGGCAGAGTTACAGACAGTGAGAAGGAGAATCAGGAAAGAAAGGTCTTCCTTCCATTGGTTCACTCCCCAAATGGCTGCAATGGCCAGAGCTGCGCCAATCTGAAGCCAGGAGCCAGGAGCTTCCTCCAGGTCTCCCACATGGGTGCAGGGGCCCAAGGACTTGGGCCATCTTCCAGTGCTTTCCCAGGCCTGAGAAAGGAGCTAGATTGGCGGTGGAGCAGCCAGGACCAGAACCGGCAACCAGATGGGATGCCAGTGCTGCAGGTGGAAAGATTAACCCACTACACCACAGCACTGGCCCCTCCGTGTTATATGTTCTTAACACAGTAATTTGTATCAATATGTAATGTCCTTTTTGTCTCCTGCAATGATTTTTGTCTCTCATATAATTGTCTGATGGTAGTATAACCACACCAGTTGGATTTTTTACCTATGATACAATTCTACATTTCCTTTTCTGTCCATCACTTTGAACCTCCTTTCTATTGAATCTACAGTGATTTTATGTAGACGGTATACGGTTGGATTTAGTTTTAAAGCATTCTGATATCTGCTTTTTCATTAGAGTGTTGACACTATTTATATTGGAATAATTATGACATTACTTCTGAAATTTTACATTTGCTTTTTGTTCTCTCTTAGACTATTTTTATCTCATTTCAACCCACACAGCATTTTCTTCATTTCCTTGGATTTTGTAGTGAACACTTTTGATTCCCTTCTCATTTTCCTATTTGTACATGTTTAGGATACTTTTGTTCTTATTACCAATACTTACCTTGGCAAGATTAATATAGGAGACAAAGAAGAACATTATTGAGGAAAATTACTGGGTCAAGAAGACAATATGGGGTTTGAATTGGGCCTGAAAGTTAATGCACCAGTAAGGATGCATGCCCCAAATATGTAAAAAGTCTCAAATGTATATTATGTATAACATTCTAAAATACATAGCCACTTAGCCTGAGTTGATGCCACCTGCAATAGCACACAAAGACAATGTTCCTATACGCCTCAGTCCAACCCTTTTTTTTTTCTTGGTCAAAAATAACATTATTATAACTTCTGTGCACGAACATGCTTATTTCTAATTATGTTTATGTATTTCTCTTTTAATTGTAATAAGAAATAAAAGGAAAGTATGGACAACTATAAAACCATCCTCGATTCACCATCCTCTCAAATAGAGCAGGAGCTGAGGAGGGTCGTGGTGTAGTTGGTTTTCATGGTGGCATTAAACTTTGTTCCCTCTCTACATTCAGGAAACACCTTCAGAGCAACAGGTATTTCCCAGAGTTACCTTGATCTTTTGTTTTTGTTCTCAGTCATCTGGATTCTCCAACTTTCCTTCTAACAATAAACACATGGCCACTATGCATGAATGTGCACTGGTCCTGGGGTTCTTCATACATCACACTTTTTTAAAATGCTTTGGGGGGTAGCTAGAGTGCCAATTTCAGGGGTTCCCAATGGCCAGCCCGAATCCCTTCCTCATGCAGAACAATGTGTCATTACAAGCTTCTTCTGAAACTATTTCTCTGGAACAATGAACAGTCAAGGTGAATCCAGATCATGTACCTGCTTCATGCAACATTTGAGGGAACTACAGGTCAGGGTGGTGAAAGCCATGGCCACAAGTGACACAGCTGGCAGGCAGGCATGGTGTTCTCTAGATGGTCAGATCCTCACAACATTTTTTTTCTCATCTTATAAAATGTGAACCATTGTCTTCTTTCTTCCTTCACCAAAAGTTCATCACACCAGAGTCAGTTGGCATATACACTGGGAGGAAAAATGATCCCAAGAAAGGGTGTGTGTCATATTTGCACATGAGCTGCTGGATAGCCTGAACCACAAGGGCTCAGGCTTTAGGAAACTGCTCTCTCACTCTAGAGTTTTACACTTTCTGCTTGACCCTATGGGACTGTTTGTCTTTGGCTATTCACCTTTCCAGCCTCATCATTTTCCTGCTCCCTAGTAAAATCCTTTCCTTGGCTCCCTTGTGAACCTGTTCTCCCCTTCCTAACCCTTCTTCCTCCTCCTGCCTGTCTTTGCTTATCTAGGGTTATGGCTATGAATGCCAAAATCCTGCCTTAATCTTGGAGTTTTATTTTCTGTGTGCTCATAGTATGAACATTAATTTTATATAACTGGCCTGAACCACCAACCGCCCATACATTTGGCTCAGCCTCATTCTCGATGTGTCTATATGGGAATTTCTGAGTAGATTTAACATCTGAACAGCTAGAGTTTGTAAAGGAAATTGCTCTTCCTGGTGAACCTTGAATAGAGCAACAGGACTGAACAGTCTGATCAAGAGGGCACCCCCTCCCTTCATAGAACATGTGAGAGAACTTAGGGGCAGGGAAGTGAAAGACCTCACCCCAGTTGACACAGCTGACAGCCATTGAATTTTCCTGGTGATGGTTCCTCTCAACATTCTGGGTATGAATGTCACAAAATTTGAGCATAGGAACCATTATCTGCTTGCCTTCTTCAACAAAGATTCATTGTAACAGGGCTGGTTGGCATATAACTTAGGGATGACAAATGATTCCAAGAAGCACTGTTTTACATTTGCACATGAGCCATATGATGCCCTGAACCATGAATGCTACTGAAAGAGATACTAGGGATCTCTGGATATGTAGAAATGGGAAATGTCCCAGATGCTCCTGAGGAAGTAGGAGCATTGGATTCCCCCTTCTGGGTGTTTCCTTGGTGGAGAAGCCATTGCAGGTACATGTTTGACATTTTGTTTTTGTTTTGTTTCAGATGAATAATTCCAATTTGTATTTATCTGGAACCCAAGAGAGAAATGAGCAGAGCCAGTGTGTGCTATTGGAAGCAGGCATGAGGTGAGTTTTCCATCATCATCCACACAGCCCCTCACTCCATCCTCAGATCACCCCCAAGGTGCAGGCATCATTATCTTCACTCTGTGGGTGAGAAGCCTGAGGCTCACAGAGGTAAAGGAACTTGTTTTAGCAAAGAAGGACTCAAAACCAGGGACAAAAAATAGCCAACTTGGACTTGATATAGAAAATTTGTAATGCTGCAAATCTGCACCATCCTTTTAGGTTTCTCAACCAGAGAATACCTTGATGAAAACACATGGAAGAGCTGGCTGGTAGCATTTATAAAGGATTTACAGAGGTAGGAAGAAACTGGAGCAGAGAGCAATGGCATAGAAGGCTGTGACTGCAATCCAGACACTGGAGATGGAGCAAACAGAGTTTGGAACTAGCAAGCCTTGGTCCAGGACAGGCCTACTGGTTAACACAGTGGTTGGGATGCCCATATTTCATATTGGAACATCTGGGTTCAAGTCCAGGCACAGCTTCAGATTCTAGCTTCCTGCTAATGTGCACCCTTAGAGGCAGCAGGTCATGGGTCAAGTAGTTAGGTTCCTGCTACCCACAGTCAAGACCTGGATGGAGTTCTTGGCTCTCAGTTTCAGCCTGGCCAAGACCTGGTAATTTCTGGCATTTGAGGAATTGGATTAGCAGACAGGAGCTTGTTTTCTCTGCCTCTCAAAAAATACATTAAAAAAAAACCCAAAACACCCACAAGACCTTGTTCTAGCCTTGTCCCTGCCATGCTTCCATTACTGCTGGGGAACCCTGAGCAAGTCACAGCCATTTCTCTGAAGCTTTGTAATTTGTCCCTAAGATGCTGATGAACTGATAATAGAAAACCCTGAGGTTCTTTCAAACTCTAAAATTGTGCCTGAGATTTATAAATTTTAATGCACTCTGAATACCATCTTGAATCCAGAAAAGAATATAGATGTAGTAATTCTTAACATAATCTTGTCAAAGTACAAAGGAATAGGCTTGATTTTAAGAATGCTTTTTTTTTGGACAGGCAGAGTGGACAGTGAGAGAGACAGAGAGAAAGGTCTTCCTTTGCTGTTGGTTCACCCTCCAATGGCCGCTGCACTGATCCAAAGCCAGGAGCCAGGTGCTTCTCCTGGTCTCCCATGTGAGTGCAGGGCCCAAGGACTTGGGCCATCCTCCTCTGCACTCCCGGACCACAGTATAGAGCTGGCCTGGAAGAGGAGCAACCGGGACAGAATCCAGCACTCTGACCAGGATTAGAACCAGGTGTGCCAGCGCTGCAGGCGGAGGATTAGCCTATTGAGCCATGGCGCCAGCCAAGAATGCTTTTTAAAGCAGATTACATCACAACAAGCCCATCATTTCAGCATCTTTCTGTTTTCCTTGTTTATGAATATGATTTGGACACTGCTGCTATAGCAGTGGTTGACATTAAAGTCAAATAAGAATATTATGTTTGAAACAGAGGAGAGAATTTAAGCTTATCTTTCTAAGAAATTTATGAAAATATACTTGGCAGACAGAAATTGCATTGTCATCAAATTAGTTTTCTAAGCTCAAATTTAATTAAAATGAGACACTTCTACAACTGGTTCAATCAACAGAGTGTAAAGAGATTTTGGAGGGGCCGGCACAGTGACGCAGTGGGCTAATGTCCTGGCCTGAAGCACCGACATCCCTTAAGGGCACCAATTCAAGATCTGGCTGCTCCTCTTCTGATTCAGCTCTCTGCTATGGCCTGGGATAGCAGTAGAAGATGGCCCAAGTCCTTGGGCCCTTGCACCCATGTGGGAGACCAGGAAGAAGCTTCTGGCTCCTGGCTTTGGATCAGTGCAGTTCTAGCCATTGTGACCAATTGGGGAGTGAACCAGTGGTTGGAAGACCTCTCTCTATCTCTCCCCCCCACCCCATGTAACTCTGAATTTCAAATAAATAAATAAATCTTTTAAAAAAGAGAAATTTTGAATAGAGCACACAGGAAATAAATATAGTACCACTCGAGCAAATAACCAACACAACAGTTGCGTGTCTGCTGTTGCTGGTGATGCTTCTCAAATATCTTTAACGACTTCTGGATGAATTGACTTCTGCTGGTGTGAAGCAGGCTCGTCATGCCTGGCTCACACTTGCAAATTTAGTTCTGTAAGAACAAGAGTTCCCTCTTGGGGAAAAGACCTTAATTCATTTATCGAGGCTCCAGTTCTATAACTGACACACTTCCTATTAGGCGCCATGTCCAAAAACTGTCCCATTGAATAATTAAAGTTCCAAACCATGAACTTTTTTTCTTTTTCCCAGAATGTAAGTCCACCATTTCAGCTGTTTTCAAGACAGTGTAAGTTGTGTAAGTTGGCAACTCTTTTTTTTTTTTTTGGACAGGCAGAGTGGACAGTGAGAGAGACAGAGAGAAAGCTCTTCCTTTTGCTGTTGGTTCACCCTCCAATGGCCACTGCAGCTGGCACAGCACGCTGATCCGAAGCCAGGAGCCAGGTGCTTCCTCCTGGTCTCCCATGCGGGTGCAGGGCCCAAGGACCTGGGCCATCCTCCACTGCCTTCCTGGGCCACAGCAGAGAGCTGGACTGGAAGAGGAGCAACTGGGACAGAATCCGGTGCCCCAACTGGGACTAGATCCTGGTGTGCCGGTGCCGCAGGCGGAGGATTAGGCTATTAAGCGCAGCGCCGGCCCAAACCATGAACTTTTAATGGACACTTTGAAACCACAGTGCTATTTAAACCCTATCAGGTTTTTGGTTTTTTTTTTTGTTTGTTTGTTTTTGTTTTTGTTTTTGTTTTTGTTTTTTTTGGTAGAATAGTTTCCTGGGTGACTTTTGTGATACCTCTCAACCAAGGGATAGGAGACGTGTACACAATTAATACTTTCCCACACATGGATTGTACGCTGCAGGTAATATAAAGGGCTGATGTCAGATGCTAAGCATTCAGTCACAAACACCAAGTGGATTCATGGGGTGATTAACTAGGGACTGTTGACGGAGGCCCATGAGAATGTCACTTAAGTAAGTTAGTTGACCCTCGCAGCCTGGTAGATGATGACGAACAGTTATCAATGCATCTGGTTACATGAAATGTGTGAGGTCTGGAAAACCTTGGGGATATCAAAGTCACATAAACAACACAACCTTGATCTGACTTGCATGATCCAGGCAGGGGCTAGTCATAGTTGTGAAAAGCACTAACATATCTCCCGGGATTTCTAGCTTCCCATCCTTATTAATCCTATGAGAAAGCATATTCTCACACTGGCGATTTTACCATACAGCTGTGTATGTTGGGGACCTCTTGACCAAAGAAATAAGATGCTTCTCTGAGAGTTCTTTACAACAAAGCCAAATTAATAGGAGAGATACATGAGGGAGCAACATTGTTTTCAGTTTGGTTTGTATTGACTGCATAGTCAGATACTCATGATTCACTTAAGGTGCACTCCTGTCCATGTTTGGCTTTGTCTCCACTGTGTAGCTTATGCTAACAGTTTTGGCAAGAAGGCTCTGCATTGCTTTGCTTGGAAGGTCAGGCAGACATGCAAGAAGGGCTCGCGATTCCTTTTCACTGTATTTCTTCTGAGCAGAAGCCAGGTGAATTGGGTTGAAGTGATAGGTCTTTTCCCTTAGCAGAAATTCCCACCTGGGTCTGCTCTTCTGGGAAGCGCTCAAAGCCAATTTCATGACACCAAGCACCTCCCTGTAGCTGAGGGCATTGGGCTCTAGTCACAGCTATGGCTACAGATGGCTTTTCATGCTGATGTAGCTCACAGACAGCAGCATGTGATGGCTGAAGAACCTGGGTCCCTGCCACAAAAGTGGGAGATGTCCACCTGGTTCCAAACTATGGCCTGGCCAGGACCTGACTCTCTTGAATATTTGAGATGTGAACACTCCGTTTGCTCTGCTCTCAATTCAGCTCACTGCTGTGCAACCAGGATGCAGCAGATGATGGTTCAAATACTTGGTATTTGCTACAATTTGTAGGACACAGAAGAAGTTTTGAGCTCCTGGCTTTAGCCTGATTCTGAAATAAAACTTGATTTATGTTTTAAAGTAAGACTGCTAGGTTACAAGCACCTGAAAGCTTTTAGGCAAACAAGATAAGCAGGATTATAGTGGCAAGAACAGGTGAAGAGAATGCAGGACAGCTTGTAACCCCAGTGTTTCAGCCTGTGAGGAAGCAGGGGAGGGATCTTCATGCTAGGAAATCAATAGTTGGCTCTAACCGCCCCAGGTATGCTGACCTACCAAGCTGGAAATCTTGCAAGATTGTTAACCAAGTTTCGATGTTGGTGCATGCACTTCCTGAACCCATCACTTGACTGGATGAGTGAGGTTATTCATCACACAAATGAGTCTATGAAGCATCAGTCAACAAATGCAGGGCCATCCACGGTGAGTATGTGTCCCTAGAGAGACACACACACACACACATGTGTTGGCCTTCATTACTTGGCTGTGGTTTACTATACTAAACTGAATTCCAAAGATGCCCAGAAATGAGGACAGGCAGGAGCCCCCATTTCACTGCTGTGGGTCCTGAGGAGCTGCCTTTGGATGAACCTTTTATGCAAGTGAGAGTTGTTTGGAGATGGCTGCCCATGTCTACTCTGATACCTTCTTCCTGTATTTTGGGAAATGGGCCCTGGTTGGCCCAGTGATATTTTTGGTCGTCATGGGGTGAGGGAGGAGGGATTGAGGTAAGCTTGGGGGCTCAGGCTTCAGATACAGCTCTCACCCTAGAGTTTTACTCATTCTGCTCACCCCTCAGGAACTCTTTTCTCTTTGGTCATTTGCCTTTTCAGTCTCATCATTTTCCTGACCCCTAGTATACCCCTTCTCTTGGCTCCATTTTTACCTCTTCTCCCTTTCCAGCCCCCTTCTTCATGCCTGACTACGCATATCAAGGATTATGGCTATGGATGCAGAAACCCTGCCTTAATCTTGATTTTATTTTTTATTTTCTGTGTGGTCATAGTATGATAGTTAATTTTACATAATGACTGGATTGGGCCACCGAGTGCCCATACCTTTGGCCTAACCTCATTCTTTCTGTGTCTACGTGGGTATTTCTGGCTTGGTTTAACATCTGAACAGCTACAGCGTACAAAGGAAATGGCCCTTCCTGGGGAGGCTTGAATAGAGCAAAAGGACAGAGCAGTCTGTAATCAAGAGGTCACACTCCTTCCTTCACTGTCTTAGATAATTGACGTCAGAATATTCTGGATAGTGTTCTAGATTTTGATGAATGACTCTCCTGGGTATCCAGATTGGGAAATGGGCACACACGAAGGTTTCTGCAGCAATGTTCAATCTTTCCTTCATAGGACCTCTGCCTACACCTCTATTTGAATATGCTCTAGTCCTGGGTGTCTTCCACATACCACACTTGTTTCAATGCCTTTGGGAAGTGGCTCAGGTGCCAGTTTCAGGGGCTTTCAATGTCAGCCTCTGTCCCTCCCACATGCACACCCGCTGTGACATTGCAGATTTTTTCTGAAACTTTTGTCTGGAAAAATGATGAACAGTCTAGATGCATGCAGATTATGTACTTTCTTCATAGAACATTTGAGGGAACTAAGGGCAAGGGATAAAGTTTATTAATTTCAGAGCATCTTTCTAGTATAAACCTCAAAGAAAAGCACAAAAGTGTCCATTCCTTTCCTTGACACTCACAACCTAGCAGAGATATTTTTCCAGACCAATCTTTCTAGTCTAGCACCATGTACCAGAATATTTGTTTTTGAAGGATCCCATATCTTGGAAAATTTAAAAAACATTTTTATAATGATTGGCTGGCAGCAGGAATCCCATCCTGCTTCGCCAGTTTCACTACAGTCTCACAAAGTGTCTCAGTATGGATTTTAACTTGCATGTGAAGTGTAGATGCTGGCGAAATCTTTCCATTCTTTCCGTATTCTTCATATCCTTTATTTCCAAACATATTTATAAAGTCGTTCACAATGGTCAGTAGCATGTCTTGATTAGGATCAGTGCAGTTTGAGATCTTGTCCAAGTTAAGATATTGAGGAAGCAGTTTCTGCTGATTAACTGGAAGTGATCAAAATTCTCTTTCTTTTTTTTAAACTTTTATTTAATGAATATAAATTTCCAAAGTACGATTTATGGATTACAATGGCTTCCCCCCCATACCGTCCCTCCCGCCCACAACCCTCCCCTTTCCCACTCCCTCTCCCCTTTCATTCACATCAAGATTCATTTCGATTATCTTAATATACAGAAGATCAGCTTAGTATACATTAAGTAAGGATTTCAACAGTTGGCTCCCGCACAGAAACATAAAGTGAAAAATAATAGATGATTTTTTTAAATGATGATGAAATCAGATCAGACCTATTGTCATGTTTAATCCCAGTGAGAGTCAAGTTGGGAGTTGATAATTTCTTTTTTTTTTTTTACAGAGGATCAGTTTAGTATGCATTAAGTAAAGATTTCAACAGTTTGCACCCCCATAGAAACACAAAGTGAAATATATTATTTGAGTACTCGTTATAGCATTAAATCTCAATGCACAGCACATTAAGGACAGAGATCCTACATGAGGAGTAAGTGCACAGTGACTCCTGTTGTTGACTTTACCAATTGACACTCCTGTCTATGGCATCAGTAATCTCCCTATGCTCCAGTCATGAGTTGCCAAGGCTATGGAAGCCCTCTGAGTTCTCCGATTCTTATCTTGTTTAGAAAAGGTCATAGTCAAAGTGGAGGTTCTCTCCTCCCTTCAGAGAAAGGTACCTCCTTCTTTGAAGACCTGTTCTTTCCACTGGGATCTCACTCACAGAGATCTTTTGCCAGAGTGTCTTGGCTTTCCATGCCTGAAATACTCTCATGGGCTTTTCAGCCAGATCTGAATGCCTTTAGGGCTGATTCTGAGGCCAGAGTGCTATTTAGGACATCTGCCATTCTATGAGTCTGCTGAGTATCTCACTTCCCATGTTGGATCACTCTCCCCTTTATTTATTCTATCGGTTAGTGTTAGCAGGTACTAGACTTGTTTATGTGCTTCCTTTGACTCTTAGTCCTTTCATTATGATCAATTGTGAACTGAAATTGATCACTTGGAATAGTGAGATGCATTGGTACATGCCACCTTGATGGGATTGAATTGGAGTCCCCTGGTATGTTTCTAACTCTACCATTTGGGGCAAGTCAGCTTGAGCATGTGCCAAATTATACATCTCTTCCCTCTCTTATTCCCACTCTTATGTTTAACAGGGATCACATTTCAGTTAATTTTCAACACTTAAGAATAACTGTGTATTAATTACAGAATTAAACCAGTCATATTAAGTAGAACAGGCAAAAAAAACTACTAAGAGGGATAATGTATTAAGTTGTTCATTAACAGTCAGGGCAATGCTGATCAAGTCACCATTTCCCATAGTGTCCATTTCACTTCAACAGGTTTCCTTTTTGGTGTTCAGTCAGTTGTCACCGATCAGGGAGAACATATGGTATTTGTCCCTTTGGGACTGGCTTAATTCACTCAGCATGATGTGTTCCAGATTCCTCCATTTTGTTGCAAATGACTGGATTTCGTTGTTTCTTACTGCAGTATAGTATTCTAAAGAGTACATATCCCATAATTTCTTTATCCAGTCTATCGTTGATGGGCATTTAGGTTGGTTCCAGGTTTTAGCTATTGTGAATTGAGCTGCAATAAACATTAGGGTGCAGACCTCTTTTTTGTTTGCCAATTTAAATTCCTTTTGTAAATTCCAAGGAGTGGGATGGCTGGGTCGAACGGTAGGGTTATCTTCAGGTTTCTGAGGAATCTCCAGACTGACTTCCATAGTGGCTTGACCAGTTTGCATTCCCACCAACAGTGGGTTAGTGTCCCTTTTTCCCCGCATCCTCGCCAGCATCTGTTGTTGGTAGATTTCTGTATGTGAGCCATTCTAACCGGGGTGAGGTGAAACCTCGTTGTAGTTTTGATTTGCATTTCCCTGATTGCTAGTGACCTTGAACATTTTTTCATGTGCCTGTTGGACATTTGGATTCCTCTTTTGAAAAATGTCTATTGAGGTCCTTGGCCCATCTCTTAAGTGGGTTGTTGGTTTTGTTGTTGTGGACTTTCTTGATCTCTTTGTAGATTCTGGTTATTAAGACTTTATCTGTTGCATAGTTTGCAAATATTTTTTCCCATTCTGTCGGTTGTCTGTTCACTCTCCTGACTGTTTCTTTTGCAGTACAGAAACTTCTCAATTTGATGCAATCCCAGTAGTTGATTTTGGCTTTGACTGCCTGTGCCTCCCAGGTCTTTTCCAGAAATTCTTTGCCTGTGCCAATATCTTGAAGGGTTTCTCCAATGTTCTCTAGTAACTTGATGGTGTCAGGTCGTATATTTAGGTCTTTAATCCACATTGAGTGGATTTTTGTGTGAGGTGTAAGGTAGGGGTCTTGCCTCATGCTTCTGCACGTGGAAATCCAATTATCCCAGCACCATTTATTGAATAGACTGTCCTTGCTCCAGGAATTAGTTTTAGATCCTTGATCAAATATAAGTTGGCTGTAGATGTTTGGGTTGATTTCTGGTGTTTCAATTCTGTTCCATTGGTCTATCCATCTGTTTCTGTACCAGTACCATGCTGTTTTGATTACAACTGCCCTGTAGTATGTCCTGAAATCTGGTATTGTGATGCCTCCGGCTTTGTTTTTGTTGTACAAGATTGCTTTAGCTATTCGAGGTCTCTTGTGCCTCCCTATAAATTTCAGCACCATTTTTTCCAGATCTTAGAAGAATGTCTTTGGTATCTTGATTGGTATTGCATTGAATCTATAAATTGCTTTTGGGAGAATGGACATTTTGATGATGTTGATTCTTCCAATCCATGAGCATGGAAGATTTTTCCATTTCTTGGTATCCTCTTCTATTTCTTTCTTTAAGGTTTTGTAATTTTCATCGTAGAGATCTTTAACGTCCTTGGTTAAGTTTATTCCAAGGTATTTGATTGTTTTTGTAGCTATTGTGAATGGGATTGATCTTAGAAGTTCTTCCTCAGCCATGGCATTGCCTGTGTATACAAAGGCTGTTGATTTTTGTGCATTGATTTTATACCCTGCTACTTTGCCAAAATCTTCTATGAGTTCCAATAGTCTCTTAGTAGAGTTCTTTGGATCCCCTAAATAAAGAATCATGTCATCTGCAAAGAGGGATAGTTTGAGTTCTTCCTTCCCAATTTGTATCCCTTTAATTTCTTTTTCTTGCCTAATAGCTCTGGCTAGAACCTCCAGAACTATATTGAATAGCAGTGGTGAGAGTGGGCATCCCTGTCTGGTACCAGATCTCAGTGGAAATGCTTCCAACTTTTCCCCATTCAATAGGATGTTGGCTGTGGGTTTTTCATAGATTGCTTTGATTGTATTGAGGAATGTTCCTTCCAAACCCAGTTTGCTTAGAGTTTACATCATGAACGGGTGTTGTATTTTATCAAATGCTTTCTCGGCATCTATTGAGATAATCATATGGTTTTTCTTCTGCAGTCTGTTAATGTGGTGTATCACATTGATTGTCTTGCGCACATTAAACCATCCCTTCATACCAGGGATAAATCCCACTTGGTCTAGGTGGATGATCTTTCTGATGTGTTGTTGCATTCTATTGGCGAGAATTTTATTGAGGATTTTTGAACTATGTTCATCATGGATATTGGTCTGTAATTCTCTTTCAGTGCTGCATCTTTTTCCGGCTTAGGAATTAAGGTGATGCTGGCTTCATAGACAGAATTTGGGAGGATTCCCTCTTCTTCGATTGTTCTGAATAGTTTGAGAAGAATTGGAGTCAGTTCTTCTTTAAATGTCTGGTAGCAAAATTCTCTTTCTATTCAATGTGCCAACTCTTACATTCTGGGGCCATAGTGGCTGAGAGCATTCGTGATCTTCTAGAAGTGCTAGTGCTCCAGTCTCTCCTTTTCCTCCTCCATGCTGCTCAAGGCAGCAGAGGACATCGCCATGGCCGAGCCCCAGTGCAGGGTGGAGAACAGTGTTCCACCGCACCACTTCCAGCACAGCTGCCACTGCTGTCTGACCAGCAGCCTTTGGCAGCTGAGTGGCGGGAAGCTGTGCTAAACTCCTCTGCTGCATCCCTGCCATCATCCTTGGCTTGGTGGCAGCTGCTCCATCCTCATCTTGATGGTGCAACATGAACCTGCTGCAAACTCAGTGCACATTTCACTCCCTGCTCTCCTCAGTGCTGCCTCCGTGCTGGAATCCCTGAGGTGCTGAGGGATCCTTGGCATTCCCCACAGGGTTAAAGGGCTATGCAAGGCCTTAGTAAGAGTTGGCCCAAGGCACAGTGACAGGATTTGTTCACGTACTACCAAGAAATATTTCCAAGGTCCTGTACTCTGATGTGTCATGGGCACAATTCCTGGGGCCCATGGCAATGGAGATCTTCCCACGGCTGCAGGGGCTCTTGGATGCCACTCCAAGGCTCCCCAAGATATGGCTCGGACACCCAGCGTAAGCCTGGTGGGTCATCTCTGGGCATCAAGCTCAGCAAAGCAGAGCTGCTTCCATTCATACTCTCCCATTGCTCCCTGGACCAAAGCAGATGGGTCTAAGGAAGACGGGACAGGGCTGGGCCCAGGCACCTGAAGCCATCCTTCCTAGTCTTTGTGATCTGACTGGAGCTTAGCTGTCTGACCCTGCCCACTCCCTTCACTTTTGCTTTCTTGTCTGCCAGTTGCAAACTCTATTCCTGCCCTTACAGGAAAGAGAAGCTGTGCTCTAGCTTCTTCTGCAAGTAGATGCAGGACCTTGCAGTGGGCCTCAGTGAGATGCATGTGCCTAACCTCCTGTGAGCACACTTGTCTTTAGACAAACATCCTGTCATCCAGTGCTCCCAAACATGAGTATTTCCTTCTCCCTGCTTGCCTTCTTCTGGCTTTGATTCATTACCTTCCTGCCCTTGAGTTCTCATTTTTGTTCTCCTAAAACAATGCCCTGGTCCCCTTTACCTCATTCCACCTCTGACTATGTAGACATGTCTCAGCACTCCAGACTTAATGGATTAGAATTCACTTGCTCTATCAAGCATTTAACACAATCATAACTAGGGTGCTGTGTTGTGGAGCAGCAGTCTGAGCAGCTGCTTGCAAAATCAGCACCCATAAGGTCATGAATGTTAGTACCTGTAACCCCACTTCCTATCTAGCTCCCTTGGATAATGCCTGGCAAGAAAGCAGAAAATTGTCCCATTCCTTGGGTGCATGCCTCCCATGTAGGAGACCCAGATGGAGCTCCATGTCCTGGCTGTGGCTCGGCCCAACCACTGCTGTGGTGGCCATTTGGACAATGAACCAGAGGATAAAAGATATCTGTCTGTCTCTCAAGCTCTCTCCCTGTCTTCTTTCCCTGTTACTTTGCTTTTCAAATGCTAACAAAAAATGTACATCTCTAAAGTTATTCACCACTAGTCTAAGCTCATGCAAAAGAGGAACCCTGTTTTATTAACCACAGCATCTGTAGTGCCAGGGACATCTCTGTCCTTTCAAAAACATGTACAAATGAGAGACTTTTTTAAATATTTATTTACTTGAAAGAGTTACACAGAGAGAAGAGAGGTAGAGAGAGAGAGCGAGCTCTTACATCTGCTGGTCCACTCTCTAGTTGGCTGCAATGGCTGGAGCTGGGCCAATCTGGAGCCAGGAGTCAGGAGCTTCTTGCAGGTCTCCCATGTGGGTGCAGGGGCCCAAGGACTTGGGCCATCTTCTACTGCTTTCAGGCCATAGCAGAGAGCTGGATCAGAAGAGGAGCAGCTAGGGCTCAAACCAGTGCCCCTATGGGATACTGGCACTGCAGGGTTTGCCTTTACTTACTATTCCACAGCACTGGCCCCAAGACACATTGTTTGTAAACTTGGGTCATTGTCTGTCCCAGACTGCAGAAAATGTAGCAATAAGGACTGTGTCATACACATACCTGATAGGATGCATTCAGCCTCCCAGCCTACATTTGTGGTCTGCCTTGTTATGCTGTCCTTAGTATGCACCATCTGATAATCCCGTCAGATTCTCAAGTCCGTGTATTGAGTTTACAGAGTCTAGATTGTGCCTACTATTTCTGAGCCTCTTTCTGGAAGGGGGGGTATGAACTGGAGTATGCACAAGGAAATAAAATTATAGCTTGTTCTTATACCTTCGTACTCTGAGGCCTATATTTTGTTTTTTATTATCTTCCGTCTTCAGTCTCTGGAGAAGCTCAATGCAGGGGACAGAGAAGTGCTTCCTGACTCTGAATAGGAGGCAGATTTGAACTTGAGCATGGCTTAATCAAGTGAGCAATGTGAAACCTTCTCAAACTGAAAAGGAAAACAAGGCATCTGCTAAAGGCATCCTCACAAAATGCATATAAACTACACTTGTTACTTTTGCATGTTGATTCATGTATATGTGTTCATTTAAATGGTGTAGCAGGTAGCCCACATTCTCAGATTTCCCTCCAGTCTCTCCTCACCTGAGGAAGAGGCCAACGGTGGGGATCATGAGAGCAGTTGTGTCCAGCAAGCCATTATCACTGACCCAATATTGCACCCCACTTCTCATGTGCAGGGAAATTGGGAAACTTGTCTTTCTTATTCCCTGGAGGTCTGTCCAGCTTGAAGTCACCTCCTTGTAAAATCTCAGAATGAGCTGTGGAGGGCATGCCAAGGCAGCAACACAGATCTGTCTCCCAGAGAGTCTACTCATGGTGGATGGGCCTGAGAAGCTTCTGTTTGCATGGTTTGGGATAGTACCAAGGAGATCTGTGGATGGAGACATTTTAGCAGGGTCCTCATGCTGTCTCTGGTTGACTTGAGCAGAGGGAAGTAAAGGTTGGGGATAGAAGCAGAAGGTGTAGAATATTGCATGACATGTTTAAGCCATTCTGAATTGTGGAGAGCCATCCTCCAAGATTCCGGGCCCACAGGCACCTCATCTCTCTCTTGCTTCAGTCTCCTCATGGTTCTGGGATGGACAGGAGAAAAACAACTCACTTTGCTCTTAGCAGATTACCCTCTTCATGAACTAGCTATGTACTGCAAAAGGAGAGGGGGATGAAGAAAATGGATTAAAATATTTTGACACAAAAGGATCCATAGTATCACATCATGATACCAAGAACAACATCCCACATTGTCTGCTTCCACTGATTATTTTTTAAAGATTTATTAATTTAAAAGGGACCATGACAGAGACAAAGGAACACACACACATGGGGGGGTGGGGTATAAAGGGAGGGACAGGGAGGCAGGGAGGGGGAGAGAGAGTAAGGGAGGAAATGAGGGAAGTCTTCAACCCACAGGTTCAACCAGCGCTGGGCAGGTAGAATCCAGAAATCAGGAATTCCATGGGGATCTCCCAGGTGGGAGCCAGGGACTCAAGTCCTTGAACCATGGTCTGCTGCCTCCCAGGGATGTTAACATGGAGTTGGCTTGGAAAGAGCATCTGGGACTTGGTCTGCCATTCTGATGTCAGGTGAGCAGCAGAAGCCTAACTTGCTATGCCACAACACCCACTCTGATTTTTCTTTGTAAAGCTTTATTTGAAAGAGATTGATTGATTGATTCAGAGACAAAGAGAAGATCTTCCATCTGTTGGTGCCTTCCCCAAATGACTGCAGTGATTGGGGCTAGGCCTATCTGATGACAGATTCTTTTTTTTAATTTTTATTTTTATTATTTTTTTGACGGGCAGAGTGGACAGTGAGAGACAGAGAGAAAGGCCTTCCTTTTTGCCATTGGTTCACCCTCCAATGGCCGCCGTGGCCAGCGCGCTGCGGCTGGCACATCGCGCTGATCTGAAGCCAGGAGCCAGGTGCTTCTCTTGGTCTCCCATGTGGGTGCAGGGCCCAAGCACTTGGGCCATCCTGGCAGGAGATTCTTGTGTGTCTCCTACAAGGGTTCAAGGACCTAAATACTTGAGCATTCTCTGGCTTGCCCAGGTCCATTGTGGAGCTGGATTGGAAGTGGAGCAGCTGGAACTTGAAATGCCAAGTGGCAACATTATGCTACAACACCAGTCCCATCAATGATTTCTTTTTTTCCCAAAGACTTTCATTTAGGGAATACAAACTTCATGCATTTCATAAGTACGGCTTTAGGAATATAGTGATTGTTCCCACCATACCCACCCTCCCACCCACTCTCTCATCCCACCTCCTTCTCCCTGACCCATTCCCAGTCCCATTTTCCACTAAGGTCCATTTTCAATTAACTTTATACACAGAAGACCAGCTCTTTACTAAGTTAAGAGTTTCACAGTTTGCACCAAACAAACTTCCTCAACAGTTGAGACAAGGACTGTTCAAAGTCCTTTCATCTTGAAGTTAATTTCACTTAATTTTTTTAGAAACTTGATTAAATTTAAAGAAGCACTGAAGAATGATACATCTTTTTGTGAGCACCTAGACATAATTATAATTCAACTCTTAGAGGTACTGCATGAGAAGTTAGTGCACAGTGACCCCTGTGTTAATTTAATAGTTGAAACTCTTATGTGTAATGTCAATGACCACCCAAGGCTCTTGACATGAGCTCCCTAGGCTATGGAAGCTTTTTGAATCCACAAACTCTATCAGTATTTAGACAAGGCCATAAGTAAAATGGAAGTCCTCTCTTGCCTTCAGAGAAAAGTACCTCCTTCTTTGATGACCACTTCTTTCCACTGAGGTCTCGCCCACCAAGGTCCTTCTTGTCAGACATTTTTTGCAGTGTCTGGCTTTCCATGCCTGAAATGTTCTCATGGACTTTTCAGACAGACCAGGAAGACTTAAAGGGCTGATTCTGAGGTCAGAGTGCTACTTAAAGGGATTGTCTATATTAATATGACTGGTTTAGATCTGTAATTGATGCACAGTTATTCTTAGGTGTTGAAAATTAACTGAAATGTGATCCCTGTTGAACATGGTGGTGGGAATGGGAGAGGGAAGAGATGTATAATTTGGGACATGCTCAGGCTGACTTGCCCCAAGTGGTGGAGTTGGAAGCATACCAGGGGATTCCAATTCAATCCCATCAAGGTGGTATGTACCAATGCCATCTCACTGTTCCAGGTGATCAGTTTCAGTTCACAGTTGGTCATGGTGAAGGGACTGGGAGTCAAAGGGAACACATAGACAAGTCTAGTACCTGCTAACGCTAACCGATGGAGTAAATAAAGGGGAGAGTGATCCAACATGGGAAGTGAGATACTCAGCAGACTCATAGAATGGCAGATGTCCTAAATAGCACTCTGGCCTCAGAATCAGCCCTAAAGGCATTCGGAGCTGGCTGAAAAGCTCATGAGAGTATTTCAGGCATGGAAAGCCAAGACACTCTGGCAAAAGATCTCTGCGAGTGAGATCCCAGTGGAAAGAACAGGTCATCAAAGAAGGAGGTACCTTTCTCTGAAGGGAGGAGAGAACCTCCACTTTGACTATGACCTTGTCTAAACAAGATAAGAGTCGGAGAACTCAGAGGGCTTCCATAGCCTTGGAAACTCATGACTGGAGCATAGGGAGATTACTGATGCCATAGACAGGAGTGTCAATTGGTAAAGTCAACAACAGGAGTCACTGTGCACTTACTCCTCATGTAGGATCTCTATCCTTAATGTGCTGTACATTGAGATTTAATGCTATAACGAGTACTCAAACAATATATTTCACTTTGTGTTTCTATGGGGGTGCAAACTGTTGAAATCCTTACTTAATGCATATTAAACTGATCCTCTGTAAAAAAAAAAAAAAAAAAAAGAAATTATCAATTCCCAACTTGACTCTCACTGGGATTAAACATGACAATAGGTCTGCTCTGATTTCATCATCATTTAAAAAAATCATCTATTATTTTTCACTTTATGTTTCTGTGTGGGAGCAAACTGTTGAAATCCATACTTAATGTATACTAAGCTGATCTTCTGTATATTAAGATAATTGAAAAAGAATCATGATGTGAATGGAAGGGGAGAGGGAGTGGGAAAGGGGAGGGTTGTGGGTGGGAGGGACGGTATGGGGGGGAAGCCATTGTAATCCATAAGTCGTACTTTGGAAAATTATATGCATTAAATAAAAGTTTAAAAAAAAAAAGGGATTGTCTATCATAATCTACTCAGATTCTGAGTCTGCTGTGTGAACTGCTAATCATGTTGGAACATCCATTCCTTTTTAATTCTATTACCAGACCCTTAATCCTATCCATATGATCAACTTAACACTGAAGATGATATATTTACCAACAGTTTAATGGTATTTGAGGTCCCATGGCAAGTATTTAAACTGTAAGTAAGTCCATAGGAAAGTATGCAGAACTATACAGGTTTAGAGTTAGAAACTCCACATGCTTCATAATTACAACTTTAGAAACATGGTGATTCTTCCCACTGTGCCCACCTCATGCCCATACTCCCACCCCTCTTCCTCCTCCTCTTATTCCTACTCTTTTTACTGAGATCTATTTTCAATTGACTATATACACATATGTTAAACTCTGTTAAGAGTTTGACAAATAGTATTTTTTTAAAAAAAAACTCCGTTCCTCAACAATCAAGACAAGGACTGTTAGTCATTGCCTCTCTTCTACAGATTTCTTTTTAGGTGTTCTATTAGTTATCACAGATCAGAGAGAACATATGGAGTTATCCCTTTGGAACTGGCTTATTTCAGTAAGTATGATGTTTTCCACATTCATTCATTTTGTTGCAAATGATCAGATTTCATTTTTATAACCACTGTGTAGTATTCCATGGTGTACATATCCCATAATTTCTTTATCCAGTCTTCAGTTGATGGGCATTTGAGTTGCTTCCATGACTTAGCTAGTGTAAACTGAGCTGCAATAAATATGGGGGGGGTGCAGATAACTCTTTCATGTGCTGTTTTCATTTCCCTTGGGTAAATCCCCAGGAATGGATGGCTGGGACATATGGTACATCTATATTCAGATTTCTGAGCTATCTCCATACTGTCCTCCACAGTGGTTTTATCAGTTTACATTCTCACCAACAGTAGGTTAGGGTACCTTTATCCTCACATCCTTCCCAGCATTTGTTGATTTCTGTATGGAAGCCATTCTTACTGGGGTGAGGTGAAACCTCATTGTGGTTTTTATTTGCATTTCTCTGGTGGCTAGTGATCCTGAGCCTTTTTTTTTGTGTCTGTTGGCCATTTGGATTTCCTCTTTTGAAAAATGTCTAGGTCCTTTGCCCATTTCTTCATTAGGTTGTTTGCTCTGTTGTGGAGCTTCTTGATCTTTCTGTATATTCTGGTTATTAAACCTTTATAGATTGTATAGTTTGCAAATAATTTCTCCCATGCAGTCATTTGCCTCTTCAAATAGCTGAATGTTTCTTTTGCACTGCACAACTTCTCAATTTAATATAATCCAATTTGTTAATTTAGCTATGATTGCTTGTGCCTCTGGGGTCTTTTCCAAGAATTGTTTGCCTGTTCCAAAGTGTTATAGGATTTCCCCAATGTTCTCTAATAATTTGATGGTATCAGGTCACAGATTTAAGTCCTTAATCTATGATGAGTGCATGGTTAAGATGTAAGGTAGGGGTCCTGCTTCATACTTCTGAATATGGAAATCCAATTTTCCTAACACCATTTGTTGGAGAGATTGTCCTTGCTCCAGGGATTGGTTTTAGATCCTGGGTCAAATATAAGTTGGTTGTAGATGCTTGAAATGAATTCTGGCAATTCTACTCTGTTCCATTGGTCTATCCATCTGTTTTTGTACCAGAACCAGGCTATTTTGTTTACAACTGCCTTGTAGTATGTCTTGATCTGGTATTGTGATGCCGTCAGCTTTCTTTGTATAATATTGCTTTAGCTATTTGAGGTCTCCAGTGTTTCCATATGAAGTTCAGCATCATTTTTTATCCTTGGTATTTGATAGGAATTGCATTGAAGCTATAAATTGTCTTTGGAAGAATGGACATTTTGATGATTCTTCTAATCCATGAACATTGCAGATTTTTCCATTTTTGGTATCTTCTATTTCTTTAATAATTTGTGATTCTCATAGAGATCCTTGACATCCTTGGTTAAATTTATTCCAAGGTATGATTTTTTTGCAGCTATTATGAATGGAATTGATCTTAAAAGTTCTTTCTCAGCCATGGCTTTGTGTATTCAAAGGCTGTTGATTTTTCTGAATTGACTTTATATCCTGCTACTTTACCAAATTTTTCTATGAGGTCCAATAGTCTTTTAGTGGAGTCTTTTGGATTCTCTATATAGAATAATGTCTTGTGCAAATAGGAGTAATTTGACTTCCTTCTTCCCATTTTGTATCCCTTTGACTTATTTTTCTTGCATAATGGCTCTGGCTAAAACTTCCATGAATGTTTTAAATAGAAATGTTGAGAGTGGGCATCCTTGTCTGGTTCCATATCTCAGTGGGAATGGTTCCAACTTTTCTCATTCAATAGGATGCTGGCTGTGGGTTTGCATAAATTGCCTTGATTGTATTGAGGAATGTTGATTCTTTACCCAATTTTCTTAGAGTATTCATCATGAAAGGGTGTTGTATTTTATCCAATGGCTTCTCTGCAGCTATTGAGATAATCACATGGTTTTTGTTATTCAGGCTGATAATGTGATGTTTGACATTGTTTGCTTTGTGAATGTTGACCTATTCCTGCATACCAGGGATAAATCCCACTTGGTCCAGCTGAGTGATCTTTCTGATGTGTTGTTGGATTCAATTGGCTAGAACTTTTTTGAGGATTTTTGTGTCTATGTTCATCAGGGAAATTGGTCTGTAGTTCTTTTTCTGTTGCATCTTTTTCAGGTTTATGAATTAAGGTGATGCTCGCTTCACAGAATGAATTTGGGAGGATTCTCTCCCTTTAAATAGTTTTTGAATAGCTTGAGAAGGATTGGACCTTCTTCAAATTCCTGTTAGAATTCAGCAGTAAAGCCATCCAGTCGTGGGCTATTCTTTGTTGGAAGGGTCTTTATTACTGATTCAGTTTCTGTCTTGGTAGTGATTTCTTGATGTTGTTTTACTGTGTGGCACTTTATGTGTCTCTACTTTTGTTTTTTTCTGCTAGTTTTTGTTGGATTTAGGTTTTTTTTTGCTTGTTCTTAACTATGTACATTGAATTGAGTTCAGATATTTGTTTTTATTGTAGTTGCTTATAGGTATAAATTTTCTTCTAGGCCCTGATTTCACAGGTGATTGTATTTTGTTCTCATTGCAATTAAAATTCTAAGTGTTTTGCAACCTCTTTTTGACATCTTTGTTAACCTACTGTGTGTATGTGTGTGTGTGCACTTCCATACCTGTGGCAAGCAAGATGTATTTAAGTCAGGATGCTCTTTCCACAGAGATCAGAAGGGGCCTTCAAGAGAGGAAAAAATTCTGGAAATGACAGACGGGGTCCTTTAAATACAATTGAGTTGAGGTACAGGATTTCAGGTAACAGATGGTAAGGGCCCAACTCAACAGAATCCTGGAAATGCAGTCCCCTATAGACTGCTCATGATAAAATACAAAAGTCCTCAGAAGTGTATGATAGTAAACTTATTTATATTCTCATGATAAAGCTAGAGACCCAGAAGCATGGAATTGGCACTTTTGTCTTGCTAAAGGCAGCTTCTCAGCAGAATAATGCATCTTGTCCATGCTTAAAGGGACATCCTCTTTCCCCATTTCAGTGGGGAACTGACCTAACTGCCTGTTCTTTCAAATACCTCCTCACATTACCACCCCTCCCCCAGAAGAATGGACCCTAACAGCAGTGTTAGGGATATGGGGACTGCTACCATACTGATGGCTTCATGCTAAAATGGGACATCCTTAAGGGACAGAAGGGCATCCTTCTGAGTGTTGATCTAAGGTCCCCACTAGAAAGCAGATTGCCTCAGGGGTGTCATCTGGAGCACTTCCTACTGTTTGATTCTGGTTGTTTAGTCCTGGGTAAAACAAAGCATGTAAGGGAATTACTATCTCTCCCCTACTTCATGTTGACGTTCTGAATTGCTCCCAATTGAGAATGTCAACATTTGTGAATTCCAGGAATCTACCTAGAAGCATCAAGGTCAAAGTCTAAGTGTTAGAGGGCCGGCGCCGCGGCTCACTAGGCTAATCCTCCGCCTAGCGGCGCCGGCACACCGGGTTCTAGTCCCGGTCTGGGCGCCAGATTCTGTCCTGGTTGCCCCTCTTCCAGGCCAGCCCTCTGCTGTGGCCAGGGAGTGCAGTGGAGGATGGCCCAAGTGCTTGGGCCCTGCACCCCATGGGAGTCCAGGATAAGTACCTGGCTCCTGCCATCCGATCAGTGCGGTGCGCCGGCCGCAGTGCGCTAGCTGCGGCGGCCATTGGAGGGTGAACCAACGGCAAAAGAAGACCTTTCTCTCTGTCTCTCTCTCTCTCACTATCCACTCTGCCTGTTAAAAAAAAAAAAAAAAGACTAAGTGTTAGAGCTGAAGACATACTCTGATGTGGGATGGGGGTGTGCTCATTGGCATCTTATGGAGATGGGCAGATTTGTTTCCCAAATCTTTTTTTTTTTATCTCAATTTGGATGTCTTTGAGGTTTATTCTGCCATGGATTTCTTGTGCATCTTGGAGGTATAGGCTCAAGCTTTTCCTCAGATAGTGTTTATGTCATGTCATTATTGTTTCTGCTTTTTTTTTTTTTTTTTTTTTTGACAGGCAGAGTTAGAGACAGAGAGAAAGGTCTTCCTTCCATTGGTTCACCCCTCAAATGGCTGCTATGGCCAGTGCACTGCACTGATTCGAAGCCAGGAGCCAGGTGCTTCCTCCTGGTCTCCCATGCAGGTTCAGGACCTAAGCACTTGGGCCATCCTCCACTGCCATCCCAGGCCACAGCAGAGAGCTGGACTGGAAGAGGAGCAACCAGGACAGAATCTAGTGCCCCAACTGGGACTAGAACCGGGGTGCTGGCACCGCAGGTGGAGGATTAGCCTAGTGAGCTGTGGCACCGGCCTGTTTCTGCTTCTTAAAGTCTCCTTTTCTTATGCAGCTTATCTTGTACAAGTCATGGTATATTTGATACAGTTTCACTGTTTTTAAACTCTGTTCTTCATTATTTTTCCTCTGTTCCTTGCACTGGGACATCTCAATTATCTGGCATTCAGGCTCACTATTCTTCATCACACTCAAATCAACTTTTAAGCATTTATTGTGATTTTTTTTCATTGCAGCTATGTTTGCAGCTCTATAAATTGTTTGCTTCCTGTTTAAAATTTGCTTCTTTGAAGACATTCTCATTTTGTTCATGTGTGGTTTTCCCAATTTGCTCATTTGCTCTAGATCTTTATGATTTGATTTTTTTGCACAAAATAAAATTGACTTGTTTTTGTCCTTGTAGAATATTTCTATGTTTTCATTTTCTTCTTGCAAGAGAGACTTGCTTTCATGTTTCTTTGTATGGCACACAATTTCTTATCCAAGACATACAGCTCTTGTCATCTCTGCCCCAACCCCACCTCAGGTTCATTGTTCCCGTTTTTTGTGTGGCCTATGTGTTCATTTTCTTCTATCATCTCTTTTGGAATGTCTGTCTTATGTTTTCTGTGTCTACTGAAGTGTTCAGTTTCTGTTCCTAAAATTCTTTAAGTCAAAGGAAACTGAGGAAAAGAAAATCCTTTTTCAGTCCTGCAGATTGACTCCATGTTGCTCCACTCCACTCCACTCCAAGTGCTTTTCAGCAACTTGTCCTCTGTGCCACACTCAACACCTCCTGTGTGCATCCTGCACATCAGCCAGAGCTGAAATCTTGGGACACTTCTCTCATCTCCTGTGCACACAGCCCACCTCGCGGATGTGATGATGTCCATGATTACAAGGCATACACAAGAAGTTTAAATGTCCTGTTATCCCAAGTAGCTCCTGACCCGTCCCCTCACTTACCCCTCTTCAGAGTATCTGTGGCTCATCCCATCTGATCTCTGGTCCCTCGGCCTTCTGGGGCCAATGCTTGTGCCTTTATGGACTTTCTGCAAATGTTGCCTGAGAAGCTATCACATCCTTGGAAAGGCTTCAAGCTGGGCACACCAGAGGCAAGCAGCCTCCGTGCCACACCTCAGAGACCTTCTCACAGTCCAGTGGAGAAGCGTGGTCTTTGAGACTGATGTCAGCATTGCCCCTTCTGGTCTCGGAAGCTTGCATCAGGAGTTTGTATTGCTGCCATTAGCACTGCTGCTCACCTGAGAATGGAACATGGGGCAGGGATTTAAACTGCAGCAGCGCTTTCTTAAAGCTGCAGCTTTCTGTGTGAACCCTTCCCCTGACTGCTGTAAGGTGGTAAATCCATCCCAGGTTCCGGAAACTTGATTCCTGTGGATTTTCTAGGTTTTGTTGCTGCTGGGGCACAATGGAGCACTAGATCTCCCTGCTTGGGAATTTTTAGTGATGTTACCATGAATGTACTTTTGATTACGAAACTGGGTCTAACACGTGTGGCTGAGGTCATTCAGATGAGTGCAATCTGATGTCTGTTTTCACCCAAAGACTCCTTAACCCCTAGAAATGCATCATTAGTAAAAGATGGGTGTTCCGCAATGAGAATGCCTGGCCAGGTGACCCAGAGGCTCTGTGGCTATTGGGCAAAACATTTTTGTTTAGAAAACAAACTATTTTGAGAAGATCAGCCTGTCAGATGAATTCAGGCCTTCCATTCCAAAAATTCTATCACTCTATTTCCAAAGTCTTCTCGGAATTTCCAAAGCATGTTAAACTGAATTGCATTTCTCCTCAGACACAAATTCATGTTGAAGCTCAACTTCCCAGGATTTCAAATGCAAAGATATTAGGCATTAGTAGAGTCGTTGAATTAAAATGAGATCATTCAGGTGGGCCATAATCCAGCTGGAGTGTCCATTGAAGAAGGGAATATTAGGACATACACAGAATCAGCAGGGAGCTTTGTGCACTGACGGCAAGCCAGGTGAGGACAGTGTGAGGAGGCAGCCATCTGCAAACCAGGAGAGAGGCCAGAAGACATGATAGTAGCCCTTAGTGTGCTCTCTGTAACCCTTCCTCCAGAACTGTAAGGAATAACCTCTTCTTTTACTTCATTATCTGTGGAATTCTGTGAGTTCCCTAGAAAATTCATAAGGGCATTTCCTCTATCAACATGTTTCCCATTTGGTCTAAAACATTCACAATGTGCCCCTCATCTCACTGTGATGATTTTGGTTCTTAAACTTTGATTTTGATTGAAAGGCAGAATCGCACAGAGATTTTCCGGTAGCCAGCTCACTCCCCAGGTGGCTCCAATAGCCCAGGCTGGCTCGGACTGAGTGACTGAAGCCCAGAGACAGGGGCTTCATTCAGGCCTCCCACATGGATTTCATTCAGAAATCAAGATTCTAGCTGGGGTGAGGTGAAACTTCATTGTGGTTTTGATTTTCATTTCCCTCATGGCTAGTGATCCTGAGCATTTTTTTTTTTTTGACAGGCAGAGTGGACAGTGAGAGAGAGACAGAGTAAGGTCTTCCTTTTCCGTTGGTTCACCCTCCAATGGCCACCGCGGCCACGCGCTGTGGCCGGCTCACGGCGCTGATCCGATGGCAAGAGCCAGGTACTTATCCTGGTCTCCCATGGGGTGCAGGGCCCAAGGACTTGGGCCATCCTCCACTGCACTTCCCTGGCCACAGAAGAGAGCTGGCCTGGAAGAGGGGCAACCAGGACAGAATCCAGCGACCCGACCGGGACTAGAACCCAGTGTGCCGGCGCCGCAAGGCGGAGGATTAGCCTAGTGAGCCATGGCGCCGGCGATCCTTAGCATTTTTCCATGAGTCTGTCGGCCATTTGGATTTTGTCTTTTGAAAAAATATTTCAGTCCTTTGCCAATTTCTTAACTGGGTTGTTTTGTTGTGGAGTTTCTAGATCTCTTTATATGTCCTGGTTATTCCTCTAGTTTCGCAGGTGCACCATCCCCCACAAGACTCCAAGCCTGGTTCTCTCTAGGCTTTCCCTGCAGCTTTATCGCCAGTGGCTTGGTCGGCTGTAGTCTGGTCTCACCTCACTCTCCAATGCTGGTGCAGAAATCCCTGCTGTTGGGGTCCTGAGTTGTGGGCTTCTCCGCCCTCCACATAGGTCCACTGTGTCCCTCTAATTTGTGCAGAGATTTCTCTGCCATTTTCTCCCTAACTCTTCCCTGAGACTGCACTCCCTCCACTTTTTAAAAACTATCTCTGCTAGGGGTTGGCACTGTGGCTCACTTGGTTAATCCTCCACCTACAGCGCCAGCATCCCATATGGGCGCCGGGTTCTAGTCCCAGTTGCTCCTCTTCCAGTCCAGCTCTGCTCTGAATTCCCGTCATCCTTTGGTAAATATTGTCAGTTTTGAAGACAAACTACTGTTTAAGTGCCAGTGTGGAAGGGCATGTACTTAAAGGGAGTGAAAAAATAGGAGATTGGCTGGTGCCATAGCTCTCTAGGCATATCCTCTGCCTATGGCACCAGTACTCCGGGTTCTAGTCTCAGTTGGGGCGCCGGTTCTGTCCCAGTTGCTCCTCTTCCAGTCTAGCACTCTGCTGTGGCCCAGGGAAGGCAGTGGAGGATGGCCCAAGTGCTTGAGCCCTGCACCTGCTTGAGAGACCAGGAGGAAGCATCCGGCTCCTGGCTTCCTGGCACAGCGCGCTGGCCATAGCAGCCATTTAGGGGGTGAACCAATGGTAAAGGAAGACCTTTCTCTCTGTCTCTCTCTCTCTGTCTAACTCTGCCTGTCAAAAAAAAAAAAAAATAGGAGGCACTCAGGAGAACGACTGTTACCCACAGGATGAGAAGGGTGAAGTGTAACGAGTCATGGTCAAGCTCAGACCTTGTCTGGTACTGAGAGGATCTCGGACACATCTCTGTTGGAGAGCTGAAGGATGCCATGTGCAACCTGGATGTGTGTCTGGAAAAAGATGAATTGTTCCAGTTGGGCATAACATAGGATGTCCTGAGTACTGCACTCTGTGTGTCTGAGAAAGATGTGTATTCTGTGCTGCTGAGTGAAATGTGCTCAGCTCTCTGTTAGGTCCATTTTGTCTAAAGAGTAGTCCAAGTCCACTATCTTATTGCTTTATTGTCTTGAACATGGGTCCTGTGTTCAATGTGACATATGAGAACCCACTATTACCAGTATATTACTGTCTTTCACCTCTGTCCTCTTGATATTTGCCTCATACTCAGGAATATGTACTTAGAATTTTCATATCCTGTTGATGAATTACATATTTATCATGGCTCAGTAACATTCTAAATAACTTTCTACTATTTTTTATTTAAAGTACAATCATGATTTTCTATTTTGTTAAAGATAAAACCACCTGTGTCTGAACTTAGGACATATGAAGGTAGCTTTTTTTCCATCCCTTCACAATGAGTCTATATAAGATTTTCTAACTTTGTCTTTTGTCAGGCAACATGAAAATTGATCATTCATGTAATCTGATCAGCCCCTTCATGTATTTTCTTTCAAGAGACTCAGTAGTATTCTTTTTTAGTTTTTATTAACAAAATATCAGATTTCATGTGTTTGTAGGTGCAGTTCTGATAACCGTAGTTCATCCCCCATCTCTCCTCCCACAACCCTCCTCTTTCATCTTTTTTTCCTTTAATTTTTATAAAAACAATTTCAGTATGTAATCACGGGCTTAGTGCACCACGAACCATAATAGTCAACAAGTAAAAAGCAGAAAGACCACAGGTCCACAGCAGTACAAACATGGGCTAAAAACAACAGTGCAATCACAAGAGGACCATGTCATTTCAATAGACTTTTGTACTCTAACTTATTACATATAAAAGAAAACCTATGATGTTTGTGTTTCAAGAACTGGATTATTTCAATACACATAATGGTTTCCAGTTGCATTAACTTTTTTAGAAAAGACAAGATGTCACCCCTTTTTTCTATCTGTAGTGTTCTGTCGTGTATATATGCCACATTCGCTCTATGCAGTCATCATCTGATGGACATCTGAACTGATTCCATAGCTTAGCTATTGTGAATTGAGCTGTAATGAACGTGGTGGTAGAAATATGTCTCACGTACCAATTTCATCTCATTTGGTCACTTACCAGGAGTGGAATGGCTGGGTCATACATTTGATATATTTTCATATTTCCAAGGAATTTTCATACTGTGTTCAATAATAATTGTATGGGTTTACATTCCCACCAATAGTGTATTAGGGTACCTGTTCCCCCCACATCTTTGCCAGCATTTTTTTTTAATTTTTGGATTGTACACATTTTAACTGGGGTGATGTGAAACCTCATTGTGATTATTTGTATTTTCCTGTTGGCTGGTGATCCTGAGGAATTGTTCATGTGTCTATTGATCATTTGTATTTCATGCATTGAAAACTGACTGTTCATGTCGTGTCAGATTTCTTCACTGTATTGTTTTTATTGTTTTGGAGTTTCTTGAACTCTTTACATATCTTGGTTCTTAATCACTTATCAGTTGCATAATTTGCAAACATTTTCTGCCAATCTGTTGGTTGCCTTTTTGTTTCCACTGTAGAGATGTTTCACATTCTTGGTTAATTTTATAAGATATTTAAAATATTTCTGGAGCTACTGCTAATTGAATTGATCTTAGAACGTCTTTCTCAGCCATGACATTGCATTTGTTATTAAGGCTATTGATTGTCATGTGTTGACTTTATATGCTGGAACTATACCAAGTTGGAGTCCATTGATCCTGTATACAGAATCATGATGTCTGCAAACAGGGATGATTTGATTTCCTCCAATTCTAATCTCTATCTATTTGAATTGATTTTCTTGCCTATGGCTGTGGCTAACACCTCCAGAAGTATACAGAATAGCAGATGTAAGAGTGGGCATCTTTGTCTGCTTCCAAATCTTAGTGGAGATACTTGCAACATTTCCCACTCAATATGATGATGGTTGTGTGTTTGTCATATATTGCTTTGATTGAGTTGAGGTATGTTCCTTCTATAACCAAATTGCTTAAGATTTTTGTCATGAAAAGATGTTATACTTCATCAAGTGCTTTATCACACCTGCTGATATAATTATATGGTATTTATTCTTCAGTCTGTCCATGTGACACATCACATTTATTCATTTGCATGTGTTGAAACAAACCTACATACCAGGGAAAAAATCACACGTGGTTTATGTGAATAAGCTTTCTGATGTGTTGTTCAATTGGATTAGCTAGAATTTTTTTTGAGGACTTTTGCATCTGTGTTAATCAGGATACTGGTCTGTAGTTCTCTCTCCTGTATCTTTTTCTGGTTTTGTAATTAAGGTGATACTGTCCTCAAAGAAGGAGTTTGGGAGTAGCCCTTCCCTTTCAATTGTTTGGAATAGTTTGAGAAGCATTTGTAGTGGGAGTTGGGAATAGGGTGAGTGGTTGAATGCTCAGGTGTACCAGCCAATATTTAATTTTTAAACATCTATTTTAAATACTTCCACAAAGTGAATATTGGAACAGTACACACTTTGAATATTTAATATTTAAATAATCAAATATATAAATATATAAATATTAAATATTTAAATATTATAGGAAATATAATGTATATTATATGTATATTGTAACTCTCTCGAGAGAATCACAGTAATGTCAAATAATAGACAATATAATCAAGTTTACTCTATTAAACAATGAAGTAAAGTAATTTACATAAAGTAAATTGATTAAACAGTTACAATGGAGTCAGAGCAAAACCCTTCCAGCCCAAGCCCCATCTTTGCAAAAGATAAATACAATTTCTGCTGCTTCTGGAATAATGAAGGATAGAATTGAAAGGGAGAGAATGATCCTACGGGGCAAGCAGGATGCACAGCAGACTCATGGAATGGCAAATGCTCTAAACAGCACTCCAGCCTCAGAATCCACCCTTGGGGCATTTGGATCTGGCTAAAAGGCCCATGAGAGTCTCGCAAGCATGGAAAGCCAAGACACTGGCAAAAATGACCTGAATGAAAGATCTCGGTGAGAGAGATCCCAGCAGAAAGAACGGGCCATCAAAGAAGGAGGCGCCTTTCTCTGAAGGGAGGAAGGAACCTCCACTGTGATACGGCCTTGACTACATAAGATCAGAGTTGGTGAACTCAAGAGGCTTCCATAGCACCGACAGTTCGTGATTATTGACATCATAAATAAGAGTGTCAATTGTTAAATCAATAACGGGGGCTGGCGCCGCAGCTCACTAGGCTAATCCTCCGCCTAGCGGCGCCGGCACACTGGGTTCTAGTCCCGGTCGGGGCGCCGGATTCTGTCCTGGTTGCCCCTCTTCCAGGCCAGCCCTCTGCTGTGGCCAGGGAGTGCAGTGGAGGATGGCCCAGGTGCTTGGGCCCTGCACCCCATGGGAGACCAGGAAAAGCACCTGGCTCCTGGCTCCCGCCTTCAGATCAGCGCGGTGCACCGGCCGCAGCGCGCCAGCCGCGGCGGCCATTGGAGGGTGAACCAACAGCAAAGGAAGACCTTTCTCTCTGTCTCTCTCTCTCACTGTCCACTCTGCCTGTCAAAAAAAAAAAAAAATCAATAACGGGAGTCACTGTGCACCTGCTCCCCATGTAGGATCTCTGTCCTTAATATGTTGTACTATGAGAATTAACGGTAAAACTACTAGTCGACCAATACTCTATTTTGTGTGGCTGTGTGGGTGCAGTCTGTTGAAATCTTTACTTAGTATATACTAAGTTGATCATCTTCATATAAAGATAATTGAAAATGAATCTCAAAGAATGGGATGGGAGAGGGAGTGGGAGATGGGATGGTTGCAAGTGGGAGGGAGGTTATGGGGGAAAAAGCCACAACAATGCAAAAGTTGTACTTTTTCTTTTTTTATTTAATAAATATAAATTTACAAACAATTTCTGTTGCTTCTGGATCATGTCCAGATTGCAGATTTGGTAGCAGAATTTAGGGACAGAAATTATGCCCCTCCTTTGGGTATACCTTTTCTGTAGTTCTTCTTGTAGCAGCTGGCATCTGGTAGACACTCAAAGTATCAATGTATTTTAAAAAGCATTTAGAATTAAATTTTAAAGTATTTTTCATTTTGATAAGATTTTTGATATTCATAAAATGGAATGTATCAATCGCCTCAGAAGGGCCAATCTTAGCTGTAGACTGCAGCATTACCTTTGTTAACTTCTTCTACTGGATAACATTGTCTGCTCAGAACTTATTTGAAAATCTCTACTTTGTTGCCAGAAGACTTGGCTGCAAAGAGATAATAAGAGTGAATAAGCTAGACATAGAACGATAAATACTACATTTGCTCCCTTATAGATAGGAGCTTAAATTTTAAAAGACAAAAAGTATGATTCCAAAATAAATAAGAAAATGTCAATGTATATTAGTATTTCTGTAAATATTATGGAGCTGGTGCTATAGCACAGCAGTTAAAGTCACCTCCTACAGTGCTGGCATCTCACACAGGCACTGGTTCAAGTCCTGGATGTTCCCCTTCGGATCCAGATCTCTGCTGTGGAAAGCAGTAGAAGATGGCCCAAGTACTTGGGACCCTGCACCCACATGGAAAATCCAGAAGAAGCTCCTGGCTTTGGATTGGCCCAGCTCTAGCCATTGCTTTCATTTGAGGGGTGAACCAGCGGTGGGAAGACCTCTCTCTCTTCCTCTGCCTCTCTGTAACTGTGCCTTTCAAATACTGAAGACCAGGATAACTTTGGGAAATGGAGTTGTTGTACTGAAAGCATTCCTCAGAGTAGAGAGGAAACAGTAAAGTTAACACCACTGTGAAAACAAGGTTCACCATCATCCTCCTCTCCCCCACCTAGGTGAGAGGATGGTCACAAGAGGACGGTTTTGAAGGTGTCCATCCTTTCTTGGAAGCTTCTGGCTGAGGAAAGGGGATCAGTGAGACACAACTAAAGAAACCTTGATTTTCAACACTCTAAGAGCCTGGCAATTCTACAACCTGAGAGCAAAAGTTCTTACACTGCACTTAAGTGGGAAACAAGAACCCTCAAACCATGATAGGCTTTTTCTTTCTAAAACAGGCGCCATTTAAAGATATCTAAGGATACTGCCATTTAGTGTCTTGCTTGGATTCTGGGACATACGACTAAGAACCTATGCTCCTCTCCCCACTCCCCTTCACAAACCTAATTCCAGACACTTTACCACAAAGCTAGCCTGCCAAATGTGGTGAGGTTGAGGCCTTGAGGGCAGATCATGAAGACACAGGACTAAGAGGGTAAATACTGCACCAGATGCTTCATTCAGGAAGTGCCTCCCAGCATGGTGCCATGAAGATATGAGAGGGAGAGGCCCCAACCAGATCAGAATAGGACCAGGCCCTCCTGAGGAACAAGGGGAAAGCAGAGAGGGGCTCTCTTTAGCAACAAGGGGTAGAGAACCTGGAGTAAAGTGTTCAGTAAACACCAGTGGTTGAAGATCTTTACATCAATAGCATTGATTGATTAGTATTTAACAGATGCCAGATGCAGAATAACTAATGTGGAGACAGCTAAAACATGCTAAATTGGATTATATTCATCCATTGGCTACGTGAACACTGACTTCAGTGCCAGTGGTCTTTGAGATAATCCCAAGCATAATGTGAAAAATTAAACACCATGAGGTCCATTTTACAACAATGCCCAAAGGCTATTGTTGATTCTCCTATATACCAGCAAGGATTACAGGAAGACTTTTAAACAGTACATCCCTAAGAAAAAAAGTCATTTCTACATATTAAAGAATCACTATGGTGAGGCCGGCACTGTGTCACAGTGGGTTTAAAGCCTTGGCCTGGGGCCAGCGCCATGGCTCACTTGGTTAATCCTCCGCCTGCAGCGTTGGCATCCCATATGGGCACCGGTTCTAGTCCCGGTTGCTCCTCTTCCAATCCAGCTCTGCTGTGGCCCAGGAAGGCAGTGGAGGATGGCCCAAGTGCTTGGGCCCCTGCACCCACATGGGAGACCAGGAGGAAGCACCTGGCTCCTGGCTTCAGATCGGCATAGTTCCAGCTATAGCAGCCATTTGGGGGGTGAACCAATGGGAGGAAGACCTTTCTCTTTAACTCAAAAAAAAAAAAAAAAAAAACCTGGCCTGAAGTTTCAGCATCCCATATGGTTCAAGTCCCAGCTGCTCCTCTTCTGATCCAGCTCTCTGCTATGGCCCGGGAAGGCAATAGAAGATGGCCCAGGTCCTTGGCCCTTTTGCCCACATGGGAGACCCAAAGGAAGCTCCTGGTTTCTGGCTTCAGATCGGCACAGCTCTGGCCATTGTGGCCATCTGGGGGGTCGGGGGGTGAGACAGCAGATGAAGACCTCTCTGTCTCTACCTATTTCAAATAAATAAAATAAATCATAAAAAAAGGAATCACTATGGTACATTGTATACACCTCCCTGTGTGCCACTCAGATAGCTGGCTGGGGAGTTTTGGATTCCACCCAGGAATACTCTTCTTCTAGGTGTAACAGATTATTCCTAGAAACCAAAGAAACAATCTTCCTTCCCCAGAGAAGCTACTGTATCATTTGCAACTAGATTTGGTTAGACAGGTCCCAGGGGAGCATGAAAAATTTAGCTCCTCGATTCCAAGAGTATCTCACTGAAGCTGTGACCATGGATCTAATCTGGGATGAGAACAGACTAGTACATCACCACCACTAG
Organism: Oryctolagus cuniculus; assembly: GCF_051225735.1. Classification (NCBI taxonomy): domain Eukaryota; kingdom Metazoa; phylum Chordata; class Mammalia; order Lagomorpha; family Leporidae; genus Oryctolagus; species Oryctolagus cuniculus. The sequence goes on from NC_142878.1 coordinate 114,236,729, forward strand.
CAGTTCAGCCATCAGACAGAGAGCTTGGACAAACTATTTCAGCACTGTGCAGGGCATTTTGCAAGGAGGGAATCTAATGCCTGGCCAGACCCACAGGCTCAGGCAAGGCTGAAACGTGTTGAGATCTTCGGGTCATCACAGCTCAGGGGTCTACCCAGGTGTGGCTGATGGACATCCAACGTGGAGGAATCAGCTCATTTAAGGAAAAACCAAGGTGTCTTACTGCTCCTACTGATCCCCAAAACAGGTGAGTTAATTTTATTCTGACCACAATTGGCCTCATTGCGGATTACACAGGCACAAATTTCAACTGTGCTCCTGTTCTGCGAGACAAAGCATCTCCCTGTGCTCTACTTTGATTTGTTCTTTGTCTTCTTAGGTGAGTTTGCTTTATCTACCCACCAAGCTTGTGCGTTCAGGGTACACTTCCGTTTCTTTCATCTTTACAAAACCACACTGCCTGACACCTTAGCATAATTCAGATCCTCAAGATTTCTGTGGAAATTAACCAGAAATGCCAATGTAAGTAGACACAACAGAATGCAGAAATCTCCATGTATGCATCTGTTGATCTATGTAACCATCCATTCATCCCTCTATGTATCTGGCATTTGCCTGTATTGGCAAAGAAAGATGCATTATACAGCTACTGACGCTCCTGAGTCATTTGGGGAGGATCCCAGGGACCAAGATGCCCATGTCCCCATCTGGAGACCCAGGAGAGCCATTCATTCAATTCTAGGACACTATCAGAGTATTGGTCAATTATCTAAGGCATTAAGGTAGGAGGTTCCGCTCCTGCTCACGGACTGAGTAGCCCTTCTGCTCTACTAAACCTCACCAGGAAGGGCAATTTCCTTGACAAAGTCTATAGATGTTAAACCTAGCCAGAAGTACCCACACAGAAACATCAAATTTATGCCTGGCCAAATGTGTGGGCACTTGGTGGCCCCCTCCAGTCATTACATAAAATCACCTTTCATACTAGGATCAAACATGAAATAAAACACCAGGAGTAAGGCAGGACTTTAGCATTCACAGCCATAACAGTTGATACCCATAGGCAGACAGGAGGAGGAAGGGCTGGAGGGGAGAAGGGGTGAAAAAGGCAGGCTAGGGGAGGGGCTCACTGGAGGACAAGAAGATGGAGAGTTTGGAAACACCAGGAATCAGAAGACAAGACAGGGGCTGGCGCTGTACTGCAGCGGCTTAATGCCCTGGCCTGAAGGGCCAGCATCCCTATGGGCACTGGTTCAAGACCCAGCTGCTCCACTTCTGATCCAGCTATGGCCTGGGAAAGCAGAGGAAGATGGCCCAGGTCCTGGAGGAAGCTCCTGGCTTCAGGATCGGCAGAGCTCCAGCCGTTGCAGCCAATTGCAGATGGAAGACCTGTGTGTGTGTGTGTGTGTGTGTGTGTGTAAAACTCTTTCAAATAAATAAATCTTCAAAAAAAGAAAAAACACAACAATGTCATAAGGATGAACAGCACTGTGGCATAGCAGGTAAAGCCGCCGCCTGCAGTGCCGGCATCCCATATGGGTGCCAGTTGAAGACCTGGCTGCTCCACTTCCGATCCAGCTCTCTGCTAAGGCCTGGGAAAGCAGTAGAAGCTGACCCAAGTCCTTGGGCCCCTATACCTGCGTGGGAGACTCAGAAGAAGCTCCCGACTCCTGGCTTCAGATCAGCACAGTTCTGGCCATTGTGGCCAACTGGGGAGTGAACCAGCGGATGGAAGACTGACATCTGTCTCTGCCTCTGCCTGCCTCTCTCTCTCTGCCTCTCTCTGCCTTTCCTTCTCTGTGTAACTCAAATACATAATAAATCTTTAATTAAAAAAAAAGCATCAGCAGAAAGAGTAAAACTTCAGACTGAGCACAGCCCCCTGAAGCGGAGCCCCGAGCTCTAGCTCAGTCCCTCACCCTCACCCTCACCCCATCGTGACCAGCACTGCAACCAGGGCCAAGCTTCCTGAACTCAGGAAGCAGCTAGCAGAGATGTACAGCCATTTCCTAACAACCCTCGCATGTGCACAAAATGTGCTTTCACAGGCATCGCCTCAGTTCCCACAGCAAGGAAACTGCGGTCCCTGCCTTCTTTCATCCCTGGGGGTCTTTGAAGCCCAGGACAGCCCAGGAAACCACAGCCAAGTAATGAAGGCAAGGCCATGCATGTTTGCCTCTTGCAGAACACACACACTCACCACGGGTGGCTCTCCATTGGCTGACAGATGATTCCTAAAGCTTGGTCTGTGTGAGAAACAGCCTCACCCATCCGCTCAAGTGATGGACTCGACTCAGTGAGTGCAACAAGAGCGAGACCCAACTTCCGATCTTGCAACACCTTGTGCCAGCACTCCAGGAGAAGGTTCCAGCAAGCTATTTATTTCCTAGCAAGCAGATCCCTCCCCCAGTTCCTCATTGGCTGAGTAACAACAGCGTGACAATCTTCCTGGCATTTGCTTCAGTTGTTTGGCCACAACCTTCCTGGGTCCCTAAAAACTCAGGTGCATGGAATCTACCATTCTTACTTTGAAAATGAACCAAGTGTTTACTTCTCACAGGGAGGAATAGTGAAGAGGAGTTCTTGGGCAAGGCACCTTTGTGCAGAGCAGTGTGTATGAGGGGTGAACAAGGGCTTGTCTAGGAGAAGATATACTATATTGGCTAACACAAATCTGCACTCACGTAGAAAACTCACACTCTCATCTGTGGGAAATCACTAACCTCTCCCACTCCTGAATATGGCCCGGAAAGGGTCTATTGTAAACTGCATGCATGTCTGTATCCTCCGGCAAATTACGAATGCCCAAACACACCCCCCGACAGTCTTAGCCTAGTACTTCTCCCAGTGGTGGCACAGATTCCCAGAAGTAACTTGGGGGTTTTGCCTCCACATGCTTGAAACAATGGGATTCAGACTCATCTCTGTGCCTTGGTTGTCAGCTTCTAAGCAGCTGTGTTTCCAGCTCCCATTCCATGACAAGCAAAGTCCCGTATCATCCACACCCACCCACACTCCAACACAGGAGCCCACAAAGAACTGTGGGCTGTGTTTTGGGCCCTTGTGAGACTTGCTGTCTCCCACAGTGCACATCAGGAGGAAGCTGGAATCAGGACTGGACCAGATGTAAACCCAGAAAATCCTATGTGGGATGTGGACACCAGGAGGTGACTTATTGCTGCCCCAGGAATCCACCTTTTACTCCTACAACACTTAAGAGGGAATTACATAAAATTAATTATACACAGGCAAGTTTGTGTACACAAGGCATGACTATGTTATCAATAACAAGAAAAGCAGTATCGGACCAGGACACACAGGAGCAGAATTTGTGTATGCTATTGTAGGTGGCATTGACTCAACTAAGGGGCTATATATTTAGGATGCTGTATGTGATCTCAGTATCAACATATTTTTGATAATCTTTTAGAGATTTACTTTATTTATTTGAAAGGCAGAGTTACAGGGAGAGAGGGGAAGAGAGGCAGATCTTCTGTCCACTGGTTCACTACCCAAATGGCCTCACGGCTGAAGCTGGCCCCAGCCAAAGTCAAGAGCCAGGAGCCAGGAGCTTCTTCCAGATCTCACATTGGTGCAGGGGCCCAAACACTTGTGCCATCCTCCACTAATTTCCCAGGTGCATTAGCAGGGAGCTGGACTGGAAGTGGAGCAGCCAGGACTTGAACTGGTGCCATATGGGATGCTGGCATCACAGGCAGCAGCATTACATGCTACATCACAAACACCAGCCCCTAGATAATTTTTGTGTACATGGGGGACAAGTTCAAGGGCATTTAACTAGCTGTGAGCCAAAGCCATACCAAGGGTGCTCGAGGCTGGCCAGGACACCACACGGCCCCTCAGGGCTCAGGCTGTGAGCGCCTCCAGGCAGCAGTGGAGGTCAGGGCACATCAGAATGAACTTTGAAAAACTGATTTGAGGGGCCAGTACCACGGTGTAGCAAGTTAAGCCTCTGTCTGCAGCACCGGCATCCCATATGGGTGCCAGTTCAAATCCCAGCTGCTGCACTTTTGATCCAGCTCCCTGCTGATGCACCTGGGAAAGCAGCAGAGGATGGCCTAAGAAATGGAAATGCAACAAACACAACAATGCACCTCAAGGACCGCAAAAAGCAAGAAAATCCCAGAGTTAGAAGACAGAAATAATATCAGAACTGAAACATGAAATAAATTTTTAAAAAGATGAGTGGATTAGGTTTTTTGAAAAGGTGAACAAAATTTGTATTTTTAAATTTTATTTTGAGATCTGAAACACAATCTTATTTATCTGTTGTTATTAAACCTTAGTTTTGACTGAACTCAGATTTAGCAGTAGACGCTCTCAGAGAAGACAGCCCACATCTCCCGACAATCTGTTCCTGGCGTTTTTCTTTGGCCTCCTCCATTCTCTTGGCCAAGAGTTTAGCATATTCTCCAGCCTCCTCCTAGTTCTTCTTAGTACACTGTTTCTTCAGAGCAATTCACTGGCGTCTGTGTTGCAGGACACGTGGAGTAACGAGACACTGAATCTTGGGTGCTTTGGTCCTAGGTTTCTTAGCTTCTTTGTTTAAGGGCTTTTCTTACAACATACGGGCATACATCATCATCTTTAGAGAAACTGAAAAGTTTACAAATTCTGCTGGCTCTTTTAGGACCCAGGCAACGAGGCACCGTTGTATTAGTCAATCCAGGAATATCTTTCTCTCTCTCTTTTTATTTTATTTTTTTTACAATGACCAAGTTGAGAACACTCAAATTGGCATCAACAATGAAGCCCCGAACTGATTTGAGCTTTCTTTCTCCAGTTCTCCTTGGTCAGTAACAGGAATGCCCCTTACTCAGCAGAAGGTGGACCGCCCATGGGTCAAGACACCTTGCTTCATGGGAAAAACTTGTTTGTCATTCCCACCACTGATCCAGACCACATAACCCTTCCATTCTTCACCCAGAGCGTCAGCAGCAACTTCTGTAGCCATACACTTCTCATAGAAAGTACGAAGTTTACGTTCATTGTACACTTCGATGAGTTTCTGGCAGCCAGTGGCTGGGAAGGAGATATTCAGCTTCATTTTGAAGCAGCTGACCGCTTCGGAGGCTAAATTTTATTTAAGGTATACAAGTTTCATGTATTTTCTATATACAGATCTAGGAACATAGTGATATTCCCCATCCTTCCCTCCCTCCCACCCACGTTCCAACCCTTCTTCCTCCTCCCTCTCCTATTTCCATTAATTTTTACAAAAATCTATTTTCAGTTCACTTTATATTCCTAAGGGTAACTCTACACTAAGAGTTCAGATAGTATAAAGGAAAAAATACTGTTGTGGGGGCTGGTGCTGTGGCACAGCAGGTTAAAGCCCCAGTCTGCATTGCAGGCATCCCGTAAGGGTGCAGGTTCAAGTCCTAGCCGTTCCACTTCCAACCCAGCTCTCTGCTATGGCCTGGGAAGGCAGTGGAAGATGGCCCAAATCCTTGGGCCCCTGCACCCACGTGGGAGACCTGGAAGAGGCTCCTGCTTTGGATCAGTGCTGCTTCAGCCATTATGGCCAACTGGGGAGTGAACCAGCAGATAGAAGACCTCTCTCTGCCTCTGTCTCTCTGTAACTCTTTCAAATAAATAAAATAAATCTCTAAAAAAATACACTTGAACAAATTTTTAGGTAGACAATAAAAACAGAGAAGACTCAAGTCAATAGCAGACATGAAAATGCGACAATGCATATGATAACACAGAAACATCACTGCCCATTATAGATTGTGAAAAGCACATGCCAACAAATTTGAGAACCATTAAGAGAAAGATAAGGGCCGGCGCCACGGCTCACTAGGCTAATCCTCCACCTGTGGCACCGGCACACTGGGTTCTAGTCCCGGTTGGGGCACTGGATTCTGCCCCGTTAGGAATCTAAAACATATTGTCGGGAATCTTCAGGATACTATTAAAAAAACCAACATTCGGGTTCTAGGAGTTCCTGAAGGCATGGAGAGGGAGAAAGGATTAGAAGGCCTTTTTAGTGAGATATTAGCAGAAAATTTCCCAGGTTTGGAGAAGGACAGAGAAATCCTAGTACAGGAAGCTCACAGAACCCCTAATAAACACGACCAAAAGAGATCCTCACCACGACACGTTGTAATTAAACTCTCCACAGTGAAACATAAAGAAAAGGATCCTAAAATGTGCAAGAGAGAAACGTCAGATTACTCTCAGAGGATCTCCAATCAGAATCACAGCTGACTTCTCATCAGAAACTCTACAAGGTAGGAGGGAATGGTGAGATATAGCCCAGGTACTAAGAGAGAAAAACTGCCAGCCCAGAATATTATATCCTGCTAAGCTATCATTTGTGAATGAAGGTGAAATAAAGACTTTTCATAGCAAACAGAAATTGAAAGAATTTGTCACCACTCGTCCAGCCCTGCAAAAGATGCTTAAAGATGTGTTACACACAGAAACACAGAAACACGGTCATCAATATGAAAGAAGATAAAGGAAGGAAACCTCACAGCAAAAGATCACAGGGAATTCAAAGCATATATTAGAACTTATCTTTGGCAAATGGCAGGGCAAAGTTACCACTTTTCATTAGTCACATTGAACGTAAATGGCCTGAACTGTCCAGTTAAAAGACACAGATTGGCTGATTGGGTTAAGGAACAAAACCCATCTATTGGCTGCTTACAAGAAACACATCTTTCCAACAAAGATCCATACAGACTGAAAGTGAAAGGCTGGAAAAAGATATACCATGCCAACAGAAATGAAAAAAGAGCAGGCATAGCCATCTTAATATCGGACAACATAAACTTTACCACAAAAACTGTTGAGACAAAGAGGGACACTATATCATGATTAAGGGATCAATACAACAAGAAGATATAACAATTATCAATGTATATGCACCTAACTACATGGCACCGGTTTATCTAAAAGATTTGTTAAGGGACTTAAAGGGAGACTTAGACCCCAATACAATAGTACTGGGGGACTTCAATACTCCACTCTCAGAAATAGACAGATCAACAGGACAGAAGATCAACAAGGATACAGTAGATTTAAACGACACTATAGCCCAAATGGATCTAACAGATATCTACAGAACTTTCAATCCTACAGCTAAAGATTTTACATTCTTCTCAGCAGTACATGGAACCTTCTCTAGGATTGACCACATACTAGGCCATAAAGCAAGTCTCAGCAAATTCAAAAGAATTAGAATCATACCATGCAGCTTCTCAGATTATAAAGGAATGAAGTTGGAAATTAGCAACTCAGGAATCCCTAGAGCATACGCAAACACATGGAGATTGAACAACATGCTCCTGAATGAACAATGGGTCATAGAAGAAATTAAAAGAGAAATCAAAAATTTTCTGGAAGTAAATGAGGATAACAGCACAACATACCAAAACTTATGGGACGCAGCAAAAGCAGTGTTAAGAGGAAAGATTATATCAATAGGTGCCTACATCAAGAAACTGGAAAGGCACCAAATAGATGAGCTTTCAGTTCACCTCAAGGATCTAGAAAACCTACAGCAAACCAGACCCAAATCTAGTAGGAGAAGAGAAATAATTAAAATCAGAGAAGAAATCAAGAGGATTGAATCAAAAGAAAAAAAAAACATTACAAAAAATCAGCCAAATGAGGAGCTGGTTTTTTGAAAAAATAAACAAAATTGACACCCCATTGGACCAACTAACTAAAAAAAGAAGAGAAAAGACCCAAATCAATAAAATCAGAGATGAAACAGGAAACGTAACAACAGACACCACAAATAAAAAGAATCATCAGAAATTATTACAAGGACTTGTATGCCAGCAAACAGGGAAACCTATCAGAAATGGATAGATTCCTGGACACATGCAACCTACCTAAATTGAACCAGGAAGACATCGAAAACCTAAACAGACCCATAACTGAGACAGAAATTGAAACAGTAATAAAGGCCCTCCCAACAAAGAAAAGCCCAGGACCAGGTGGATTCACTGCTGAATTCTACCAGACATTTAAAGAAGAACTGACTCCAATTCTTCTCAACCAATCCAAACAATCGAAAAAGAGGGAATCCTCCCAAATTCTTTCTATGAAGCCAGCATCACCTTAATTCCTAAACCGGAAAAAGATGCAGCATTGAAAGAGAATTACAGACCAATATCCCTGATGAACATAGATGCAAAAATCCTGAATAAAATTCTGGCCAATAGAATGCAACAACACATCAGAAAGATCATCCACCTAGACCAAGTGGGATTTATCCCTGGTATGCAGGGATGGTTTAATGTGCGCAAGACAATCAATGTGATACACCACATTAACAGACTGCAGAAGAACAACCATATGATTATCTCAATAGATGCCAAGAAAGAATTTGATAAAATTCAACACCCGTTCATGATGAAAAGTCTAAGCAAACTGGGTTTGGAAGGAACATTCCTCAATACAATCAAAGCAATCTATGAAAAACCCACGGCCAACATCCTATTGAATGGGGAAAAGTTGGAAGCATTTCCACTGAGATCTGGTACCAGACAGGGATGCCCACTCTCACCACTGCTATTCAATATAGTTCTGGAGGTTCTAGCCAGAGCTATTAGGCAAGAAAAAGAAATTAAAGGGATACAAATTGGGAAGGAAGAACTCAAACTATCCCTCTTTGCAGATGATATGATTCTTTCTTTAGGGGACCCAAAGAACTCTACTAAGAGACTATTGGAACTCATAGAAGAGTTCGGCAAAGTAGCAGGGTATAAAATCAATGCACAAAAATCAACAGCATTTGTATACACAGGCAATGCCATGGCTGAGAAAGAACTTCTATGATCAATCCCATTCACAATAGCTACAAAAACAATCAAATACCTTGGAATAAACTTAACCAAGGACGTTAAAGATCTCTATGATGAAAATTACAAAACCTTAAAGAAAGAAATAGAAGAGGATACCAAGAAATGGAAAAATCTTCCATGCTCATGGATTGGAAGAATCAACATCATCAAAATGTCCATTCTCCCAAAAGCAATTTATAGATTCAATGCAATACCAATCAAGATACCAAAGACATTCTTCTCAGATCTAGAAAAAATGATGCTGAAATTTATATGTAGACACAGGAGACCTCGAATAGCTAAAGCAATCTTGTACAACAAAAACAAAGCTGGAGGCATCACAATACCAGATTTCAGGACATACTACAGGGCAGTTGTAATCAAAACAGCATGGTACTGGTACAGAAACAGATGGATAGACCAATGGAAGAGAATTGAAACACCAGAAATGAACCCAAACATCTACAGCCAACTTATATTTGATCAAGGATCCAAAACCTATCCCTGGAGTAAGGACAGTCTATTCAATAAATGGTGCTGGGAAAATTGGATTTCCACGTGCAGAATCATGAAGCAAGACCCCTACCTTTCACCTTACACAAAAATCTACTCAACATGGATTAAAGACTTAAATCTATGACCTGACACCATCAAATATTAGAGAGCATTGGAAAAACCCTGCAAGATATAGGTGCCGATAATGACTTCTTGGAAAACACCCCAGAAGCACAGGCAGTCAAAGGAAAAATTAACATTTGGGATTGCATCAAATTGAGAAGTTTCTGTACTACAAAAGAAACAGTCAGGAGAGTGAAGAGACAACCGACAGAATGGGAAACTATATTTGCAAACTATGCAACTGATAGAGGGTTGATAACCAGAATCTACAAAGAAATCAAGAAACTCCACAACATCAAAACAAACAACCCACTTAAGAGATGGTCCAAGCACCTCAATAGACATTTTTCAAAAGAGGAAATCCAAATGGCCAACAGACACATGAAAAAATGTTCAAGATCACTAGCCATCAGGGAAATGCAAATCAAAACCACAATGAGGTTTCACCTCACCCCAGTTAGAATGGCTCACATTCAGAAATCTACCAACAATAGATGCTGGAGAGGATGTGGGGAAAAAGGGACACTAACCCACTGTTGGTGGGAATGCAAACTGGTAAAGCCACTATGGAAGTCAGTTTGGAGATTCCTCCGAAACCTGAAGATAACCCTACCATTCAACCCAGCCATCCCACTCCTTGGAATTTACCCAAAGGAAATTAAATTGGCAAACAAAAAAGCAGTCTGCACATTAATGTTTATTGCAGCTCAATTCACAATAGCTAAGACCTGGAACCAACCCAAATGCCCATCAACAGTAGACTGGATAAAGAAATTATGGGACATGTACTCTATAGAATACTATACAGCAGTCAAAAACAACGAAACCCAGTCATTTGCAACAAGATGGAGGAATTTGGAAAACATCATGCTGAGTGAATTAAGCCAGTCCCAAAGGGACAAATATCATATGTTCTCCCTGATTGGCGACAACTAACTGAGCACCAAAGGGGAAACTTGTTGAAGTGAAATGGACACTGTGAGAAACAGTGACTTGATCAGCTCTTGTCCTGAAGGTTGATGTATTTGTAATACTTTATCCATTTTAGTATTTTTTTGTTCTAGTACCATTGGTTGAACTCTGTAATTAACACACAATTATTCTTAGGAGTTTAAATTTTAACTGACTTGATCAGCCCTCACCCTGACTGTTGATGAGCCGCTTAATATGTTATCCCTCTTAGTATTTTTTTGTTTGTTCTACTTAATACTTTTGGTTGAATACTGTAATCAATACACAATTCTTCTTAAGTGCTGAAACTTAACTGAAAAGTGATCACTGTTAAATATAAGAGTGGGAATAAGAGAGGGAAGAGATGTGCAATTCGGGACATGCTCAAGCTGACTTACCTCAAACAGTAGAGTTAGAAACATACCAGGGGATTCGAATTCAATCCCATTGAGGTGGCATGTACCAATGCCATCTCACTAGTCCCACTGATCAATTTCTGTTCACAATTGATCGTAATGATAGGACTAAGAACCAAAGGGATCACATAAACAAGAATAGTGTCTGCAAATACTAGCTGATAGAATCAAAAAGGGAGAGAATGGTCCAACATGGGAAGTGAGATACACAGCAGACCCATAGAATGGCAAATGTCCTAACAGCACTCTGGCCTCAGAATCAGCCCTTAAGGCATGCGGATCCGGCTGAAATGCCCATGAGAGTATTTCAGGCATGGAAAGCCAAGACACTCGGGGGGGGGGGACCTAAATGAAAGATCTCCGTGAGTGAGATCCCAGTGGAAAGAACGGGTCATCAAAGAAGGAGGTACCTTTCTCTGAAGGGAGGAGAGAACTTCCACTTTGACCATGGCCTTGTCTAAAAATTATCAGAGTCAGTGAACCCAGGGGACTTCCATAGCCTTGGCAGCTCATGACAAGAGCCTAGGGTGATTACTGATGCCATAAACAAGAGTGTCAATTTGTTAAGTCAACAACAGGAGTCACTGTGCACTTACTCCTCATGTAGGATCTTTGTCCTTAGTGTGCTGTACATTGAGATTTAATGCTATAACTAGTACTCAAACAGTATTTTTCACTTTATGTTTCTGTGTGGGAGCAAACTGTTGAAATCTTTACTTAATGTATGCTAAACTGATCTTCTGTATATAAAGAGAATCGAAAATGAATCTTGACGTGAATGGAAGGGGAGAGGGAGTGGATAAGGGGAGGGTTGCGGGTTGGAGGGACGTTATGGGGGGGAAGTCATTGTAATCAATATTCTCTACTTTGGAAAGTTATATTCATTAAATAAAAGTTAAAAAAATGTAGTACAAAATGATTTTTTTTTAAAATGAGGAAGTGAGGGATAACTGGAAATTACTCAACATGATTATCTGAGTAATGCTTTCCTCTACAAAAGCAATATGAAATATGTCAAAAGCTGTCAATATATATATGTCTATAGAAATTTGGAAATTACTTAAAAACTTGCCATAACCTGAGGAGTACTTAAAAATGGCATCTGAGGGGCAGGCGCTATGGATCACTTGGTTAATCCTCTGCCTGCAGCACCAGCATCCCATATAGTTGCCAGGTTCTCATCCCAGTTGCTCCTCTTCCACTCCAGCTCTCTGCTGTGGCCCGAGAAGTCAGTGGAGGATGGCCCAAGTGCTTGGGCCCTGCACCTACGTGGGAGACTAGGAAGAAACACCTGGCTCCTGGCTCCGGGTTGGCATAGCTCCAGCTGTAGTGGCCATTTGGGGGGTGAACCAATGGAAGGAAGACCTTTCTCTCTGTCTCTAGCTCTCTCACTGTCTAACTCTGTCAAATAAATAAAAAATGAAATAAATTAAAAAATGTTATATGAATTTTGGTAAAAGTGAGATTTGGGAAACTGAATAATTTTGTATTTAGATCTTCCTTCCCCTTTCTGCATAGTAGAATAAGATTGAACTTCCCTAAAGCAAAAATCCAAAACCCCAAACCTCCAAAGTTCAAACCCTGCTCACCATAAGAGAGAAATTCCAGACCTGACATCATATGAGGTATTTGGTAAAATTGTAAGCACACTAAAAATATTATATAAACCTATGAACAGTCCACATTTAAATGAGTTTCAAGATTAGACTTGAGTCCTATCCATTATTTTTCACTAAGAAATCTATAAATATTACAAAATTTAAAAATTCTATTTCCAATCTTTTTATATGAAGATTGAAAATCAACAAGTCCAGACTAACAGGAAAAATGAGCAGCTGAGCAGTCATTAGAGGAGGCAACATTAAGAAAGGGCTGCCTTTTCTTAACCAAAGTGATTTTTCTCTGGAAATCCCACTAGGAGGCCTGTCTGAATTTGAGCCAACCCATGGCTAACCTTGTAAGAAAAGGTTTCTTCCCCTCTGAGAGACTTATTGAAAACAAGAAGTAGCAGTAGTTGAACACTGAGAATACTGGAGGTTATGAAAACTATTGGAGCAAATGCATAGTACGTGAAAAACAATTTAACAGAAAAGCTGGAAATGGGATGTTATGGATTGAAGTTTTGTACCCACCTCAAAATTCACATGCTGAAGCCTTTATCTCAAGTGTGGCAATATTTGGAGATCGGACTTCTAAGGAATTAATTAAATCCTTCACCTCACCACAGTTAGAATGAATGTCATTCCTAAATATACAATTTTCAAAAGAGGAAATCCAAATGGCCAACAGACACATGAAAAAATGTTCAGGATCATTAGCAATCAGGGAAATGCAAATCAAAACCTCAATGAGGTTTCACCTCACCCCGGTTAGAATGGCTTACAAAAGGAAATCTACAAACAACAGATGCTGGTGAGGATGTGGGGAAAAAGGGCCACTAACCCATTGTTGCAGGGAATGCAAACTGGGAAAGCCGCTATGGAAGTCAGTTTGGAGACTCCTCCGAAACCTGAATATAATCTACCATACAACTCAGCCATCCAACTACTTGGAATTTACCCAAACAAAAGTAAATTGGGAAACAAAAAAGCAGTCTGCATCTTAATGTTTATTGCAGCTCAATTCACAATAGCTAAGACCTAGAATCAACCTAAATGCCCATCAACAGTAGACTGGATAAAGAAATTATGGGACATGTACTCTATAGAATACTATACAGCAGTAAAAACAATGAAATCTGGTCATTTGCAACAAGATGGAGGAATCTGGAAAACATCATGCTGAGTGAAATAAGCCAGTCCCAAAGGACAAATATTATATGTTCTCCCTGATCGGTGACAACTAACTGAGCACCTAAAAGGAAACCTGTTGAAGTGAAATGGGCACTATGAAAAACGGTGACTTGATCAGCCCTTGCCCTGGCTGTTGATGAACAACTTAATACTTTATCCCTCCTAGTATTTTTATTGTTTGTTCTACTTAATACCATTGGTTGAAGTATTTAATTCACACACAATTATTCTTAGGTGTTGAAATTTAACTGAAAAGTGATCCCCATTAAATATAAGAGTGGGAATAAGAGAGGGAGGAGATGTACAGTTTGGCACATGCTCAATTGGACTTACCCCTAATAGTAGAGTTAGAAATGTAGAGTTTCCAATTCAATCCCATCAAGGTGGCATGTTCCAATGACATCTAACTACTCAAAATGATCAGTTTCAGTTCATAATTGATCATATTGATAGTATTAAGTGTCAAAAGGATCACATAAATAAGACTAGTGTCTGCTAATACTGATAGAGTTAAAAAGCAGAGAACAATCCAACATGGGAAGCAGGATACACAGCAGACTCATAGAATGGCAGATGTTCTCAACAGCACTCTGGCCTGAGAATCAGCCCTTAAGGCATTTGGATCTGGCTGAAGAGCCCATGAGAGTATTTTAGGCATGGAAACTCAAGACACTGTGGCAAAAAAAAAAAAAAAGACCTAAATGTAAGACCTCTGTGTGTGAGATCTCAGAGGAAAGAGTGAGACATCAAAGAAGGAGGTACCTTTGTCTGAAGGGAGGAGAGAACTTCCACTTCAACTATGGCCTCATCTAAATAAGATCAGAGTTGGCGCACTCAAGAGGCTTCCATTGCCTTGGCAGTTCATGACAAGAGCCTAGGGTGATTACTGACGTCATAAATAAGAGTGCCAATTGTTAAATCAACAACAGGAGACACTGTGAACTTACTCCCCATGTAGGATATCTGTCCTCAATGTGTTGTACTATGGGAATTAATGGTATAACTAGTACTCAAACAGTGTTTGTGTTTCTGTGTGGGTGCAAACTGTTGGAATCTTTACTTAGTATTTACTAAATTTATCCTCTGTATATAAAGATAATTGAAAATGAATCTTGATGTGAATGGGATGGGAGAGGGAATGGGAGATGGGATGGTTGTGGGGGGGAGGGAGGTTATGGGGGTAAAAAGCTGTTATAATCCAAAAGTTGTACTTTGGAAATTCATATTTATTGAATAAAAGTTTAAAAAGTTGTACTTTGGAAATTTATTTTTATTAAATAAAGTTAAAAAAATAAAATATGTAAAAAAATAAACCTAATTCCCAAAACCATCACATTACTAAAGAAAAACATATAAGGAAGGTTATGAGATACTGGTCTAGGCAAAGAATTCTTGTGTAAGATCCCAGAAGCACAGGTAATAAAGGAAATATAAATAGACAAATGTAATTACATCAAGCAAGAATTTGCTGCACAAAAAATGAAATAATTAACAAAGTGAAGAGGTAATCAACAGAATGGGAAAAATATTTGCCTTCAATAAAGGATTAATATCCAAAATATATAAGGAGCTCAAGGAATTTAACAACAAAACACACAATCAAGTTAAAAATGGACAAATGACATGACAAACATTTTTCAAAGGATGAAATAAAAATAGCTACCAGAAGATGAAAAAAAAAAAAAACTCAGGATCAATACTCATCAGGGAAATGCAAATAAAAATCACAATGAGGTGTCACCTCACCCCAGTTAGAATGGCTATCATCCAAAATCAAAAAATGACAAATGCTGGCCATAATCAATAATAAGCATTCTGAAATAAGCATTAAAACTACCTCCATTTATCTAGTTTTCTAGTGCTTTCTAGTGTATACATCATAGTCTTCTTCTTTGGTTTGTTTATTCTCATCTCCCTCTTTTGAAACATAGAATTGTTCTATAGGTCAATCTTTGATATTCTTTCTAATGACTTTTACTACCCTGTATGTACTAATGATTTCCAAATTTGTCTCTCCAGAGCAGGAACCCTCCATCATTCAGATTGGTATATCATACTGCCTACTTGTGATCTCTCTTTGGTTATCTATTGTGTATTTAAATCCTAACAGGTCCAAAATGCTACTAATGTTATTCTTTCTCATACCTGTCCCTATATAGTTTTTCTTATTTAAAACTCTAAAAGTAAAATCTACTTTCAGTATGTGTTAAAACCTGTCTTCTGGACACGGTGGCAAAAAAAAAAAAAAAGACCTAAATGAAAGAT
Organism: Oryctolagus cuniculus; assembly: GCF_051225735.1. NCBI lineage: Eukaryota > Metazoa > Chordata > Mammalia > Lagomorpha > Leporidae > Oryctolagus > Oryctolagus cuniculus. Next base: position 114,252,596 of record NC_142878.1, read on the forward strand.
CTCTGTCAGTGAGATCCCAGTGGAAAGAAGGGGCCATCAAAGAAGGAGGTACTTTCCTCTGAAGGGAGGAGAGAACTTCCACTTTGACTATGACCATGTCTAAATAAGATCGGAGTTGGTGAACTCAAGAGGCTTCCATAGCCTTGGCAGCTCACAACAAAGAGCCTCGGGTGATTACTGATAAGAGTGTCAATTGTTAAGTCAACAAGAGTAGTCACTGTGAACTTACTCCCTATGTAGGATCTCTGTCCTTAATGTGTTGTACTGTGTGAATTAACAGTGTAACTGGTACTCAAACAGTGCTCTATATTTTATGTTTCTGTGTGGGTGCAAAATGTTGAAGTCTTTACTTAATACACACTAAATTGATCTTCTGAATATAAATATAATTGAAAAAGAATCTTGATGTGAATGGAATGAGAGAAGGAATGGGAGATGGGATGGTTGTGGGTGGGAGGGAGTTTATGGGGGGGGAAAGCCACTATAATTCAAAAGTTGTACTTTGGAAATTTATATTTATTAAAAAAGTTAAAAAAATAAAAATTAAAAATAAAAAAACCTGTCTTCTGGCTAGAATTCCAGGATTTTAATTTGGAGTCTGCTGCATGTGGGCTGTATGAGTTTAGGCAAATCTCTTGGCTTTCTTGTACCTAGTTAATTCCTGTACAGGATGTCTAATATGTTACCTACTCACAGAACTGTGAGGATTAACAACGGTTTAACACATGAACAATACTTAACACAACACTTTTAATTCTGTATTATGTCCTGAAAAGTCTATTATCATCAATACAAAGGTTTCTCTCAGAGTAACACCTTCCAAAATAGATTTTAATGACACACAATCTTGAAAATAGCAATGACAATCAAGCCTGGTTTATTTATTCCTACATATAATGAAGGTAACACTGTCTTTTTGCTTTTGCTTTGATAGAAAGTTTGATGTAAAGTTAATTATTTATTATTAGTAGTGTATTTTCCTGTTCCTACATGTTGCTCTTAAATTTAATCTCACTTATAGAATATTACTATATATTAAATTGCCTATGTGCTTTATGAATAGGAGAAATCAATTTTAAAGGCACAGATAATGAATAAAATGTAATAGTTTTAAATATTCTTTGAATTTTGTATATTTAATGTTTACCTGGAAAATTATTTTATATCATTTAAGGTTTAAAAAATATTTAAAAGTATTACTATGCTGAACTGTTGAGAGCTTTACTTAATATATGCTAAATTAATCTTCTATATATAAAGATAATTGAAAATGAATCTTGATGTGAATGGAAGGGGAGAGGGAACAGGAGAGGGGAGGGTTGTGGGTGGGAGGGAAGTTATGGGTGGGGGGAAAGCCATTGTAATCCATAAGCTGTACTTTGGAAATGTATATTCATTAAATAAAAGTTAAAAAACAAAAAAGTATTACTATGCTGAAAAATATACATGATTACAGCACAGGTTTTACATTACGAAATTAAAAAAATACCATCAGTTATAAAGTGCAATACTAGATAACCTCATTTGTGTGAAGATATTTACTTTGAGAAAATGATTAAAAATATTAGCTGGGAAATAAGATAGTTATGAAAAGAAATCAGTTCTTTTGGAAGAACTTGTGGTTTTACTCACATGAAAATAGAAAATTTCTACTTCTGTAAACTTAAACATATAGTAAATATTTAATTATATTTTTGAAACAGGGTTATTTATGTTACTGGAAAAAAGCACAAAAATCCTACAGATGGCAATGATGCATGTCCCAGTCATGTGAAACAGCCTTGGAGGATTTTCAGTGGCCTTCCTCTAAGATATGCAGATTTTGGGGCCGCTGTTGTAATGCAGTATGTCAAGCCAATACTTGTGACACTGGCATCTTTCATCAGAATGATTCTGATTCAGCTTCATGTCCATGTGCCTAGGAAGTACACAGAAGATATCCCAAGTACTTAGGAACCTGCCTCCCATGTAGGAGACCATGATGATTTTCCAGACTCCTGATTTTGTCCTGGCCTAGATCCAGATTTCGTGGCCATTTTGGGTATGAAGCATTAAATAGAATCTCCATCAATCTCTGCTTCCTTCACATCATCCTTTCCTTTCTCTATTTTCTAAATCCTTGTTTTATTTTAAAGAAAGAGGGAGAGAGAGTGTCTTCCATGCATTGGTCCACTCTCCAAATGGCCCCAAGGCCTGGGCTGGGCCAGGCCAAAGTCTGGAGACAGCAACTCCACGTAGTTTCCCACATATGTGCCAGGGGCCAAAGCACGTGGGGAATCCACTGTTGCTTTCCCAGGTACTCCAACAGAGCTGGTTTGGAAGAAGAGTGGCCAGAACTCAAATTGGTGTTCATATGGAATGCCAGTATTATAGGAGGTGATTCATCCCATTGTGCCCCAACAGTCCTCTCTTCCATCTTCTGTGATGAGCTATTTCTAAAATGCTTTACTATTTCAGAACTAGGGGTTGTGCTATAGGTACCTTTTGTGTTGCACTCTAAGAGTTCTTCATATATTCCAACTGTACCTCAAACATCTCTCTCAGTGCAGACAAAAGTTTCTATTTCATATTTTAAGTGCAGGAAGTGGAGAGAGCTGAAGTCCAGTGAGAACATGTCGATCTCAGTTCAACTAAGTTGTTTTCAGGGGAAAGAGGAAAAGGCAGGCAAGGGATAAGAGTTAAAACTTTGGCAAGGGTCAGTGGCTGTCCATGGCATGTGGTAGCTCTGGAGACTGTCATGATACTTTAAAATAAAGTGGCTTTTGTGGCTTTTTGTCTTTGTTGGTATTGTAGACATATGCTGTTTAATATTACCCAAATTTAAACTTTCTGCAAAAAAAATTTGAAGCAAATTTGAGACAGCATCCCTAAGGAAAAAGTCATTTGCTATAAAATTTTAAGGATACCCAAAGCAAGACCCCAGTTGAGATTCATCAGCATGAACTTGAGAGCTTTTGTCCACTGTTCCTCAGAATTGAACTGGGTTTTGATAGAATAGGAGCCACCACTGCCTCTTGTGTCTTCAGTCTTGCCTTTCTCCACATTCTTCCTGTACGGAAGACAAAAATATGTCTCGCCCTTTTCAACCTCTTCTTTAAACTCCTGCATGCAGTTCAGGAAAGCCACCATTGCATGGTTAAACTTTTTGTCACAGAAAAACCACAACCCCCCAGAACAGTATAATGGCAGCTCCTTAGATTTGTCTGTCAGAGAATCCAGATATGAATAATTTCCATAGGGTACCAGTCAATACCTCTGAAATTTCAGACCCATCTTATTGTCCAGGGCATGAAGCAGCAATACCATCTGGCCCAAAGCAGCATTAATCTCATTCCATTCCACAGGAACACTGGACAGGCAGCACAGCTTGCAGTTATGGATTGTGCCGAAGAGTCTAGTGTGCCAGATATGGAAGGTCGTGTTGAAGACATTGGTCTTCAGCTTGTCCAGCTGCATCTGGGCATAAGACATCTGGTTTTATACACTTTTCAGCTCTTTATCCAGCTCCAGCTGCTGTCATTTTTTAAAATATTTATTTATTTGAAAGTCAGAGTTACATAGAAAGAGAAGGAGAGGGAGAGAGAGAGAGAGAGAGAGAGAGAGAGAGAGGTCTTCCATCCATTGGTTTACTCCCCAATTGGCTGCAACACCCAGAGCTGAGCCAATCCAAAGCCAGGAGCCAGGAACTTCTTCCAGGTCTCCCATGTGGGTGCAGGGGCCCAAGGACTTGGGCCATCTTCTACTGCCCTCCCAGGCCCTAGAAGAGAGCTAGATTAGAAGTAGAGCAGCCAGGTCTCAACCCAGTGCCCATATGGGATTCCTGTGCTTCAGACCAGAGCATTAACCTTCTGTGCCACAGCACTGCCCCCTGTTATTATTTACATTCATTGTATTTTGTCTGATACTCAACTTCCTCCTGATCCAGTCTCTCAGCCTCAGCCTAGACCTTCTCCAGATTTTCTGCCACTATTTTGTGGTTTGTTCCACATCTTCCAGTTCCTGGATTAGCCTTTCCTCCTCCAAGGCTAGCTCCCTTATCCCCTTCTGCAACTGTTCCCTGTCATCCTCATTCATCTGCTCTAAGATCTCCAAACAACATTAGTTCTGACACTCACTGTCAGTGACATGAAGCTGAGTGTCCAGCTGGTCTGAGAATCTGTGCATTCCACACAAAGTGAGTGATCCACACCTGTCTGGCCTGAAATGATGTCAAAAAGGTCCCCAGTGACCTCCAGTCTTGGGCTGAGGTTCTCCTTGGTGCCGCCATCGGTTGCCTTCCCATCAGAGTGAAGCTCTTGGCACTTTCTGTAGCCATCATAATGGCTGGGGGGATGAATCTGCTAGACACCATCCTGGTGAGTTTCAATAAATGCTTCCTCTCCTAAGTTAGCTTCTTCCTCTTGGGTATCTCCTGGTTTGACCTGGGCTGTGGCAAGTAATGGAGCTGTGAGTTCCTGGATGGCAACCTGGTCCAGGATCTTGAAGCTCGTGTCCAGCTTAAGGGGCTGGCTGCAGCGCTAGCACACGAAGCTCACCTGAATGGTGCTGGTGGGCATCTTGGACCCCATCCACATCTTGGGGCCCTAGAGCCAGCCATTCAGATTCAGTCAATTGTGGGGAGGACCGTAGCCTCCGGTCAGCCCAGAACAAGGCCTCCTGAATCGCCATTGCCCAAACTTTATCTCTGAAGAGAACATTTAAATATTGATTAATATAATTTATCCCTTTATGCAATTATACATTTTATTTTTTGACATATCTAGGAAATCTTTGCCTAATTTTATTTTATTTTTGGCAGAGAGAGTGGACAGTGAGAGAGACAGAGAGAAAGGTCTTCCTTTTGCCATTGGTTTACCCTCCAATGGCTGCTGCAGCTGGCGCGCTGTGGCCAGCGCATCACGCTGATCCGAAGCCAGGAGTCAGGTGCTTCTCCTGGTCTCCCATGGGGTGCAAGGCCCAAGCACTTGGGTCATCCTCCACTGCACTCCTGGGCTACAGCAGAGAGCTGGCCTGGAAGAGGGGCAACCGGGACAGAATCTGGCACCCCAACCGGGACTAGAACCCGGTGTGCCGGCGCTGCAAGGCAGAAGATTAGCCTATTGAGCCGCGGCACCGGCCAAGCCTAATTTAAAGTCACAAAAGTTTTATTCTATGATTTTTTTCCTTCAAGAATTATAGTTTTCATACTGCAGTTAGATATGTCGTGAATTTTTTACATTTTTGTTAGTGGAAATTTCTTTTGGAAATTATCATATTGCGCCAGCACCATATTGAAAAGACTATACTTTCTCCCCTGCATTGCAATTGTGACTCTGTAGAAAACCTGTTCACCGTTTGTGTTTCGAACTTTTATAGATCTTCTTTTGTGTCCATTCTTCTGACCTTCTGTATGACATCATCACACTTTAGTATAAATTTATAATTCTTGTAGTCATTTCTCTGATTTTATTATTTTTTTCAGAGTTATTCTCCTAAGAGTTGATATCAACATGTTACTTTTAAAAATAATCAGATTGCTTGCTGGGAAGGGGATTGAGATTGTGTTGAGTCTATAATGTTAAGATAAATCCTGAGATTTTTTTTTTGAGTAAAATGTCTCTCTCCACTTAGAAATATTTAATTTCATATGAATATTAAGTTGTTTTTGTAGGTCTGTCAATATTTCATCAGATGTATATTTTATATTTTAAATGAAATAGTGGTGATTCTAAAATTTTGATTTTTTATTGCTGGTATATAGAAATTTATTTTACTTTTCTGTATTGATTTTGTATCTTCTAGTTTTACTAAACTCACTTTTTGCTCATTACAATTTTGGCTTATGCATCAGAATTTTTGTGTAGCCCAAAGGTTGTCAGTTGTTTCCTTTTTTTTTTTTTTTTTTTTTTTTACAGGCAGAGTGGACAATGAGAGAGAGAGACAGAGAGAAAGGTCTTCCTTTTGCCATTGGTTCACCCTCCAATGGCTGCCGCGGCCAGCGTGCTGCAGCCGGTGCACCACGCTGATCCAATGGCAGGAGCCAGGTGCTTCTCCTGGTCTCCCATGGGGTGCAGGGCCCAAGCACTTGGGCCATCCTCCACTGCACTCCCTAGCCACAGCAGAGAGCTGGCCTGGAAGAGGGGGCAACCGGGACAGCATCCGGCGCCCTGACTGGGACTAGATCCCGGTGTGCTGGTGCCGCTAGGTGGAGGATTAGCCTAGTGAGCTGCGGTGCTGGCCCAGTTGTTTCCTTTCTCAAATTATTGTCTTACTAATGATAGTAAATATTTCTGATTTGTAACAATACAATTATTGTGACAACTTTTTATCACTTTAGTATTAAAGCATCCATAGATAAGTAAATTGATGAGCATATCTGTGTTTCAATAAAACTTTGTTACTAAAGCCTGAAGCTGGCCTACAAATGAGTTTGAAGATGGAGAATTCACACCCCTATTATGTGGTCATTGTTGTAAGTAGAGATCCTCAATACTTCCTTTCAACTTGACTGCTTTTATTTATTTTTATTGCCTCAGCATACTGACTAGAATCTTAACTACAATGTTGAATAACAGTAGTGAAAACAAATTACTATCTTGTTTCTGATATTAAAGGTAAAGTATTTTAATTTCTGTCATTAATTATGTTTTCTGGAGTTTGTTATCCATGCTCTTTCTTATGCTGATGAAGTCCTCTTGTATTTTTAGTTTCCTGAGATTTGTGAAGTCAGGAAAGATTGTTAACTTTGTCAAATGCCTCTATCCACTGAGGCGTTATAGGGACTGGACACCCCTACACAGCCATGGATAGACTATGAAAGCTGCCTCAGGTCTTGGTAAGGGCGGAAAACAGTGACAGGAACTCAGATTCCATCTTGAGACCTACCTTTACTCTGACTGAAGTTATCCCATCTCACAGACACTCACCTGCATGTTCATGCCATGAAACAGGATGAGGTATTTAATGCTGACAGCCCACATGAGCCAAGTCTCACCTACCTTAGCCACAGAAAATTTTTTCACAAAAAGCTCATGTGTTCAGAACCTTAAACAAAGACCCCCTGCCTAGCAACCATATGTCACAATGTGGGCCAAAGATGTTTTGCCCTTTGGAATGCAGGCTAAGGGTCAAGTGTACAGTCAAGTGTACATCTGTGACTGTAGACCCAAGTAGGGGGTGCAGTCCTAAAGCAGGAACCTCTGCATGTCTCCCACAAAAACAAAACAAAACAAAACAAAACAAAACAAAACACATCCCATGGAGAGTGGTAAAGTATAAAATTGAAAGCTCAAAAACAGGCTCACTCTTCTGATAATGAACTCCCAGCTTTGAGCCCCTCCTCTCTCTCAGGAGTCTGTACTCCTTTCTACACAATAAATCCACTTTTGCTTTGCACATCTTGGACTCAGCCCATTATTTCTATACTGAGAGAGAGTCCTGGACCAGAGTATCTGGCATCCCCCAGAGGAGCGAAACAATAGTAACCCTGCAGTTTTTCTCTTTCATATTATTAATACCATAATAAAATTTATTGTTGTGTTATTGTTAAACAAGCCCTGCATTCCTGGAATATATCCCATTTGTTTAGACATTTATTTAGTTTATTTATTGAATTTGATGTCCTAAATTTTTTTTAAACTTTTATTTAATGCATATAATTTTCCAAAGTACGACTTATGGATTACAATGGCTTCCCCCCCATACCGTCCCTCCCACCCACAACCCTCCCCTTTCCCACTCCCTCTCCCCTTCCATTCACATCAAGATTCATTTTCGATTATCTTAATATACAGAAGATCAGCTTAGTATACATTAAGTATGGATTTCAACAGTTTGCTCCCACACAGAAACATAAAGTGAAAAATAATAGATGATTTTTTTTTAAATGATGATGAAATCAGAGCAGACCTATTGTCATGTTTAATCCCAGTGAGAGTCAAGTTGGGAATTGATAATTTCTTTTTTTTTTTTTTTACAGAGGATCAGTTTAGTATGCATTAAGTAAGGATTTCAACAGTTTGCACCCCCATAGAAACACAAAGTGAAATATATTGTTTGAGTACTCGTTATAGCATTAAATCTCAATGTACAGCACATTAAGGATAGAGATCCTACATGAGGAGTAAGTGCACAGTGACTCCTGTTGTTGACTTTACCAATTGACACTCCTGTCTATGGCATCAGTAATCTCCCTATGCTCCAGTCATGAGTTGCCAAGGCTATGGAAGCCCTCTGAGTTCTCCGACTCTTATCTTGTTTAGACAAGGTCATAGTCAAAGTGGAGGTTCTCTCCTCCCTTCAGAGAAAGGTACCTCCTTCTTTGATGACCTGTTCTTTCCACTGGGATCTCACTCGCAGAGATCTTTTGCCAGAGTGTCTTGGCTTTCCATGCCTGAAATACTCTCATGAGCTTTTCAGCCAGCTCCAAATGCCTTTAGGGCTGATTCTGAGGCCAGAGTGCTATTTATGATGTCCTAAATTTTTAACACATCTTATCTTTAGTGATATCTTAGGTTGAGGAAGGTACAGAGATTTTCCAAAATTAACTGCTCCCATAGTGGCATAATCACTCCTCTTATTAATATAAACCTCACTAGTGGTTTATATTATTATATTAATAAACCTCAAATCCATAATTGACATTAGGATTTTGTATTGTAAACTTTATGAATTCATGCAAAGTTATAATAATGTGTATCTATCATTTTATTATACAGCATTTCATTACCCTAAAATCTTGTCTGCCTAGTCATCCATTTCTTCCCTCTACAATCCTGTCAACAACTGATCTTTTTACTAGATTCATGATTGTGCCATTCTGAAATGTTACATAGTGATGACCACGTATAATTGTTCACATCAACTTCTTTTACTTGGTAATATACCAAAGATTCCTCTGTGTGTTTTCATGATTTGTTAGCTCATTTCCTTTTAGCAATAAACTATTTTTTGTATGATACAGCACAGTTCACTCATACATTCACCTATATGAGAATATCTTCATTATTTCAAAATTTGTTTGTATTTTTACATTATTGCTCATGAGGAAATTTGATTTCTTCAATATCTGTGTTTGTTTTTACAGGATAATATTTTCATTATAGAATTAGTTCAGATGTGTTCCTCCTCATCTTTTGAAAAGCACGTAGAATTATATAATTTCTTTCTAAAATATTTGAAAGGATGCATCAGTGTGGGTATCTGGGCCAGGTGATGCTTTCTAGGAAGATTTGTAACTCTGACTGTATTTTGCTTTATAGAAATAGGTTAATACAGGTGGTGAGTTTCTTCTTGACTGAGTTTATCTTTCAAGGAACTTGTCTATTTCATTTATGTTAGCATGTTTCCTCTTGAACATCTCTATTATTAATATCTCAAGAATTTGTACTAATATAACTATTTTCTTCATTCATAATTTGTGCATTTCACTTGATTCGATTTCTGTCTCAGTTATGGGTCTGTTTAGGTTTTCTGTGTCTTCATAGTTCCATTTAGGTAGGTTTTATGTGTCCCGGAATCTATTCATTTCTGATAATTTCCCAGTTTGTTGGCATACAATTCTTTGTAGTAATTTCTGAAGTCTCTTTTTATTTGTATGGTGTCTGTTGTTATATTTGCTTTTTAATTTCTAATTTTATTGATTTTGGTCTTCTCTCTCCTTTTTTTTTTTTTTGACAGGCAGAGTGGACAGTGAGAGAGAGAGACAGAGAGAAAGGTCTTCCTTTTGCCGTTGGTTCACCCTCCAATGGCCACTGTGGCTTCTCCTGGTCTCCCATGCGGGTGCAGGGCCCAAGCACTTGGGCCATCCTCCACTGCACTCCCTGGCCACAGCAGAGAGCTGGCCTGGAAGAGGGGCAACTGGGACAGAATCCAGCGCCCTGACCGGGACTAGAACACGGTGTGCCAGTGCCGCAAGGCGGAGGATTAGCCTAGTGAGCCGCGGCGCCGGCTTCTCCTTTTTTTTGGTTAGTTGGGTCACTGGTGTGTCAATTGTGTTTATTTTTTCAAAAAACCAGCTCTTTGTTTTGCTGATCATTCATAATTTTTTTGGATTCCATTTTGTTAAATTCTTCTCTAATTTTAATTATTTCCCTCCTCCTACTAGTTTTAGGTTTGGTTTGCCATAGATTTCTAGATCCTTGAGATGCATTGATAGCTCATTTATTTGGCACTTTTTCAATTTCTTGATGTAGGCACTTATTGCTATAAACTTTCCTCTTACCACTGCTTTTACTGTATCCAATTAGGTTTGATATTTTGTGTGGTTATCTTCGTTTGCTTCCAGAAAGTTTTTGACTTCTTCTATCACCCACTGTTCATTCAGGAGTACGTTGTTCAGTCTCCATGTTTTTGCATATTCTCTAGGGATTGTTGAGTTGCTAATTTCCAGCTTCATTCCATTGTGGTCTGAGAAGATGCAAGGCATGATTTTGATTTTTTTGAATTTACTGAGACTTGCTTTATGGCCTAGCATGTGGTCAATCCTAGAGAAAGTTCCATGCACTGCTGAGAAGAATGTAAATTCTTCAAGTGTAGGATGAAAAGTTCTGTTATACGCCGGTGCCATGGATCACTTGGCTAATCCTCAAACACCGGCACCCTGGGTTCTAGTCCCGGTTGGGGCACTGGATTCTGTCCCAGTTGCTCCTCTTCCAGTCCAGCTCTCTGCTGTGGCCCAGGAAGGTAGTGGATGATGGCCCAAGTGCTTGGGTCCTACACCCACATGGGAGACCAGGAGGAAGCACCTGGATCCTGGCTTCGGATCGGTGCAGTGCATCAGCTGTAGCAGCCATTTAGGGGGTGAACCAAAGGAAAAGAAGGCCTTTCTCTTTGTCTCTCTCTCTCTCACTGCCTCTCAAAAAAAAAAAAAAGTTCGGTTATAGCTATAAGATCCAATTGTTCTATGCTGTTGATTAGATCTACTGTTTCCTTGTTGATTTTTTGTCTGGTTGATCTGTCCATTGCTGAAAGTTGAGTACTGAAGTCCCCCAATACTATTGTATTGGAGTCTATGTCTCCCTTTAAGTCCCTTAACATATCTTTTAAATAGATGGTACCCTGTAATTAGGTGCATATACATTTATAATAGTTACATCTTCATGTTGAATTGATCCCTTAATCATTATATAGTGACCCTCTTTGTCTTATTTAAGTTTTTGTGTTAACAAAAGAGCTGGCTAAGCTAGCTCTTTTTTGGTTTCTGTTGGCAGGGAATATCATTTTCCAACCTTTTACTTTTAGTCTGCATGCACCTTTGTTGGAAATATGTGTTTTTTTTAAGGGGCAAAGAGATGGGTTTCGTTTTGTAATCCATTCAGCCAGTCTGAGTCTTTTAACTGGAGAGTTGAGGCCATTGACATTCAATATGACTATTGCTAAGTAGTGACTTTGCCCTGCCATTTTTCCAATGTTATTTCAAATTTATACTTTGAACTTCCTGTGATCTTTTACGGAGAGATTTTCTTCCTTTACCTTCTTTTGTATTGATGACTGTGTTTCTGTGTTTCTGTGTGTCACACATCTTTAAGCACCTTTCGCAGGTCTGGATCAGTAGAGACAAATTCTTTCAATTTCTTTTTGCTATGAAAGCTCTTTGTTTCATCTTTATTTCACCTTCATTCACAAATGAGAGCTTTGCAGGATGTAATATTCTGGGCTTTGAGTTTTTTTCTCTTAGTGCTTGGAATATATTCACCATTCTCTCCTAGCCTGTAGGGTTTCTGATGAGAAGTCTGCTGTGAGTCTAATTGGAGATCCTCTGAGAGTAATCTGGCATTTCTCTCTTGCACATTTTAGAATCTTTCTTTATGTTTCAATGTGGTGAGTTTGATTGCAATGTGCCATGGCGAAGACCTTTTCTGGTCATGTCTATTGGGAGTTCTGTGTGCTTCCTGTACTTGGATGTCTCTTTCTTTCTCCAAACCTGGGAAGTTTTCTGCTAGTACCTCACTAAAAGGGATTTCTAATCCTTTCTCTCGTTCCATGACTTCAGGAACTCCTAGAACTCAAATGTTGGTTTTTTTAATAGTATCCTGTACATTCCCAACAATATTTTTTAGATTTCTAATTCCCTCTTCTTGTCTTTGGTCTGACTGCATACTTTCTTGTGCTCTGTCATGTAAGTCTGATATTCTCTCTTCTGCATCACTCTTTCTGATTTAAGGCTCTCAACTGTATTATTTGTTCTATTGAATTCTTCATTTCATTTTGATTCCTCCTTAAGATTTCATTTTCATGAGAAAGATTTTCTTTCATATCCTGCATGGATTTCAGTAGTTCGTGTGTTTGTTTTTGATTGCTTCTATGTATTCTTATCATCAATTTTTTGAGTTCCATTCCTTGCATTTTTTCTGTCTCATCATCTTCATAATCTTGTATTGAAGTGTCATGTTCTTTTGGGAGCATGATGTTGTCTTCTTTATTCTTGTTTCTTGGGTTGTTGCATTTATTATTCGGCATTTCTGGAGATACTCATTGGTTTCTTCTTTTTTTCCCACTGCGATGGTTATTTTTGTTGTACTATGACTGTAGAAAAGTGGACTGTCTGCTTTCAGTGTATCTCTAGAGGCTTGTGGTGGGTGGGTCACAGAGCTCTGTTCAGTTCTTTAGGTTTAAGGGTGTGCCTAAGGTGACACACCCAGGTTTGGTGTTGCAAATCTTCTTTCTCTCTCTCTCTTATTTTTAATCAGAAGGAAATAATCCCACTCAGCTGAGCCCTTCTTGATGGCGATCAGTGCCTGAGCACTACCCGCAGTAGGTATAATATTTATCTGCTCTGTCCCAAGGACCACACAAAGGATCTGTGTGGTCCTCAGTGTAAGCTCAGATTCCCCTGCCATGTCTCTCATTGGGTAGTCAGGGCCACCCGAGCTTGTGGCATCTCCCACTGAGACTACTCAAAGTCTTGGCCACACCATGAGTTCTCCCACAAACCCTGTTTGTTTTTTTCCTCAGTCCCGGTTCAGAAGCTCCACACAGTTACTAGATGTTAGTCTCCTGTTATTACTCCCCACCAGAGTTAGGTTTCTACACTCTGCTGATTTGCTGATTGCTGGGCACAGACATGAGCTGGCACAGCTGTTACATATGTCCAAAATGGCACCTGCTTTATCAGCTCATTGCATTTGTAAGGTGATTGGAGAGAGAGAATCATGTCTGTGCCATCCCTTTTATTTTTTTCTCCTCTAGTTAGGCTGATGTACTTTCCCCCATGGGGCTTCAAGCCTTGTTCCCTCTAGACTCTGTTGCTTTTCCACCAGTGTCTTGGGCTACTGTGGTCTCATCTCACCTCATTTTGCAGTGCAGGTGCGGAAGCTTTCAGCAGCTGGGGTCCTGAGCCATGGGCACCCATGCCCTCCACATAGGCCCACCATGTTCCTCTAATTTTGGAATAGTTTCCTCTGTCATTTTCCCCCTAATTTTTCACTGAGACTACACTCTCTCCACTTTTATTAAGCTATCTTCTCCTGGACTAGATCAGTAAGCACTCTCCCTATTCTGCCATCTTGGAACCTCATTAATTAACCTTTTTAAACTTCAGTGTTCTACATTAATACAAGAAAAATGCAATAAATACCCAGTACAGAAATTGTTACACTTAAGTAGACCACGGTTTCTAAAGCTCAAAGTTTAAAATTAAAGAATCATATACAAAGTATAACCCTTAGCAGCAATCACAAAACAGAGAATACGGGTACTATATGATGCAGATAAAACCCCATAAGTAGTACATTTGGGTTTTAAAAAAATTGCCTTTAATTAAGAATACATTAAGTGGTGAACATGATTTCATAATTTCTGAGCATATATATTCTTGATATACTTTTTAATAAAAATACATTAACATTAAATTATAGGATGGTTCTACAAATATGTTAGTTGTGTATTTTTAGTTTTATAAACAAAATACCTGATTGTGTAAATAAAGAACTGTACAACCAAACAATGAAACATATGCACTTGGCCGGTGCCGCGGCTCAATAGGTTAATCCTCAACCTAGCAGTGCCGGCACACCGGGTTCTAGTCCTGGTTGGGGCGCCAGATTCTATCCTGGTTGCCCCTCTTCCAGGCCAGCTCTCTGCTGTGGCCCGGAAAGGCAGTGGAGGATGGCCCAAGTGCCATCCGTGGCGCCAGCAGTGGCAGCCACTGGAGGGTGAACCAATGGCAAAAGGAAGATCTTTCTCTTTGTCTCTCTCTCTCACTATCCACTCTGCCTGTCAAAGAAAGAAAGAAAGAAAGAAAGAAAGAAAGAAAGAAATGCACTCACAGCAAAGAATTATGGTCTCATCTCAAAAAACTGAAATTCAATAATTTTATAAAACAGTATTTAATTTAAAAAGAAAATCTATATTCTCTAATATGAACAGGTCAGAGAAAACACAAGAGAGTCTAACCTAATTTGTAGCACCAAAAAATGGAAAGGAGCTCAAAGATTGTTAGAGATGTGCTGAAAAAACAGCCACCATCATGGAAGCACTTCACTAGTGACACTTTGGACAACCTATTCACAAAAAACAGTAACTATGATGACAGATTTTTTAAAAAAGATTTACTTATTTATTTGAAAGTCAGAGTTACACAGAGGAGAGGCAGAGAGAGAGAGGTCTTCCATCTGATGTTTCACTCCCCAATTGGCCACAATGACCAGAACTGCACCGATCCAAAGCCAGGAGCCAGGAGCTTGTTCCAGGTCTCCCATGTGGGTGCAGGGACCCAAGGACTTGGGCCATCTTCCACTGCTTTCTCAGGCCATAGCAGAGAGCTGGATCAGAAGAGGAGCAGCAGGGACTAGAACTGGCACCCATATGGGACGCTGGCACTTCAGGCCAGGGTGATAACCCGCTGAGCTACAGTGCCAGTCCCCAATAACAGTATTTAATACATTGAATAAAATAGCTATGAAACTTTAGAAATAAGTTTAATAGGGGCCAGCGCCATGGCCTGTGCACCAGGATTCCATATGGGTGCTGGGTTCTAGTCCTGGATGCTCCTCTTCTAGTCCAGCTCTCTGCCGTGGCCTGGGAGAGCAGTGGATGGTGGCCCAAGTGCTTGGGCCTCTGCACCCACATAGGAGACCAGGAAGAAGCACCTGGCTCCTGGCTTTGGATTGGCACAGCACCAGCCATAGTGGCCATTTGGGGAGTGAACCAATGGAAGGAAGACCTTTCTCTGTCTCTCTCTGTCACTGTCTATAACTCTACCTGTCAAATTAAAAAAAAATAAGTTTAATAAAAGATAAATGTGCCTAACTAGAGAAGTATGCCAGTTAATATTTGTGGAAGAAGGGATAGAATGAGAAATTACCAGTTATGCAGTCAATCCTGCAATGATTTATTCAAGCAAGGAATATTAGTGAATGCAGTAAAGCATTTATGGATATCACTGGAGAACAGGAAAGACACGGTCTCAAATAATTCCTTCAAAACCACTAGTTAACAGAGACCAGTTGACTTGACAATGGAGAAATCTGGAGTACAAGAACAAGGGCTCAAGCTTTCTATCACTAGTAAGGAAGGCATGAGACTCAACAGCCTCCTAACCTAATGAGATGGGGAGCAGACATCCTTGTCTCTGTAGTGCTAATGACAGCAACATAAATCTAAATCTGTTAATGAGGAAACCATGAGACAAATCAAGAATGTAGGACGCATTGCAAGACAAGAGAAATACACAATGAAGAATATCAATTCCATATAAAAATATTATTTAACCAATCTAATTCAAATGAGATGATATATAAAAAGTATATTCATTGTACAGTTTATTGAATACAGGACTGAACATAGATGAATAAATATAAGGGCATTCATGGTATAGTATGGAAATTTAAATTTGAACCCATTATTAACAGTGTTTCAATATGACTGAATATGATATTGGTATTTGGTGGGGTATTTATATGGGAGGACATTCTTATTTTGATGGGATTAAATATCATGATGTCTGCAACTCAATTTTCAATGGCTGAAGTATGTGTAGATTTATGTTTGTGTGTGTGTGTGAATGTGAATGTTTGCATATACAGAGAATAGGTGGTAAAAATACTTTCATTGGTGAATACATAGAAATGTAAATAATATTTCCTAATAAATGTATGAGAAAAAAGATGGAAGGAAGAGTAAAAATGGAAATATACAATAAAATAACATGTTCTAGAGAATTATAAAGATAATTTAAGTGAGTTGTTATAAAATGTAATTGCAGATAGTCATTGATCAAATATGCTTTAAGTGTTCCTAAATAACATGCAAATATGAATGATTTTACTTTTCAAAATTAAACAAAGTAGTCTGCCATAACTCTCAAATGATTAATTCTGTGTGGGCTCTTCATTAGCAAATGCACAGGCTAGAGTTCTGCATCTTTAAGATAGATATCATCTAAGGCTTAATTATCTCTAGGCTTTTTGCTTCTGGATTTTTAAATGGTAATTTTTACAAAAGAAAAATATAGCAGCATTGGAAAACATGTATAAATAAGTAAGCAATGCTGTTGTATGTTTACAGTAATTCCTGATATCCATGGAAGATTGATTTTAGGCATCCTTATACTCCAAAAATCCATGAATTCTATCTTTCATAAGATGGCATAGTATTTTTACATAGCTATATAAATCCTCTCATAAATTAATCATCTCTAGTTTTGTAATAATATTCAGACACACTGTTTTAAGAGAGTACTTGCAGCACTTGGTTGGTTAAATCTGAGGATGCAGAAAGTGTGAACATGGAGAGCTGACTTTAGCTCCAACCCTACAAGGCAAGCATTAGAACATAAGAGTATCAACTGTCAACTATTTTCCCAAGTGAAAATGATGCCCTACCCATTTATGAAGCATTACTCAGACAAAACAATATTCACACATGTGTTCAGTAACTCCAGAACTGTTTGAGATTTATTCTTCAATCATTAGCCATATAACATAATATAAATATAAAATAATATAAATATATAATAATATAAATATTTAATTTTTTTTCTTAAAAGAGAGACAAAGAGACACAAAGGAAGACAGAAAGGCATAGAGATAGAGCTTCCATTCCCTGGCTCACTCCCTGAAAGACCACATCAGCATGGATCAGAGCCAAGAATTCAATCCAGTTCTCCAACAAGGGTGAGATACTCAACTACTTAAACTATTATTACTGTTTCCCAGGATCCAAATTAGCAGGAAACTGGATCAGAGCAAGAGCCATAAATCAAATCCAGGTACACTGATATGGAATGTGGGTGTCTTAACTGCTAGACTAAATGCCTTCCCCTCTTCCTTTTGAATTTCATTCTTATAAAAATATTTAACATGAGACCTACTCTTTTAACAGATTTTAAGTGTACAATATACTATTGTTATTTATTGGTAAAATGAACAGATCTCTAGAAATTTTTATTCTGCATAACTGAAATTATATTCTTGTTGATTAGCACACTCAGATCATGGCCAAAACAATGTTATTGTTTGCTTGTTTTAATTTGACAATTTTAGATGCCTCATTTAAACAGAATCATGCCTTTGTCCTTCTGTGACTGACTTAGGTATGGTGTCCTTAAGGGTCATCTATGTTGTCCTAAATTAGAAGATTCTCTTCCATTTTTGCAGATGACTAACATCTCAGTCTATTTATATCACTGTTCTTTTTTGTTTTTAAAGATTTGATTTATTTGAGAGGTAGAGTTACTGACAATGAGAGGAAGAGACAGAGAGAAAGGTCTTCCATCTGCTGATTCACTCCCCAAATGGCCACAACGTGGAAGTTGAGCCAATCCAAAGCCAAAAGCCTTCTCCAGGTCTCCCACGTGGGAGAAGGGGCCCATGCATTGGGCCACCTTCTACTGCTTTCCCAGGCTATAGCAGAGAGCTGGATCAGAAGAGGAGCAGCTGTAACTAGAACTGGTATCCATATAGGATGCCAGTGCTGCAGGCAGAGGATTAACCTCTGCCACAATGCTGGCCCCTATATCACTGTACTTAAATCCGTTCCTTCACTGATGGATGTTCCCACATAAAAGAGCATAAAGATTTCCTTTTTTAAATCCTTGCAAATACTTTTTATCTTTTGTCTGTTTGATAATGGCCTGTGCAATTGGACTAAAGTAATAACTATGTTGTTTAGATTTCCATTTCCTTTATGATCAATCCATCTAAGCATTTTTTCATATACCTGTTAACCATTTGTATATCTTCTACTTGAAATATATCTACTCAGGTATTTTACCCATTTCTACATCAGAACATTTTTTCTGCTATTGTTGGCTGATTTCCTTACAATTTCTGAATATTAAAGCTTTCTCAGGTTATTATTTGCAATTATTTTATCCCATTCTATAGATTGTCTGTTTACTCCATTTTTCCTTTACAGCACAGAAGTCTTCTAGTTTGATATAATACAATTGTTTTTACTTTTGTTTCTTATGCTTTTGAACCTTACCCAGAATTTTCTTAACCAGAATAATTGTATGGAGCACTTCCCTATGTTATTTATAGGAATTTCCTAGTTTCTAGTATTGCACTGTAATTTATTTTGGCTTGACTTTTGTATTTGGTGAGAAATGGAGGGAGGATTTTGTTCTTTCCTTGTTCTCTGTGTTAATATCTGATTTTCCCAGAACCATTTATTGGTGATAACAATCATTTTCCTGAATGTATATTCCTGGTAGCACTTTGGAAAATATTTGGCTATTTACATAAATTTATTTCTAGGATCTCCATAATTTTCCATTGGTCAATGTGTCTATTTTTATGTCAGTACCATGATTATTACTGTATTAAATGATTTTTAACAAGAGTAGCAAGAATAGACATTTGCAAAAGGGCTATCTTTTTAATAAATTGTGCTTATAGTATCTAATGCATAAACAGAAAAGAAAGAAAGTGGACCCCTTATTTTGTGCTATGACAAAACTCATCCACTGATATCTTTTTTCCTACCTTCAAAAATGTTTCAAGATGGTAGTGGTATCCTGGAGAATTTTCACCTCACAATTCCCACAATTAAGATAGTATCCTCTGTAGGAATAAACTTGTGTATTTAGTCTTTGTTTTGTCCAGGTTTCCCATTTTTTCTGGTAGAATATGGCAACTGAATTCAGTATGGAAAAGAAAATTAAAATACACCAAAGGGCAAACAATTCTTTTTTAACTTGTCAACTAAAAACGGTGTCATATTCTTTGAGGGTTGATAGATCGTGTTTAGGAACTATGTGCAGAAAGCAAGAGTAATAATTGGACACTAATACTTGTTCTCTGAGTCACTTGGAACACGTTTTTCAACTTTATACTTCTAAGTTTTCCTTTCATAACACTATAATAAAATCATAAAATATAAATAATATAAAATACACACATATAGCATGTGATTAACTCTCAACATACATTAAATTTTAATCAGGGTGATTGTAAAATGAAGAGTTAAGTGTCCAAATTAATTAAATAAAAATTCATGCTTGCTGGCTTCCTGCTTTTTGGACAACTCCAATAGGTCTATTTCTTTCCCTTTATGGCACAAATTTATCTCTTGGCATAATTGCAAGTAGTTTAAAATAAAGTAGAAGGGCTGGTGCTGTGGCGTAGAAGGTAAAGCTGTACCCCATATGGATGCCAGTTCAAGTTCTGGCTGCTCCACCTCTGATCCAGCTCCCTGCTGTGGCCTGGGAGGGCAGTAGAAGATGGCTCAAGTCCTCAGGCCCTTGCACTCACATGGGAGACCTGGAAGAATCTCCTGGTTCCTGGCATCAGATCAGCACAGCTCTGGCCATTGGGGCCAGTTGGGGAGTAAACCAACAGATGGAAGACCTTTCTCTCTCTCCCTCCCCCACCTCTCCTTCTCTCTCTGTGTAACTGACTTTCCAATAAATAAATAAATCTTTAAAAATAAAATAAAATAAAGTAGAAAAATCCCTGGAAATAGATATATTGTCTTTGTGGATTTTGGGGTCCATATATTTTGTTCAGAATCTATTATGAAATAAATTTAGAAGAGTAGTCTCTGACCTCTATTTCTTCAAGTTGTCATTCAGCCTATTATCCATTTTCCAAAATAGAATTATACCTTACAGACAGGTTCTGTGAAATTTGGGTATTTTAGAGATGAAGTCATATGTCCTAATAAACTGTAAGATGAACTGTGAAGACTAAAGGCAAGGGGTGTCTCTGATTTCTCATGGTATTCCTAATACATGTGTTCCTCTCTTTGAAAAAGTAAATCAAGCACGAGTTGGCCACCAGGTGTGTGCTTACCCTAAAATGAAAGTTTCAAGAATCCACCAGCTTTTTTCTTTAGGTAAACATCGCACTTAAGATATTAAACTTTATTTGTAGAATGACTTTTTCACATTTTACTCAGTTATTTACTTTCATGCTATAGATGTCAAGTAGTGTTAAAATCCCAGTGTAGCAATCATGACAAAATCCCTGATATATTCTGTATCTGTAAATACACACACACACACACACACACACACACATATATTCTGTATGTCTGTAAATAACATGTGAAAACAAGTGCTCTAAAACAGAGGAAAAAGAACTACAATATTCTGTAATTCATCCAGAATTAAATGAAAATTTTTTCCCAAAAGGTTTTTAAGTTTGAATTTTTTATTAGTAAAGGAGTAAATCAGAAAATGAATTCCAGTGTGTGCAAATGGCTAAATCTTGCTGTAATCATTACACTCATTAGGCTAATCTGGCTACACACAATTTGATAGTCCTGCTTCTTTGAACTTTATCTTGAAAATATACACAAAGTCTAGTAATTAATTAGTGAATTTCACAGCTTGCCGCATGCCATCTATTTTCCGTGAAGGTAAAAATGTTGAGTTTCTCAAGTAGGAACTCTCTATGAACTGCTAGGAAAATTACTAGGCTTCTGTAATCACATTCTACACAGAAACAACATTTTGAAAACTAGGTCCCAATCACATAATAGACATGAGATGAATCATAGTCATATTTTATATTTTTAATTGTATTTCATGGAGAACTATGACATGTATGGTGAGTTTTGAAAGATAGTCAGTAGGAGTATGTAAAACATGTGAAATACTTTAGAAAATTGGGAATCACTGTTAAGCCAAGGAACTCCATGTATTCAGATATCTGAGTTCTTCACTGCTAGTCCCCAAAGGAGACCAAATATAGATGCTACAACAGTTTTTACCTGCCCCCACCAAAGGAAAGCAAAGCTTGATATCTAAGGATCATATCTCCAGAGGCTACCCTTTGAACACATAGTTAAAAATATCACTATATATATTTTCTATATTTCATAATTAAATATCTCACTCTATAGAGATTTTATATATATATATGACTTATCCAGTATTTTTGAGGTTGGTTGCAAATAGCATTTAAATACATTATAAACCAGAATCATAATTTAGAGGCCACAGGAAGATGTGCTTACCAGTCAGTCAATTCTTATGAGACAAACTAAGCAAGTAAGCAATTTATTTTTTTGACAGGCAGAGTGGACAGCGAGAGAGAGACAGAGAGAAAGGTCTTCCTTTGCCGTTGGTTCACCCTCCAATGGCTGGCGCGGCCGGCGCACCATGCTGATCCGATGGCAGGAGCCAGGTGCTTATCCTGGTCTCCCATGGGGTGCAGGGCCCAAGCACTTGGGCCATCCTCCACTGCACTCCCGGGCCACAGCAGAGAGCTGGGCTGGAAGAGGGGCAACTGGGACAGAATCCGGCACCCCGACCGGGACTAGAACCCGGTGTGCCGGCGCCGCAAGGCGGAGGATTAGCCAAATGTCAACATAGCTTCCATCACTTATCAGAGTTAGCCAGTTGGTTAGAAAACTCTGTTGATCTTTAACAAAACACAATCATACTGCTTTCCTTTCAAGAATCAGATATTGTTACACTGCACAATTTAGACTTCAATACTGACAAAACAAGTGAGCTCAACCCCTTGATGGATGGCTCTCTGCTATTTCTTCAGAGACAGAAAAGGTGAATCACAAAGAGAGTGACAGAACAGTGGTTCTGAAAGCCAAAATGCCCAGTGGCAGTCTGGATGAGCCTAGATATTTTGATTATTTTGGTGGCCAAATAAAAGGAGAAACCAAATTGCTCTTTAAAAACAGAATATCGCTGGCACTGCGGCTCAATAGGCTAAATCTCCACCTGCAGCACCGGCACACCGGGTTCTAGTCCTGGTCAGGGCGTCGGATTCTGTCCCAGTTGCCCCTCTTCCAGGCCAGCTCTCTGCTGTGGCCCGGGAGTGCAGTAGAGGATGGCCCAGGTCCTTGGGCCCCGCACCCACATGGGAGACCAGGAGAAGCTCCTATCTCCTGGCTTCGGATCAGCGCAGTGTGCCGGCTGCAGCGCGCCAGCCACAGTGGCCATTGGTGGGTGTACCAATGGAAAAAAGGAAGACCTTTCTCTCTGTCTCTCTCTCTCACTGTCCACTCTACCTGTCAAAAAAAAAAAATCTGGAGGAGGCAAGATGGCAGAATAGGAAGGGAGCACACTGATAGTCCGGGGAGAGATAGTTTAATAAAAGTGGAGATACTGCAGATTCAAGGAAGAGTAGGGGAGGAAACAGCAGAAGAAATTCTTCTGGAACGCATGATTCACAGCAGACCTGCGTGGAGAGCATGGGAGCCCACAGTTCGGGACACCAGTGGCAGATTCAACACACCAGCGCTGGAACACGAGGTGAGCTGAACCTCAATAGCCCAAGACACCGGCAGGCAAGCGGAGAGAGGAGACTAGAGGGAACGACCCCCGGGGGGGGAAAGTTCACCAGGCTAACTGGAAGAGAGAGAGAGAAAAAAAAAAGGTGACTGGTACGGACACGGGTTTCTCTCTCTCCGCTCACCTCTCAAGGGCGAGTAAGACAAAGAGCAGGCGCCATCTTGGACATACGTCATAAGCAGAGCGACCTCAGGTCTGCATCGGCCCTGAGCCTAGCAGAAAAACCTGACTCTGGGCGGGGCAAATTAACAGGAGATTAGGACCTAGTAAATTTGTGGTGCTACTGAACTGAGACTGTGAAAAAAGAGATGGTGGGGGAGAGAACTCATGGAATTCACGTGAGCACTCTCCAGAAACGCTACAATTCCGTAACTTTGGCAACCCAGTGGGAGACTGAAGGAGACATTGAGCCCACTCTGAGGGCAGAACAGATTCCCTGTGTGGTCCTTGGGAAAGAGCTTCCGATCTCTGGCTCCTGTGGGTATATCATTTGCCTGCTAACTACCTCCAACTTCGTTCAGCTGTGCAGAATTACTTCCCTTTTGAATCAAAAAAAGAAAGAGAGAGAGAGAGAGAGATTTACCACGCCTAACCTGGGAGTGTCACCTTTTGCACACCAAACAGAGCTCTCAGGCCACACCCATCTCAAGCCCTAAGGCTCCATCAAAAACAGATAGTCCACTTAATCTAGAGTCATAGTATAACAAGAAAAAGCACCACAGTGAAGAAACCAAATATCTCCAATATGCCAAATAACAAACACAAAAACCAAGGTAATAAAAACAAGGAAGTCACCATGAAGCCCTCAAATGAAAAAGACACCCCAATTCAAGATTATGAAGATGATGAGATAGAAGAAATGCAAGAAGCAGATCTCAAAAAATTGATAAGAACATTAAGAAGTTCTCAAAAACAAATTCTTGAACTACAGAAATCCTTAATGGACAAGATAGAAAATCTCTCTCGTGAAAATGAAATATTAAGGAGGAATCAAAATGAAATGAAACAACTAGTACAACAGGAAACTGTGATAGTGACTGAAGTGAAGAATTCAATAGATCAAATGAAAAACACAATAGAGAGCCTTACAAACCGAATGGGTGAAGCAGAAGAGAGAATATCGGACTTAGAAGACAGAGAACAGGAAAGGATACAGTCAGACCAAAGAAAAGAAGAGGAAATTAGGAATCTAAAACATATTGTCGGGAATCTTCAGGATACTATTAAAAAAACCAACATTCGGGTTCTAGGAGTTCCTGAAGGCATGGAGAGGGAGAAAGGATTAGAAGGCCTTTTTAGTGAGATATTAGCAGAAAATTTCCCAGGTTTGGAGAAGGACAGAGAAATCCTAGTACAGGAAGCTCACAGAACCCCTAATAAACACGACCAAAAGAGATCCTCACCACGACACGTTGTAATTAAACTCTCCACAGTGAAACATAAAGAAAGGATCCTAAAATGTGCAAGAGAGAAACGTCAGATTACTCTCAGAGGATCTCCAATCAGAATCACAGCTGACTTCTCATCAGAAACTCTACAAGCTAGGAGGGAATGGTGAGATATAGCCCAGGTACTAAGAGAGAAAAACTGCCAGCCCAGAATATTATATCCTGCTAAGCTATCATTTGTGAATGAAGGTGAAATAAAGACTTTTCATAGCAAACAGAAATTGAAAGAATTTGTCACCACTCGTCCAGCCCTGCAAAAGATGCTTAAAGATGTGTTACACACAGAAACACAGAAACACGGTCATCAATATGAAAGAAGATAAAGGAAGGAAACCTCACAGCAAAAGATCACAGGGAATTCAAAGCATATATTAGAACTTATCTTTGGCAAATGGCAGGGCAAAGTTACCACTTATCATTAGTCACATTGAACGTGAATGGCCTGAACTGTCCAGTTAAAAGACACCGATTGGCTGATTGGGTTAAGGAACAAAACCCATCTATTGGCTGCTTACAAGAAACACATCTTTCCAACAAAGATCCATACAGACTGAAAGTGAAAGGCTGGAAAAAGATATACCATGCCAACAGAAATGAAAAAAGAGCAGGCATAGCCATCTTAATATCGGACAACATAAACTTTACCACAAAAACTGTTAAGAGAGACAAAGAGGGACCCTATATCATGATTAAGGGATCAATACAACAAGAAGATATAACAATTATCAATGTATATGCACCTAACTACAGGGCACCAATTTATCTAAAAGATTTGTTAAGGGACTTAAAGGGAGACTTAGACCCCAATACAATAGTACTGGGGGACTTCAATACTCCACTCTCAGAAATAGATCAACAGGACAGAAGATCAACAAGGATACAGTAGATTTAAACGACACTATAGCCCAAATGGATCTAACAGATATCTACAGAACTTTCAATCCTACAGCTAAAGATTTTACATTCTTCTCAGCAGTACATGGAACCTTCTCTAGGATTGACCACATACTAGGCCATAAAGCAAGTCTCAGCAAATTCAAAAGAATTAGAATCATACCATGCAGCTTCTCAGATTATAAAGGAATGAAGTTGGAAATTAGCAACTCAGGAATCCCTAGAGCATACGCAAACACATGGAGATTGAACAACATGCTCCTGAATGAACAATGGGTCATAGAAGAAATTAAAAGAGAAATCAAAAATTTTCTGGAAGTAAATGAGGATAACAGCACAACATACCAAAACTTATGGGACGCAGCAAAAGCAGTGTTAAGAGGAAAGTTTATATCAATAGGTGCCTACATCAAGAAACTGGAAAGGCACCAAATAGATGAGCTTTCAATTCCCCTCAAGGATCTAGAAAACCTACAGCAAACCAGACCCAAATCTAGTAGGAGAAGAGAAATAATTAAAATCAGAGAAGAAATCAATAGGATTGAATCAAGAAAAACATTACAAAAAATCAGCCAAACGAAGAGCTGGTTTTTTGAAAAAATAAACAAAATTGACACCCCATTGGCCCAACTAACTAAAAAAAGAAGAGAAAAGACCCAAATCAATAAAATCAGAGATGAAAAAGGAAATGTAACAACAGACACCACAGAAATAAAAAGAATCATCAGAAATTACTACAAGGACTTGTATGCCAGCAAACAGGGAAACCTATCAGAAATGGATAGATTCCTGGACACATGCAAACTACCTAAATTGAACCAGGAAGACATCGAAAACCTAAACAGACCCATAACTGAGACAGAAATTGAAACAGTAATCAAGGCCCTCCCAACAAAGAAAAGCCCAGGACCAGATGGATTCACTGCTGAATTCTACCAGACATTTAAAGAAGAACTAACTCCAATTCTTCTCAAACTATTCAGAACAATCGAACAAGAGGGAATCCTCCCAAATTCTATGAAGCCAGCATCATCTTAATTCCTAAGCTGGAAAAAGATGCAGCATTGAAAGAGAATTACAGACCAATATCCCTGATGAACATAGATGCAAAAATCCTGAATAAAATTCTGGCCAATAGAATGCAACAACACATCAGAAAGATCATCCACCCAGACCAAGTGGGATTTATCCCTGGTATGCAGGGATGGTTTAATGTGCGCAAGACAATCAATGTGATACACCACATTAACAGACTGCAGAAGAAAAACCATATGATTATCTCAATAGATGCCGAGAAAGCATTTGATAAAATACAACACCCGTTCATGATGAAAAGTCTAAGCAAACTGGGTTTGGAAGGAACATTCCTCAATACAATCAAAGCAATCTATGAAAAAACCCACAGCCAACATTCTATTGAATGGGGAAAAGTTGGAAGCATTTCCACTGAGATCTGGTACCAGACAGGGATGCCCACTCTCACCACTGCTATTCAATATAGTTCTGGAGGTTCTAGCCAGAGCTATTAGGCAAGAAAAAGAAATTAAAGGGATACAAATTGGGAAGGAAGAACTCAAACTATCCCTCTTTGCAGATGACATGATTCTTTATTTAGGGGACCCAAAGAACTCTACTAAAAGACTATTGGAACTCATAAGAGAGTTCGGCAAAGTAGCAGGGTATAAAATCAATGCACAAAAATCAACAGCCTTTGTATACACAGACAATGCCATGGCTGAGGAAGAACTTCTAAGATCAATCCCATTCACAATAGCTACAAAAACAATCAAATACCTTGGAATAAACTTAACCAAGGACTTTAAAGATCTCTACGATGAAAATTACAAAACCTTAAAGAAAGAAATAGAAGAGGATACCAAGAAATGGAAAAATCTTCCATGCTCATGGATTGGAAGAATCAATATCATCAAAATGTCCATTCTCCCAAAAGCAATTTATAGATTCAATGCAATACCAATCAAGATACTGAAGACCTTCTTCTCAGATCTGGAAAAAATGGTGCTGAAATTCATATGGAGGCACAAGAGACCTCGAATAGCTAAAGCAATCTTGTACAACAAAAACAAAGCTGGAGGCATCACAATACCAGATTTCAGGACATACTACAGGGCAGTTGTAATCAAAACAGCATGGTACTGGTACAGAAACAGATGGATAGACCAATGGAACAGAATAGAAACACCAGAAATCAACCCAAACATCTACAGCCAACTTATATTTGATCAAGGATCTAAAACTAATTCCTGGAGCAAGGACAGTCTATTCAATAAATGGTGCTGGGAAACCTGGATTTCCACGTGCAGAAGCATGAAGCAAGACCCCTACCTTACACCTTACACAAAAATCCACTCAACATGGATTAAAGACCTAAATCTATAACCTGACACCATCAAGTTACTAGAGAACATTGGAGAAACCCTTCAAGATATTGGCACAGGCAAAGAATTTCTGGAAAACACCCGGGAGGCACAGGCACTCAAAGCCAAAATCAACTATTGGGATTGCATCAAATTGAGAAGTTTCTGTACTGCAAAAGAAATAGTCAGGAGAGTGAACAGACAACCGACAGAATGGGAAAAAATATTTGCAAACTATGCAACAGATAAAGGGTTAATAATCAGAATCTACAAAGAGATCAAGAAACTCCACAAAAACAAAACCAACAACCCACTTAAGAGATGAGCCAAGGACCTCAATAGATATTTTTCAGAAGAGGAAATCCAAATGGCCAACATACACATGAAAAAATGTTCAAGGTCATTAGCAATCAGGGAAATGCAAATCAAAACCACAATGAGGTTTCACCTCACCCCGGTTAGAATGGCTCACATTCAGAAATCTACCAACAACAGATGCTGGTGAGGATGTGGGGAAAAAGGGACACTAACCCACTGTTGGTGGGAATGCAAGCTGGTCAAGCCACTATGGAAGTCAGTCTGGAGATTCCTCAGAAACCTGAAGATAACCCTATCATTCGACCCAGCCATCCCACTCCTTGGAATTTACCCAAAGGAATTTAAATTGGCAAACAAAAAAGCGGTCTGCACCCTAATGTTTATTGCAGCTCAATTCACAATAGCTAAGACTTGGAATCAACCCAAATGCCCATCAACAGTAGACTGGATAAAGAAATTATGGGACATGTACTCTTTAGAATACTATACCGCAGTAAGAAACAATGAAATCCAGTCATTTGCAACAAAATGGAGGAATCTGGAACACATCATGCTGAGTGAAATAAGCCAGTCCCAAAGGGACAAATACCATATGTTCTCCCTGATCGGTGACAACTGACTGAACACCAAAAAGGAAACCTGTTGAAGTGAAATGGACACTATGAGAAATGGTGACCTGATCAGCATAGCCCTGACTGTTAATGAACAACTTAATACATTATCCCTCTTAGTAGTTTTGTTGTCTGTTCTACTTAATATGACTGGTTTAATTCTGTAATTAATACACAGTTATTCTTAAGTGTTGAAATTTAACTGAAATGTGATCCCTGTTAAACAGAAGAGTGGGGATAAGAGAGGGAAGAGATGTATAATTTGGGACATGCTCAAGCTGACTTGCCCCAAATGGTAGAGTTAGAAACATACCAGGGGACTCCAATTTAATCCCATCAAGGTGGCATGTACCAATGCCATCTCACTAGTCCAAATGATCAATTTCAGTTCACAATTGATCATAATGAAAGGACTAAGAGTCAAAGGAAGCACATAAACAAGTCTAGTACCTGCTAATACTAACCGATAGAATAAATAGAGGGGAGAGTGATCCAACATGGGAAGTGAGATACTCAGCAGACTCATAGAATGGTGGATGTCTTAAACAGCACTCTGGCCTCAGAATCAGCCCTAAAGGCATTCGATCTGGCTGAAAAGCCCATGAGAGTATTTCAGGCATGGAAAGCCAAGACACTCTGAAAAAAAAAAAAACCCTAAATGAAAGATCTCTGTGAGTGAGATCCCAGTGGAAAGAACAGGTCTTCAAAGAAGGAGGTACCTTTCTCTGAAGGGAGGAGAGAACCTCCACTTTGACTATGACCTTGTCTAAATAAGATAAGAGTTGGTGAACTCAAAAGGCTTCCATAGCCTTGGCAACTCATGACTGGAGCATAGGGAGATTACTGATGCCATAAACAGGAGTGTCAATTTGTAAAGTCAACAACAGGAGTCACTGTGTACTTACTCCTCATGTAGGATCTCTGTCCTTAATGTGCTGTACATTGAGACTTAATGCTATAATGAGTACTCAAACAGTATATTTCGCTTTGTGTTTCTATAGGGGTGCAAACTGTTGAAATCTTTACTTAATGTATACTAAACTGATCTCCTGTAAAAAAAAAAAAAAAGAAGAAATTATCAATTCCCAACTTGAATCTCACTGGGATTAAACATGACAATAGGTCTGATCTGATTTCATCATCATTTAAAAAATCATCTATTATTTTTCACTTTATGTTTGTGTTGGAGCAAACTGTTGAAATCTTTACTTAATGTATGCTAAACTGATCTTCTGTATATAAAGAGAATCAATAATGAATCCTCAGGTGAATGGAAGGGGAGAGGGAGTGGGAAAGGGGAGGGATGCGGGTGGGAGAGACGATATGGGGGGGAAGCCATTGTAATCCATAAGCCGTACTTTGGAAATTTATATTCATTAAATAAAAGTTAAAAAAAAATCTATGTACGTGGAAGTATGTTACATATAAGTTTATCATTAACATATTACTTGCCTCAAAGCAGTGTTTAAAGTGACTTTTTAAAATATATAATAAATAGCACCTGCATTCGAGGACATTATATCGAATTTAACTTAAAATGTCTAGTAACTCAAAGCATAACAGATTCTCCTAAATTAAAAGACCCAGGGATTAATTTATTTTAATTTTTGATTGATATTTTTGGAGTCCTTATATCACTATCTACATACAAAAAGAATAATCATCTCACTTTCTGACATACAAAAATAATCATTGAATAAATGAGTAAGATGCATAGGGAGTGACTGTACATGAAACTACCACAATGTTTCTGAAGAAACACTAATCGATGTGGTTTAAAAAGATCTGGGAAATAATCGTGAAAATTGAGATACATTGGATCTTAACAGGTAGCTAGATGGAAGTAAACAGATTTATTCATTATCCACACTTGAAAGAGTAAAGGAAATTTGGTAAACAGTGACAAAATAATACCGATTGAAGTAAAGAAATATTTAGAGGAATAAGGAGAAAATACAGATTTTAAAAAGTTTAGGTGGAACAAGAACATTGATCTTTCGATCAAAGCATACCATTTATTCTTTAGAAAAATAGGAGCCCTGAAAATTTAAAATGAGATAGAGCCACAATTGGAATGCCTAGAGTAGATAGTGTGTTAACTGGCTCATAGATTCTTCTCAACCTCATTTTCGCTGGGATACACAGATGAGTAATAGGATTATCATTTTTAATGTTGAAATCAATTTAGTCTAAGAGGCTTCAGAAATTCCTTCATTTATCAATTAAATCAAGAGTGTCAGGCTGCTAATTCTGGAACCAGGAGATCAAGCTGAAGTGAGGATGTTAGTTGTTATTGATTAGTGTGTAACAGCATTAGTGAATTCCAGGGACTCTGGCCGTTAGTGAGGTTTAAATTGGTCCAGTAACAACTTCAGTTAGATTTAGATAAAAAGGAATAAAAATTCAGATGAAGGCAATGAGATTTAAGATGCTTAAGAGAACTAAAGCTCTTTCCTTGATGACATTTAATTGCCCCCAGAGAAATGAGGTAGATGAATTAATATAAACTGGAAACATGATGCAACCTGGAAAAATGTCCAGATACTTCACATTTTGAATCACTCTTTCTCAGTAGAACTTTCTTGGATGGTGGAATGTCCAGTAACTGTGCTGTTTTAGATGCTACTCACTACCTTTGTGTGGCTATTGAGCACATAAATTGTTTCATTTAGAAACTAATTTTAAATTATATAATGAATTATTTAATTTAGATTAAAATAAGCTAATGGCTAGTGGTTAGTTTGGAAAGGAAGGGTAGGAATACTTTCTTAATAAGAAGCAACACACTTTCAAAACTTTCAAATCTGACTATATCAATAAAGATGCTCTGTGAGATATTGCAGTAGGTTGAGCATTATGGCACAGCATTTTATGCCACTGATTACAATGCCTGCATTCCATATCCAAATTCCTGGTTCAAGCTCCAGTTATCTCACTTCCAATCCAGCTTCCTGCTAATGCATCACAGAGACAGCATATAATGGCACACGTTGTTGGTTTCCTGCCATGCATGGCCAGCCATGGATGGAATTGTAGACTTTTGGGTATCGCCTGGCTCAGATATAACTTTGGAGAGTGAACCAGCTGGTGGAAGATTTCTCCCATTCTGGTCTCCTTCAATGCCTCTGTCTCCCCAACCCAAACCATCGTATCTCTCAAGTAGAAGAAAAAAATCTTTTTTAAAAAAGAACATTAAAAAAGCAATACTGCTAGGAAAATACTAAACATTTACATCCTAGAATCCCACTGGATTATTTTTTAAAAAAAGAAATTAGCCAGCGCCGTGGCTCAATAGGCTAATCCTCCACCTTGCGGCGCCGGCACACCGGGTTCTAGTCCCGGTTGGGGCGCCGGATTCTGTCCCGGTTGCCCCTCTTCCAGGCCAGCTCTCTGCTATGGCCAGGGAGTGCAGTGGAGGATGGCCCAGGTGCTTGGGCCCTGCACCCCATGGGAGACCAGGAAAAGCACCTGGCTCCTGGCTCCTGCCAGGATCAGCGCGGTGCGCCGGCTGCAGCGGCGGCCATTGGAGGGTGAACCAACGGCAAAGGAAGACCTTTCTCTCTCTGTCTCTCTCTCTCACTGTCCACTCTGCCTGTCAAAAAAAAAAAAAAAAAAAAGAAATTTATTACTGCTATTCACAATCAATTTTCCACTTTGTTTTCAAGCTGGGAGCCAAGCCACAGAGTAATCTGTCTGGGACATTGCTACTTGTTCTTGTAGAGCAAAAGGAAGCTTGTAAAACCACATGTCCCAGTAGTTATTAGGACTTCCGATCATTATTGTCACACATAATTTATGTGTATATATTTTTTCATACATCCTTTATACTTTATATCTACATAATATATATAGCATTTATATTTTACATGTGTGTATATGTGCATATATGCATACATGTGTATAAATGCACTTATATATGTTTTTGCCCCAGCTGATGACATGATCACTCTTGAGTTCCTTACAGCAAGGATGTAAGCATTACACAGAGAGCCATGGAATATAATTGAACAGTGTTATATTCCATCAAAGACTTAAAATTACATAGAGAGGTGTACATTGAATTAATGAATAAATATTTTCTAAGCACAATGTGCATGTCCTGACTTGAACTTGATGATTTAATTCACCCACAGGCCACAATGATATAACAAAATATGGCATGTATGGTCTTTTCCAGTACCGTCCTTCCACATTTCCTTACATGATTGCATCCCCCTTTATTCTGTGCTTGTCAGTGTAAATATCATATTTTCAGAGACAGTTCCAGAATACACTTATCCAAGTTAGTGAATCTTGACATTTGTGTATAAATGATCAACAAAATAGCATACAATCATGTGCCACATAACATACGATAGCATTTCGATCTGTGAGGCACTAGATACACAACAATGTGCCCTGTGAAATTTTATCCCCTAATGACATTCTAGCCCTCTTCATTTATGTAGTGTCCTCCATGAGATTCATTCAGCAATGAAATTGCCTAACGACACATTTCTCAAAATGTGTCCCATCATTAAATGAACCATAAATGTGGTTCTTGAATTTATTTTTTCCATGGAATGCAACAAGAAAGGATAAGACTCATCAGATTCAAACAGGCTTTTATTTTAAGGAGCACTGAGACCTTTGGACATATATTTTAAAGCCAAATTTAAGAATAAATTCATGTCTATTTTCTGTGTTTTAATGTCCAGCTAGTAGGTTGAATGGTCAAATGAATAATAGTATAAATAATAAATCTAAGCAATATAATCTAAGAAGTGTTTTTCATCAATACTAGAAATTTTAAACTAGATAATACATTCAGAAAATTATAAATTATTGAAGATAACTTAAGTGATAGCAATAAGGTAACATTCTAAAAAATTCATTTAGCAATGCATTCTAAAATTATACTTTATTTTTACTCTGCTAAAAATGTTTTATTTGAAATGTGTATTTGCATAGAGAGGGAGTTCTCCCATCTGCTGATCCATTCCCCAAATGCCTGCACCAGCCAGGGTTGGACCGGGCCAAAGCCAGGAGTCAGGAGGTTCTTCTAGGTCTCCCCTGTGGTACAGAACCAAACCCTGAGGCCATATTAAGCTGCTTTCCCAGGTGCATTAGCAGGAAGATGGATCAGAAGTGGAGCACCCAGGCCTTGAGCCAGCACCCATATAGGATGCCTGTGTGGCAGATGGCAGCCTAACCTGCTGTGCCACAGCACTGGCTCCTATACTCTCTTTTCAGAAAAATAAAAATATTGCTTAAATTTTCAATCCATTCATGGAAATGAAAAGACTCCTGAGCATTTCCAACTTAGATGATGGAAACTCCAAAAATATTCAACAAATCTATCTCAGGACAGATTATCATCCACTAGATCCACAATGTTTTGTGGTATGTAATTTTTCTATTCACTTGATATTTGGAATAATGAAAACTTTTCTATCAGTTCTGTACAAGCAGTGTGAATTAATCAAGTAATTTTTTTAAGCTTGGTAACTGGGTGATTGTCCTTCTTGACTAATATTTGAACCTATGATAAATCCTATCATAAGATATACTGATAGCTACTCCATATTTCTGGTTAATAGTCCCATAACCCACCATATTCTATCTTCTCATTGACTTACCAGGACCTGAGACCTGCCATCCTTCTGTGTAAAATATATCTGAGTCTGGTCACCTTGCCTCTGAGTTTTTATCTATTGAATATTTTCTAACTGTTCCTGATTAATTCTCCTTTTTACTGCTTTTTATAAGTTGTACTATATTTATATCCATCAGAACCACATTTCATTGTAACAGCAAAGATAGAGGAAAACTCTTTAAATTTCCCAAGCATGAGATAAAAGAGGCAATTTTTTGTGTGTAAGTACATTTCATGAGTTTACATTATTTATCTTAATTAGAAAAACTGATGGGCAAATACAAGTACATACTTTCAATAAAAATAGACATTTGATTGTGGAGGTATTTGAATGGTAATTATAATTAAAGTAGCAAATAGTGTTCAGTGGATAAAAGCCATGAACTATGAACTATGAGTATGAAGTGACTTTAATACATTTATTATAATAAAATTATTTGATTAGATACTCTTATAAAATGTCATTTATTTATATAAAAGATAACTATTTATACCAACTGTTCTTAAGTTCTAGAAGAAGCAGATTATAAGTGAGAAAAGAAACAAATAATGGTTGAAAAGATTGCAATGATAGAAATTTATACGGTGAGTTAAAGTATATAAATGAGAACTTTTTCTAAGGAACTGATATCTAAATTGACACTTTGATTATGAAAATTCACCAGCTCTGCTGAGAACTTTGTAGACAAGGATATGTGTCTGGACACTGGGACAAGTGGAAAGAAAGAGCAGCCATCAGGAAGCAGTAAGCATGCCCCTAGAGCAGAGCCATGCTGCAAGGAAGTCTATGAGCTGGATGAGGTAAGGGAAGAGGCAGATGCCAAACTGCCTTTCAGGGCATGAAAAGGGTCATTCATAGAATCCATAGAATGTACATGATCTGATCTGGCTTACCTGTATTCAGATTATATTGAGTACAATGGATTGGATGACATAAGAATGTGTGATTGGCAACATAAAGTTCAGAATCAACTCTCTTAATTATGGTATAGTTAAGCCATTGCTCCTCTGGAAGTCTCAGTCTTCTCACATACAAAACAAAGGACTTGAAAAGATACTTGTGGGGCTGGCACCATGACTCACTTGGTTAATCCTCCAACTGCAGTACCTGGATCACATATGGGCCCCGGGTTCTAGTCCCAGTTGCTCCTCTTCCAGTCCAGCTCTCTGCTGTGGCCCAGGAGGGCAGTGGAGAATGGCCCAAGTGCTTGGGCCCCTGCACCCATGTGGGAGACCTGGAGGGGGCTCCTGGTTCCTGTCTTCAGATTGGTGCAGTGCTGGCCGTAGCAGCCATTTTGGGGGTGAACCAATAGAAGGAAGATCTTTCTCTCTGTCTCTCTCTCTCTCTCACTGTCTAACTCTATCTATCAAATAAAAAAAGATACTATTATTAGCTTTCTGTCACAGCTCTAACAAACCATCACAAGTTTTGTGATTGAAAAGAAACATAGAAATACAAATGTATTTGTGTGTGCATATCAGAGGTCAGAAGTCTGACGTGGATGAGATCAAATGAAAATCAAGGGCCCCAGAGAACTAATTTCCTATTTGGAGGCTTCAAGAGAGGATCTATTTCTTTGTGCTTCCAGGTTGTTGGCAGAATTCAATCCCTTATGACTGTAGAGTGCAGATCCTTGTTTCCTGGATGCCTGTCACTTAAAGACCATTCTCAGCATTTTAGATACCACCTGCATCCTTTGGCTATACCCACTCCCCTCATCTTCAAAAACCAGACACAGTAGGTGAGGTACATCACATGTTTCAAATTTCCCCTGTCTCTTTATCCATTGCTACATTCTCTGAGCCAATCTTCTTGTTTCTTCTTTCACTTTTAAGGGCAGGTACTTTTACATTGGACCAAGACAGGTAATACAGAATAACCTGTCGCTTAAGTGATCAATTGGTTAACACCCTGAAATCAATCACATCCCTAATTGTTTCTGTGATATGATGTTTCATACTCAAAGGTTTTGAGAATTAAGCCTTGAAAAACAGGGGTGAGAGATAAAATGGGGTAGGTATCACTTATAACACAATTTTTAAAATGACTTGTTACTCCTGTAAAGAAATTATTTTGTAACTACATGAATTTGATGTTCATTTGTCAACCAAAAATTGACATTGTGTTAGACACTGCTTAAAACATTTTTCATAAATATTAGTTATATCTAATATGTATAATTAGACAAAATAGTGAAGTTTGAAAAAATTGTTTAATGGAAGGTTCTATTTAGCCTTGGTATAATTAGATCACATATTTTATATGTACAGAAAAGGATTAGCATAAGTTATTTGAGAAAATGGTATCACAATTCTAAAAAGTATAAAGGAAGAGGAGTAAAAAGAGAAAGGCAGTACTGGAAAATTTATTTTTTCTGAAACTATGATATTGGCTATTTTTTTTTTGACAGGCAGAGTTAGACAGTGAGAGAGAGAAAGAGAAAGGTCTTCCTTCTGTTGGTTCACCCCCCAAATGGCTGCTAAAGCCAGCGCGCTGTGCCAATCCAAAGCCAGGAGCCAGGTGCTTCCTCCTGGTCTCCCATGTGGGTGCAGGGCCCAAGCACTTGGGCCATCCTCCACTGCCTTCCTGGGCTACAGCAGAGAGCTGGACTGGAAGAGGAGCAGCCGGGACAGAACCAACACCCCAACAGGGACTAGAACACGGAGTGCCAGCACTGCAAGCAGAGGATTAGCCTAGTGAGCCGTGATGCCAGCCAATATTGGCTATTTCAAAGATACTGCTTTGAGATATTCATGTCGGCCTTTAAAATATTGAGTTTTTTTAGAACATTCAGTGTTTTGAAGATATTTCATAAAACATTTTTAATTATGAGTCATTAGCCACTGGTCAGTGGATTATTTCTTTAGTATCTCTATTAATCATTTCTGTGTATAAATTTATCTTTCTTAAAAATTTTATTAAGTACCTAGTTTTGGTGTAATAATAGCAATTTAACTATGACAGAAATATTTTTAAAAGGAAATCAAAATAAGTTTCTCATGTAGGCCTATTCAACTCACTTTTTCTATAAAAGCAATCTGTGTAATGCCTTTGATCAACAGTCATGCCCTCGCCTCGGCTGAAAAATCAGTATAAATGCTAATGCAGTGTGGTCTAATTTTTGCTAAACTATATGAACATTGCATAATCAAAATATGGTGTTCTAGAACTAACTCATTAGTTGTTATTTGTTTTTCTCATGAATTTTCAGAAAGTAAATAATATCATAAAGCCCAAATATCCTGTTATGTACATCCCCAAAGGAAGTAGGAAAATTGCATTTGTGCAGTCTCTGGGATTAGAGTTCTTGGTCCCAGCACAGACCACAGATCCTGTCCTTTACGTTGAACCATACTGTGGATCATGTAGCTATTTTTATTGTTATTTGTTCTCTGGTTTGGTGACAACTTAACATTCCCCAGTACTATTCAGCAATAGAATAGTACACATAATTAGTCACAAGCAGTGAAGGAAGCCCCTGTACCTTCTTATTGTTGCAGGAACATCACTTGTGGCATATGTAATAGCAATGAATAAATGAGTGAATGAATGAATACAGCCAGAAGACCTTGCTGAAAGTGGGTAGAAAATCAAATGGATTTTCTTCTATTTTTGTCACCAGGAACAGGGATTAATTGCTCCACTAGGCAGAACTGAAGGTAAGATAGTTGCTTCATCCATCACTGATGGCAGTTTTCATTTCCTCTGTAGCTTGATTGCAAACATATCAGAGAACCCATAAAACATTTCCCATCCTTAGAGGTCACTTATAATAGTTCTTAGATTCATAGTTTCCATTTTAATAGTAATCACAACGTACTTGTTATCTGCCTTATTTAAACATCACCAATCACTACATAAATCATTCTCACCTCCCCAAAATCAATTTTTAATTTTTGAAGCATGTTTTATTTAATATTATGGGTTTTTTTCCACTTTACTAGTAAAACCCTGGTAAATACAGAAACTTCTCAATTTGATGCAATCCCAATAGTTAATTTTGGCTTTGACTGCCTGCACCTCTAGGGTCTTTTCCAGGAAGTCTTTGCTGGTCCCAATATCTTGCAGGGTTTCTCCAATGTTCTCTAATAATTTGATGGTGCCAGGTCATAGATTTAGGTCTTTAATCAATGCTGAGTGGATTTTTGTGTAAGGTGTAAAGTAGGGGTCTTGCTTCATGCTTCTGCACGTGGAGATCCAGGTTTCCCAGCACAATTTATTGAATAGACTGTCCTGGCTCCAGGAATTGGTTTTAGATCCTTGACCAAATGTAAGTTGGCTGTAGATGTTTGGGTTGATTTCTGGTGTTTCTATTCTGTTCCATTGGTCTATCCATCTGTTTCTGTACCAGTACCATGCTGTTTTGATTACAACTACCCTGTAGTATGTCCTGAAATCTGGTATTGTGATGCCTCCAGCTTTGTTTTTGTTGTACAAGATTGCTTTAGCTGTTCGAGGTCTCCTGTGTCTCCATATGAATTTCAGCATCATTTTTTCCAGATCTGAGAAGAATGTCTTTGTTATCTTGATTGGTATTGCATTGAATCTATAAATTGCTTTTGGGAGAATGGACATTTTGATGATGTTGATTCTTCCAATCCATGAGCATGGAAGATTTTTCCATTTCTTAGTATCCTCTTCTATTTCTTTCTTTAAGATTTTGTAATTCTCATCATAGAGATCTCATCGTAGAGATCTGTACTGCAAAAAAAAAGTCAGATGTGTGAAGAGGCAACCGACAGAATGGGAAAAAATATTTGCAAAGTATGCAACAGATTAGGGGTTAATAACCAGAATCTACAAAGAAATCAAGAAACTCCACAACAACAAA
Source organism: Oryctolagus cuniculus (assembly GCF_051225735.1). Lineage (NCBI taxonomy): Eukaryota > Metazoa > Chordata > Mammalia > Lagomorpha > Leporidae > Oryctolagus > Oryctolagus cuniculus. The sequence goes on from NC_142878.1 coordinate 114,291,390, forward strand.
ACAAACAACCCACTTAAGAGATGAGCCAAGGACCTCAATAGACATTTTTCAAAAGAGAAAATCCAAATGGCCAACAGGCACATGAAAAAATGTTCAAGGTCACTAGCAATCAGGGAAATGCAAATCAAAACCACAGTGAGGTTTCACCTCACCCCGGTTAGAATGGCTCACATTCAGAAATCTACCAACAAACAGAAGCTGGTGAGGATGTGGAGAAAAACAGACACTAATCCACTGTTGTTGGGAATGTAAACTGGTAAAGCCACTATGGAAGTCAGTCTGGAGATTCCTCTGAAACCTGAATGTAACCCTACCATACAACTCAGCCATCCCACTCCTGGGAATTTACCCAAAGGAAATTAAATTGGCAAACAAAAAAGCGGTCTGCACCTTAATGTTTATTGCAGCTCAATTCACAATAGCTAAGACCTGGAATCAACCCAAATGCCCATCAACAGTAGACTGGATAAAGAAATTATGGGACATGTACTCTTTAGAATACTATACCACAGTAAGAAACAATGAAATCCAGTCATTTGCAACAAGATGGAGGAATCTGGAAAACATCATGCTGAGTGAAATAAGCCAGTTCCAAAGGGACAAATATCATATATTCTCCCTGATCGGTGACAACTAACTGTGCACCAAAAAGGAAACCTGTTGAAGTGAAATGGACACTGAGAAACGGTGACTTGATCAGCCCTTGCCCTGGCTGTTGATGAACAACTTAATACTTTATCCCTCCTAGTATTTGTTTGTTTGTTTGTTCTACTTAATACTATTGGTTGAATTCTGTAATTAATACACAGTTATTTTTAAGTGTTGATACTTAACTGAAAAAATGATCCCTGTTAAATATAAGAGTGGGAATAAGAGAGGGAAGAGATGTACAATTTGGGACATGCTCAAGCTGACTTTCCCCAAACGGTAGAGTTAGAAACATACCAGGGGACTTCAATTCAATCTCATCAAGGTGGCATGTACCAATGGCATCTCACTAGTCCAAGTGATCAATTTCAGTTCACAATTGATCATAATGATAGGACTAAGAGTCAAAGGGATCACATAAACAAGACTAGTGTCTGAAAATACTAACCGATAGAATAAAAAAGGGAGAGAACGATCCAACATGGGAAGCGGGATACACAGCAGACTCATAGAATGGTGGATGTCCTAAACAGCACTCTGGCCTCAAAATCAGCCCTTAAGGCTTGCGGATCTTGCTGAAAAGCCCATGAGAGTATTTCAGGCATGGAAAGCCAAGACACTCTGTCAAAAAAATGACTTAAATGAAAGATCTCCATGAGTGAGATCCCAGTGGAAAGAACAGGTTATCAAAGGAGGAGGAATGTTTCTCTGAAGGGAGGAGAGTGCTTCCACTTTGACTATAACCTTGTCTAAATATGATCAGAGTCAGTGAACTCAAAAGGCTTCCATAGCCTTGGCAACTCATGACAAGAACCTAGGGAGATTTCTGAAGCCATAAACAAGAGTGTCAATTTGTTAAGTCAACAGCAGGAGTCACTGTACACTTACTCCTCATGTAGGATCTTTGTCTTTAATGTGCTGTACATTGTGATCACTTCTCTTTCTATGTGGGTGCAAGCTGTTGAAATCTTTACTTAATATATACTAAACTGATCTTCTGTATATAAAGAGAATTGAAAATGAATCTTGATGTGAATGGAAGGGGAGAGGGAGTGGGAGATGGGAGGGTTGCAGATGGGAGGGAAGTTATGGGGTGGGGAAGCCATTGTAATCCATAATCTGTACCTTGGAAATTTATATTCATTAAATAAAAGTTAAAAAAAAAAGCCAATCTGCAGGATTCCAAACATTCCATGCAGGATAGTGGGTAACATGACTGGCTGAAAACTGTCTCATTCTTGCTAATATACATATAGCAAATTTCTCTCAGAACACAGTAAGATATGGAATGAGCAATAACTGGGTAGTAACACAATCTATTCTGGTACTCAACAGTAATAGAGTTTAACACAATATATTGAAAATTGGAATTTTATGAGTTTTTATTTTTTTAAAAAAAGATGCCACTGTAGCATAAAGACAATGAAAACAAAACAGTGATAAAAATGTAAAATTTAAGAAAAATCACTGGAGACCTTAATTGTCTATAAATTTATCTTTAAATTCAATGCTTATCAAATCAAAGTAATACTAATGCTTTCTATTTATTTTTCAAGCATGCCCTAACATCCTTAAAGATTAAAAAGATCAAGAACTCTCAAGATCATTTTCAAAATGAATGAGTGTATGAAAATATCCTAGTAGCTGCTAAAGCTTCTTATTAAGTTCAATGTAAATATTTATAGTAATTAAAAAAAATGTGATGTTTGAATCAATAATGGAAAAGCCAAGTAAGCCAGAAACATATCTGTGTTAACACAGAAAACTTTACATACTAGAGGGGGAAAGAAGTATAAGTAAACACATTTTTAATGCTGAAGAAACTCTCTTTTTTGCAAAAAATGAAACTGTCAATAATACATTAAAGTACTCACAAACATGACAACCCTAAAACATAAAATTTGATTCAAGAATAATACCATATAATAATTAATATGTCAGCCTGATAACATTGCCAAACATGCAACTAATAAAGAATTGTATTTAAAAATAAATTAAGGACACCCATTTTAACAAGTGAAACGGCAATAAAAGTAAAAACAAAAGCAAAATACAACATACACAATGAATGCACAAAAAAGAACAGCTGACAGTTCAAATATAAGTATACACAACGAAAGCCCCACCTCACCTCCAACTAAGGGAAGAGGAAAATAAATAGTAACTATGATGGCGTAACTTTGGAGAATAAGTGGATAAAATAAAAAGAACTCAAAATGTTCAACAAAGTCTAGTAATTTTTTTCTTCTGACCACTTGCCATATGCAAAAACACATATTGCCACAGAAATAAGTAGCCATCTCCCTTCCCTGATAATACATCTGGGAAGACAGAAGATGATGGCCCAAATATTTGAGACCCAAAAGAAACTCCCAGCTCCTGGCTTCAGCCTGGTTAGCCCTAGCTGTTGCATCCCCTTTGAGAGTGAACAAGAGGATGGAAACTCTCTTTCTCACTGCCTTTCAAATAAATGATAAAATATCATATATTATCATAAAATAATATGATAAATTTTAGAAGTGTTGAAAACTCTGATATGTCAGTTGTATGATAATCTTTTTGCATTTTTGGAAATATAAAAAGTAGCATCAATTGGCTTATAATACAAATATCAGACAGTAAATAATTGATTTATTAAGGTCAGTTATATATGATACTCATATTCTAAATTCCTATTGCTTTTCACACCAAGAATTTTAATAATGCTATAATTGTCTATGAGTAAATAAACAAAGTTATTAGTTTTCTCCAGCATACTCTTTCAGCTGAAAGGAGAAAAGAGAATGATCATCAATGCTGAATATATCAAGGAAAATACTTCTCTGTGCAGTTTTACAATATATATTGTCAACCTTTAAAAGCTCCTGATGCATTTGAACTCAAAATTCTGGTTTTTTTTTCAGATTTATTTATTTATTGAAAGTCAGAGTTACACAGAGAGAGCAGAGGCAGAGAGAGAGAGAGAGAGAGAGAGGTCTTCCATCTGATGATTCACTCACCAATTGGCAGCAATGGCTGGAGCTGTGCTGATCTGAATCCAGAAGCTAGGAGCTTCCTCTGGGTCTCCCATGCGGGTTCAGGGGCACAAGGACTTGAGCCATCTTCTACTGCTTTCCCAGGCCATAGAAGAGAGCTGGATCAGAATTGGAACAGCTGGGTCTAAAACTGGTGCCCATAAGGGATGCCGGCACTTCAGGCTGCACCACTGCACCCACCCCAAATTATATTTTTTCAACATTTATTTAATAAATATAAATTTCCAAAGTACAACTTTTGAGTTATTGCAGCTTTCCCCCCAATAACCTCCCTCCCACCTGCAACCATCCCATCTCCCATTCCCTCTCCCATCCCATTCTTCATCATGATTCATTTTCAATTATCTTTATATACAGAAGATCAACTTAGTATATACTACATAAAGATTTCAACAGACTGCACCCACAAAGACACACAAAGTATAGAGTACTGTTTGAGTAGTGGTTTTACCACTAATTCGCATAGTACAACACATTAAGGGCAGAGGTCCTACATGGGGACCAGGTGCACAGTGACTCCCATTGTTGATTTAACAATTGACATTCTTATTTATGATGTCAGTAATCACCCGAGGCTCTTGACATGAGCTGCCAAGGCTATGGAAGCCTCTTGAGTTCACCAACTCTGATCTTATTTAGACAAGGCCATGGTCAAAGTGGAAGTTCTCTCCTGCCTTCAGAGAAAGGTACTGCCTTCTTTGATGGTCCATTCTTTCCGCTGGGATCTCACTCACAGAGATCTTTCATTTAGGTCAATTTTTTGCCACAATGTCTTGGCTTTCCATGCCTGAGAAACTCTCATGGGATTTTTAGCCAGATCAGAATGACTTAAGGGCTGATTCTGAGACAAGAGTGATGCTTAGGGTTTTTGCCATTCTATAAGTCTGCTGTGTATCCTGCTTCCTATGTAGGATCATTCTCTCCTTTTTATTCTATCAATTATTTGCACACACTGGTCTGATTTATGTAATCCCTTTGACAATTAATCCTATCTTTTCAATCAATTATGAACTTTAATGGATCACTTTAACAAATAAGATGGCATTGGTACATGCCACCTTGATTGGAATGAATGGGAATTCCCCTGGCACATTTCTAGCTCTATCATGAGGGGTAATTCTATTTGAGCATGTGCCGAACTGTACATCTCCTCCCTCTCTTATTCCCACTCTTATGTTTAACAGTGACCACTTTTCACTTAAATTTAAATGACTAAGAATAATTGTGTGTTAATTAAAGAGTTCAATCAACAGTATTAAGAAGAATTAAAAAAAAAACACTAAAAGGAATAAAATAATATGTTGTTCCACGACAGTCAGGACAAGGGCTGATGAAGTCACTGTTTCTCATAGTGTCCATTTCACTTCAATAGGTTTCCTTTTAGGTGCTCAGTTAGTTGTCACAGATCAGGGAGAACATATGATATTTGTCCCTTTGGGATTGGCTTATTTCACTCAGCTTGTTTTCCAGATTCCTCCATTTTGTTGCAAATGGCCAGATTTCATTTTTTTACTGCTGTATAGTATTCTATAGAGTACATATCCCATAATTTCTTTATCCAGTCTTCTGTTGATGGTCATTTTGGTTGATTCCATGTCTTAGCTATTGTGAATTGAGCTGCAATGAACATTGAGGTACAGACAGCTCTTCTCTATTTGCCAATTTAATTTCCTTTTTGGGTAAATTCCAAGGAGTGAGATGGCTGGGTTGTATGGTAGACCTATATTCAGGTTGCAGAGGAATCTCCAAACTGACTTCCATAGTGGCTTGACCAGTTTGCATTCCCAGCAACAGTGGGTTAGTGTCCCTTTTTCCCCACATCCTCACCAACATTTGTTGTTAGTTGATTTCTTTATGTAAGCCATTCAGTTATAATCAAAACAGCATTTTATTGATGCAGAAAGGGATGGATAGAAAAATAGAACAGAATAGAAACACCAGAAATCAATCAAAACATCTACAGCCAACTTATATTTGATCAAGGACCTAAAACCAATTCCTGGAGCAAAGACAGTCTATTCAACACATGGTGCTGGGAAAACCGGAGCTCCACATGCAGAAGCATGAAGCAAGACCCCTATCTTACATCTTACACAAAAATCCACTCAACATGGATTAAAGATCTAAATCTATGACCCAACACCATCAAATTGTTAGAGAACATCAGAGAAATGCTGTAAGATATAGGCACAGGCAAAGACTTTTTGGAAAAGACCCCAAAGGCACAGGCAGTGAAAGCCAAAATTAACAATTGGGATTGCATCAAATTGAGAAGTTTCTGTACTTCAAAATAAACAGTCAGGAAAGTGAAAAGGCAACCAACAGAATGGGAAAAATATTTGCAAATTATGCAACCAACAAAGGATTAATAACCAGAATCTACAAAGAGATCAAGAAACTCCACAATAACAAAACAAACAACCCACTTAAGAGATGGGCCAAGGACCTAAATAGACATTTTTCTTTTTTTAATTAATTTTTTGACAGGCAGAGTGCACAGTGAGAGAGAGAAAGAGAGAAAGGTCTTCCTTTGCCATTGGTTCACCCTCCAATGGCCACCGCGGCTGGCACGCTGCGGCCAGTGCAGCGCGCTGATCCGAAGCCAGGAGGCAGGTGCTTCACCTGGTCTCCCATGCAGGTGCAGGGCCCAAGGTCCTAGGCCATCCTCCACTGCACTCCCGGGCCATAGCAGAGAGCTGGCCTGGAAGAGGGGCAACCAGGACAGAATCCGGCGCCCCAACCGGGACTAGAACCCGGTATGCCGGCGCCGCAAGGCAGAGGATTAGCCTATTGAGCCGTGGCGCCGGCCAATAGACATTTTTCAAAAGAGGAAATCCAAATGGCCAACAGATGCATGAAAAAATGTTCAAGATCACTAGCAATCAGTGAAATGAAAATCAAATCATATTTTTAATAATTAACCTAAGGAAACATTAAGAGCTAAAAATGCATATATATAAATGTCTTCATTGTTTTAAAACCTCAAAATATATATTGCTGAATAGTGTGGTATGGGACTGGTTAAATATTTTATGATATGTTGCAACATATTAAAATACTGTTCTCAGGGTCAAGCCTTTGGCCTAGCAGTTTAGATGCCTATCTGGGTGCTTATATCCCATGTCAGTGTGGCTGGCTTTGAGTCTCAGTTCTATTGCCATTTCAGGCTCCCTACTAGTATACATACTTGGAGGTAGCAGATGATAATTCAAGTACCTGAGTTATTGCCACTCACATGGGAGACATAGGCTGAGCTCATGGCTCTTGTTTTGGTCCCAGGTCAACCCCAGAATTTGCAAGCATTTGGGGAACAAACCAGACAGTGAGAGTTCTGTCTGTCTTTATGTCATCCACCCTACCATCTCTCTGCCTGTTGAATATATAATATGAAATAAAAATACTGCTCTCATCAAATGTAAAACAAAAATAAAAATATCAAGTCTATTATATATTATATTCACACTGAAATATATATGTGTGTAAAGGCACAGAGGTTTATCTCAAATGATATAGTTTCTTTTTTAATTTTTCTGAACTTTCCAAATTTTTATATTGATAATATTTTACATATATTGGTGTGTACATGCAGTTATATGATTAAAGAATTGTCGAAAGTCACCCACAATCACTTTTAACTACATAATTTTCCACAAATACTCAAGAAGGATGTCCTTGTGCTTTGGTAGAGTTGCCACATTAAGTATTCATATGGCTATGCTTTAGAAGAGATTACTTTGAATTAGGTAATAATGTTGCATGAATATTAACTTTTTTGGCTTTCATAATCATTATTATATGGATATTACTTTAAAAAGTCATATTTTTCGTAGAAACTAGACACAGAACTACTTGATAGTAAAAGGGTAGTCTTCACTTCTCTTCAATGGTTTAGGAAAAATACATGCACACATGAGAGAATGATGCTGCCAAAGCTGCAAAATGGAAACAATTGACACACTTAGATAATCATGTGTAGAGATTGCTAAGTCTATTCTTAAATTTAAAAAACCAAAACCTCAAAATAAATAGTTGCCACAAGAAAACCCCAACTCAAGGTAATAATTCAAGAATTAAATTTGTTTTGGTATCTGGCATTTCACTTGTTTCTCATATAATTAAACACTGACAATAATAATGTAGAGTGAGGGAAAGAGGAGGATGAAAGAGATGGATATATGAGGACTCAAAAATTATAGAGATTTGAGAAATATCTATATACTTAATATATATTAAAATATATCTATATTTACGATGTGATACTTCAACACAAAACAATAAGAAAATTGACACAGTTTGAGTAGCACATATTGTCTAAGATGAACTATCACAGTATCTGGGACTGGCACTTTGGCACAACAGATTAAGCCAACACCTGCAATTCAGGTATCCTGTACGGGTGCTTTTCTGTGGCACAGTTGCTCCACTTCAATCCAGCTCCCTGCTAATACACCTGGGAGAGAAACCAAAAGTGGCCTAAGTACTTTGGCCTTTGCATACCTTGGGAGACATGGATGGAGTTCCTGGATCCTGGCTTTAGTCTGATCCAGCCAGTTGACTACTGCTCCCATATGGGAAATGAAACAGTGGATGGAAGATCTGTCTCTCCCTCTGTCTCTAAATTTGACTTTCAAATGAATATATATCATTAAAAAAGAAACTGTTTAAAACAATGCTATGTGTCTTCTCACTCACGTCCATAAAGCATGCTTGCAAGGCTATGTAGACCCTCAAGGAGTATGAGGTCCAACACTAATTTCAGACACTGCTATATTTGATCAGGAAAAAAGGAAGATTCCAGATATTTAAAAAATTATCTGAGGGACTAGGTAAAGTCTAGGAAGCCACTTTTAGAAGCCAGATCAGGAGTTCTAATTAAGAAAGTTCCTACCAATTATTGTAAACTTGAGAGCTTCTACTCATGACTTCCTGAGAACATTTATATTCCTCCAGATTACTGACTGCTTAGTATCTCCTATCATTATCCTGTTCTAATGTTAGAGCATGCATGTATGTATCTAGAAAAATAAATATATGAAGGTTTTTCCACTATATATGGTTTTGATGCATATATTATATATGAGACTAATTTTAAAAATCATGAGTAAATGAAACTAAAAGATATCTATTTTGTTGAAAACTTTGAATTCCATGCAGTTTTTTCATAATAAGTATTTTTTCTGAACTTTATAAGATTTCTCATAATGCATGAACTTAATTTTTTGCAAAAACTTTTATATTAATAGCCTACAGACATTTTGAAACATGTGTACATGTTAGTGACTACAATTTTTTTCTCATTTCATATTTAAAGTTGATTATACAATTTGTCTTTTTACATTATGAGAATCTTTTTACATTAAAAGAATCAAAAAACTATTTGATGACCGGAAGACTTATACTTTCTAAATATCCGCATGATTCATTTTATATAGCCCCTATGGCACTAAGTAGCTCAACTGGACAATCTTGACTTCCAGTAGAAACATCAAAATATCATATGCCTATCTCTATAAGAATGTTAAGAAATTATTTTCATGCTTTCCAAAATTTCTCATTTTAGCCTGAGCAAATGAAACCAATGTATTCTGCCTAGGTGAACTTATAAGATAGAAGCATCTTTGGTCTTGAAGTAGCATACTATAGTGAGATGCACTACATTGGATATGAAAAGCAAATAAACTCTGTGTGTGTGTAAATTTGGCTACAATTGTGAGTTTTTGGTCATTTTAAATCAAACAGGTTTAATTTATAATGGGTGTTAAAATAATTTTTGTTTTAATGACATATTTTGTGTGTTTAGTGTCTGCAAATTCTAATTATTTATGGTTCCTCTTAGAAACAGGACCATAGAAATGTTAATAAGCATGTCATTTATATTTATTATATTTTGATCTAGCATCAAAGCTAAGGGCTCACTCTTCTGTCCTAGTTAGTGTGTCATTATGTACTATATCACTAGGAGTTCATAGATTCTTATCTTGTTAAATGTATTACAGTCTGAAATTATGTGTTCTGATGCTCAAGTTATTCCAGATCCTAGTGGAATCCTCTTCAACACACCAAATTAGGGCCCCAATATCTACAGTTGGTGTAAGTACCATCCTAGGAGAAAAGATTCACTAGTTCTTATCTCCCTTCCCTGAATTACATTTCCCTTAAAGGTGCCATTTCTTTCATCAAATCTTGTTACTATTAATGAAGATTTACCATTCAGCTGTACTCCTCTATGTTTTCTCTGGAGATGTTCTTTAGTACTAAGGCCATTTTACAAACAAAAATCTCATCAAGTCACACTCCTCTTTCAACCGTGTGGATGGTTTCCCATGACCTTTGAACAGGGACCATAGGACTTACTGTGGTCTTCAGAAAGACAATGCTATTAGGTCTTGTCTACCAACTGTCTGCTTGCTATTCTCTTCGTACATGCTAGGACTCAGAAGGCTCCCAGTTGTATCACAAACTTTACAAATTTCCTCTCAACCCATCAAAATTACTAAAACTTCCAAATGTGAGACTCAACTTTTTTATAAAAAATTATTATTTTATTTGAGAGGTAGAGTTACAAACAAAGGGAGAGACAAAGAGAAAAATCTTCTGTCCACTGGTTTACTTCCCAGTAGACACAACAGACTGAGTTGGGTTGATCTGAAGCCAGGGGCCAGAAGCCTGGAGCTTCACTCTTCTCTCCCATATGGGTGCAGGAGCCCAAGCATTTGGGCCATCTTCTGCTGCTTTTCTGGGCCAAAGCAGAGAGCTGGATAGGAAGAAGAACAGATGGAACTCAAACTGGCACCACAGGCAGAGGCTAAGCCCACTATGCCACAGTGCTGGACCCTAAGATCTTTTAAAATAAGATTTACAGTATTTGTTTGAAAGGCAGAGATACAGAGAGAGAAGGTTGCAGTGGAGATAGAGATCTTCCATCTGCTGGTTCATTCCCCAAATAGATGCAGTAACAGGGAGATGGATCATAATGGAGCAGCTGGGACTCAAACCAGTGCTCACATGAGATGCTGGCATTACAGGCAGTGGCTCCACATGTCACCTACTTCATTTCTTCTTTCAAAGGAGTTCTCATCCATAAGTGATTCAGAAAGATGTACCAAAGGACCTTTGAGGTGGTTATGATAAATTATCTCTTTTAAACTTTAAATTCCACAGAACACACAGTATAAGTAAATTATTTACCAACACAACCTCATTCCTTGATACTTGCCTAACTCAGAGGAGATGTGTAATGAATACTGATCTCTGGGTAAAAAGTGATGATCATGTCCCTAAAGAAGATTGCAGTATAGCTCAGCTGAACAGGCAAAGGATAACATGATACTGTGAGTTAGTCAATAGCAACACAAAAATGCAATAAATGATTATTTAAAATGCATGATATTAAAATAATGCACTCAGAGAATTTCATCATGACAGTCCCCATTTTGGACTACACCTTCAGCACTCTAAGTTTCTATAGCACCAGCGAAAGTGTGGGCAATGAAAGTTTCTTGCTGGGAGAGATAAGAGGAATATTTTAGCATCAGTGACTCACACATTAGCAAGACAGATTTTCTGCAAATAATGGAAATCCATAATCAGCAGCTTTGTTCAAAACTTCATTTTCTGTAACTGTGAAAGTGAAATTAAAGGATGATATTTGTGACAGAATTCTTAAAGATATGTGAAAAAGGTTATTGAGAGGTACATAACTTGGCAAACCTGCAGCAGCAGGTTTTGTATTAAGAACAGTTCACCCATAAACAGCTCACTCACACCACCAGAGTGCCCAGTCTTGGCTTCCTTCTCTTCAGCTTCATCTTCATTATCAGTAATTTCATTCATGTTTTAGAATTTAGTTCAAATTGAAGGTATAACCAGAGGATAGCACTACTCCTAATCTAGGTAATACTAGTGAGCAAAAATACAGTGTCTTCAATGGCAAAGGCTCCCACCTTTCAGTATTATGCCAAACTTATTAAAGAACATGACACTGGCATTTTTACAATGATGGAATAATAAAAATCATTAGGACAATTTATCAGGTTTATAATGCACATCAAGTGAAAGTGCTGGCAGTGTGTGCAAATGCAGAGCGCAGCGTGTAAATTGTTGAGTGTTGTCAGGCGGAAGTGATAAAATTAATCATGCTAGGTAAAAATATATGGCAATGTTAAGCAGAGAAGCATCACATGGAAGTATGGAATCATTGTTTAATCAATGGATTCCCTATTATGGGTTCACAGCTGGGAGGTAGAAATACGCTTGGAGACGCAGAGGTCCTTGATCCTCTCCATGATGAGTTTTACCCAACCAAGACAGTTTTCTCAGTCACTCTCACATGGAAGCAAGTGTCTTTTTGCCTTTATCTCAGCTGTGGGCTCTTTCAATTATGCTTCCTCCACTGCTGGACTTAAGTATCCTGCAAGTGGAGCAGATTTTCTTCCCCAAAAGAGCAGCCAGGGACAACAGTGGGGAATCAGGTGTCAATGACTGTGAAAATGTAATTGACCCTACAGAGCCCTCTAGTGGTGAATAGTCATATTCAAATGACTCATGACCCATTATTATATCCCAACGAGGACTCCAGTAACACTCAGACCTCCCAGAGTTAATTCAACCAAAGATGCTCTCCAGTTAGCACACCTTCTCTTGCTTGTTATTGAGAGAGGCACTTGAGGACTTAATCCAGGAGAGCTTCCTTGTCAGATGCTTTGACCCTCAAGAGGAGAGTTCTTGCACACAGTAATCATAAGCCTCTCTCCCTGGTCCATGTCCTTGGATGCAATGTGCAAGATTCATGACACAGAAAAATTAACCGAAAGAAAGAAAAGAAATAGAAAGAAAGAGAGAAAGAAAGAGAGAAAGGGAGAGAAAGAGAGAAAGAGAAAGAGAAAGAGAAAGAGAAAGAGAAAGAGAAAGAGAAAGAGAAAGAGAAAGAGAGAAAGAAAGAAAGAAAGAAAGAAAGAAAGAAAGAAAGAAAGAAAGAAAGAAAGAAAGAAAGAAAGAAAGAAAGAAAGAAAGAAAGAAAGAAAGAAAACAAAACAGCATTGTGGTACAACTCATGGGTTTACTGTAAATTTAGATAAAGTGGTGGCTGGTGCTGTGCCATAGTCATTAAGCCTCTGCCGTGGCACTGGTATCTCATACAGGTGCTGGTTCATGTCTCGGCTGCTCCACTTCCAATCCAGCTCTGTGCTAATGACCTGGGAAAGCAGTGGAAGATGGCCCAAGTGTTTGAACCCCTGCACCCATGTATGAAGAAGCTCATGGCTCCTGGCTTTGAGTTGGTCCAGCTCTGGCCATTGTGTCCATTTGGGGAGTGAACTAGCAAATGGAAGACCTCTCTCTTGGTCTTTCCCCTTGTCTATCTGTGACTGCTTATCAAATAAATAAGTAAATATTTTTAAAAAATTAGACCTAGTGACATTTATCTGTGTAATTTCTGTTCTATAAAGTAAATCAGAAAATAGAGACTAATCATAATTGGTTTTCAAATTTCCTATAAATCAAAAATTTACCTCCTGCAGTATCGTGCAGTAAAATTTACTTTTTCAAAGAGGTACAAGTTTAACAAGAGTCTTCAAAGAACTTTCTATGATGATCAAATTAACTGTTGCCAGAAAAAAATTGTAAATTTTAGGAAGGCTGATTATAAAAAATCAGATATGTCTTCTCCTATTCACATGACTTTGTGAGATTAAGAGAGTGCTTTGTTTCAACTTTTTCCTGTTGATGAGTATTGTCACTTGAAATTTTTTCTTTAAAACTAAATACTAATTACCAGTAATCAATCATCCAAATAAGTGCAGGATAATATACATTAATTATTTTTATTCAGCACATCATAGTGACAAATGTGCAGTAGTAGCACATTTATAGTCTTTTCTGGACTCTATTAAAATATTTATTTAGTTTATTCTTGAATCTATTTTGCTTTCTTGGTTTCTTTTTTTAAAAGGATTTATTTATTTACTTATCTGAAAGTCAGATTTACAGAGGAGGGAGAGGGTGAGATAGGGAAAGAGAGAGAGAGAAAGAGAGATAGAGGGAGAGAGAGATCGTCCACCTGCTGGTTCACTCCCCAAATAACTACCATTGCTGGGACTAGGCCAGGCAAAAACCAGGAGCATGGAACTCCAACTGGTTCTTTCATATAGGTGGGAGGTGCGCAAGTACTTCAGCAATGTTCTGCTGCTTTCCTACACACATTAGTAGTGAACTGGATCAGAACTGGGACTGGAACCTGAGTTCACCTGGGATGCCAGCATTGTGAGCAGCTGCTTAATCTGCACCAAATGCTGGCCCCTGTTCTTGATTCTTAAAGGAAGGACACAGTAATGTCTAGCAGAAGAGAGATATGCACCAGACTTGAGTTTCACTATGGACAGATTACAGACACGACACTGTAGATTTAGCTGAGTTTATGCCCAAGGGGTAGGACTCATTTAAGTTTCTTTTTTAAAGATGTATTTTATTTGCTTGAAAGACAGAGTAACAGAGAGAGGTAGAGCCAGAGCCAGAGCCAGAGCGAGAGAGAGAAGATGTCTTCCATTCCACTTGTTCTCTCCCCAATGACCGCAACAGCCAGAGCTGAACTGATCCAATCCAGGAGCCAGGAGCCAGGAGCCAGGAGCTTCATCCAGGTGTCCCATGTGGGTTAGGGGCCCAAGGACCTGGGACATCTTCCACTGCTTTCCCAGGCCATAGCAGAAAGCTGGATCAGAAGAGGAGCAGCCAAGACTCGAACTGGTGCCCATAAGGGATGCCAGTGCTGCAGGCTAGGGCTTTAGCCTGTTGCATCATGGCACTGCCCCCCATTTGGGTCTTCGAACAAATGCTGGTGTTAGTTTGACTTGTAAATAGAGACAGTTAATAAATTGAACACTAACCTTGGTAAATAATAGAGATATCTTTTGTTTATTTAGAAGGAGACTTTTAAAATAATTTTATAAAGGATATAAGGAGGGGCTAGCATTTAAGCCACCATTTGTGAGAATGAAGTCCTATATGGGTGCCAGTTCAAGTTCTGGCTGCTACACTTCTGATCCAGCTCCTTGATGATGGCCTGGGGAAACATCAGAGAATTGGCCAAGTGCTTGGGCTCCTTCATCCATGTGGCAGGCCTGGAAAAAGCTCCTGGTTTGACCTAACCCAACCCCTGCCTTTGTAGCCATTTGGGGAATGAACCAGATGATGGAAGATCTCTCTGTCTTTCCCTCTTCTCTGTAAACTTTGACTTTCAAATAAACAAATAAGTCTTTTATAAAAAGAATATAAATAAAAATAAACTCTTTAGAAATAGGTGATTTTAGGAGCTCATCAATGTGGCTGAAGAGGTTATGTCCTATCTGCAATGCTGGCATCTCATATGGGTACCTGTTCAGGTCCTGATGCTCCACTTCTATCCAGCTCCCAGCCAATGGCCTGGGAAAGCAGCTGAAATGACCCACATGATTGGGTCCCTGCCATTCACTTGGAAGACCAGGATGAAGCTTCTTTCTCCTGGCTTTGGTTTTACCCAGCTCTGGCCATTGCAGCCATCTGGGGAGTGAAGCAGCAGATGGAAAGTCTCTGACTCTGTTTCTCCTTCCTTACAAATCTGCCTTTCAAATGAGTGCAATATATCCTTAAAAAGAGAAAAAATAGGTGATTTTATCCAAAGTTAAAATGAATTCTTTAGGCCAGTGCCACGGCTCAATAGGCTAATCCTCCACCTGTGGCACCAGCACACCAGGTCCTAGTCCCGGTCGGGGCACTGGATTCTGTCCCGGTTGCCCCTCTTCCAGGCCAGCTCTTTGCTGTGGCCAGCAAGTGCAGTGGAGGATGGCCCAAGTGCTTGGGCCCTGCACCCACATGGGAGACCAGGTGAAGCACCTTCCTCCTGGCTTTGGATCAGAATGGTGCACCGGCTGCAGCGCACTGGCCGCGGTGGCCATTGGAGGGTTAACCAACAGCAAAGGAAAACTTTTCTCTCTGTCTCTCTCTCTTTCACTATCCACTCTGCCTGTCAAAAAAAAAAAAAAGAATTCTTTCATGTTTCTTCAAAGGTCCTTTATACTTCTGTATTGTAGGAAATAGCTGAAAATATTTAAACCCATTTTGATGGAGATTTTTTAAATGTATTTGAAAGAATTATAGAGATAGCTATAGCGAGAGTATAGAGAAATAGAGAGAAAGAGAGAGAGAGAGATTGGTTCCATTTGTTGGTTCACATCCCAAATGGCCACAATGGCCAGGGCTGGGCTAATCCATATCCAGAAGCCAGGTGCTCCTTCTGGGTTGCCCACAGAGGTGCAGGACCCCAAATACTTGGACCATCTGGGGTTTGAACTGGTGGCCATATGGGATACCAGCACCATAGTTGCTGGCTTTACCCACTATTTTCACAGTGCTGGGCCTAATTTTATTTTAAAAATAATAATAATAAAAAACAAGTTGCATATTTTACTTACAATCAAATAGAATAAAAATAGGCACATCTGTTTTGGGAACTTCTAAAACTTTCAATCATTACATCAATTTAAATGTCTTAATACATCAGCTTGAACAGATATGGAGGTCCAGGTTAGGCAGCTTTTTCTCTTCTGTGGAATTTACATACATAAATTCTATAACCCTCATGATTTTTAGTTCTTTAACAATGCTTTATATAAAAGTACTCAAAATTTCATGGTTATAAAATTAAATGATAACGTGTATTGTCCATGAAACTTTTAAAATAACTTCTTATAAAATATAGGGGCTGGCACTGTGGAATAGTGAGTAAAGCCACCACCTGCAGTGCCAGCACCCTATGTGGGCACTGGTTTGATACATGGCTGCTCCACTTCCTATCCAGCTCCCTGCTATGGCCTGGGAAAGCAGTAGAAGATGGCCCAAGTTCTTGGGCCCCTGCACCCACGTGGGAGACCCAGAGGAAGTTCCTGACTCCTGGCTTCCAATCAGCTCAGCTCTGGCCATTGCAGACATATGAGGAGTGAAGCAGCAGATAGAAGACCTCTTTCTCTCTCTCTCTGCCTCTCCTTCTCTCTCTGTGTAACTCTTTCAAATTAAAAATAAATCTTGAAAGGAAGGAAGGAAGGAAGGAAGGAAGGAAACAGAAGAATCTGAAATGAATGAATGAATGAATTAAAGGAAGGAAGAAAGGGAGGGAGGGAGAAAGGAAGGAAGGAAGGAAGGAAGGAAGGAAGGAAGGAAGGAAGGAAGGAAGGAAGGAAACAAAAGAAATAACAAGAACCTGAAATGACTGAGGCTTATGTCCTTGTTCCATCAGTCCTGTCTCTGAGTATAGATAAGGATATGGGGTGCCAGTTTCTTTCTGGTTACTTCTTGCTGATATGAATCATTGACATGGGGTGGGTATCTATACTCTGGATTGGATTGACTGAAGAGCAGTCTTGGGTTTTTCCTGCATAATTGCTGGGGATATAGTAGTCATGTGCTCCTGTAAAGACTTTTGAAATATATTAATTGTACATGGTAATAATGGAAGCATTATGATTATGAGGATAAAAGGAGAAATTAGAAACATTGCCCATGGTGGGAAAGATGGCCAAAATGAGGAGAACAAAGAGGGATATAGGAGAGCAAAAGAGTCCTGCCCAGTTAATGTGAAGACAGATGTACGCCTGAGTGCTCCTGCTTTGTTTAGTGTGTATGTGCAGTCAAGGAGCTGTGGGGTAGTTAGTCTGGCCTGCTTCTAGTTCTGGGGCCCCTCATTTCCTCCCTCTGTGTATGGAACCCTGGCTGCTGTCAGGGGTTAAGGCGAAGACTGTTCTGCTTTCTTCCAGCTGAATAGGGGCAAAGTAGGGACCTGTGATCAAGACAGCGTTCCAGCAGAAGCTGGCCTCTCAAGGGGGTTGCAGTGCCAGCTCACAGAAACTGTCTCCATTCAAGGTTTCATGTGCATGACCATCTAGAATTTCTCTGCCTAAGTCTGGAGAAAATGAATCTAACAAGCAAATTAGATACACAGAGACCAAGACAGTCAGTATTAGAGTATCTAAGAAAGGTGCTGTCCAAACCAAGAGGGAGTTTTCCCATTGAGGGATAAAAGGAAACTGACAAGAAAGGCTTGATAATTATCAGGTTGATGTTAAGGCCTGGCCAGGTATAAGTGAGGCCCAGACCTATCTAACTCTTCACATGGGGTACTGGAAGTGACGTCATAAATGAGGTGGGAACCTCCTTAGAGAAGACACCCTGTTGACTTCCATTACCTAGCTGGCCTGGGAGGAGAGCTGGCTTGAATAGATTAGTTTTAATAGGTGACATCTCTAAAAGAAATTTAGAGCTCTACCTGCAATGTTACTGATCCTAGGTCATCCCTTCAACCATGCTGGTTACTTTGGAAGTTGGGAAGAGTGAAGGGCTTTTTCAGTTTAGGGAGGGCCAACAGGGTCTGAAGCTCTGACCCTGGAGTCCTTCAACCTCCAGGGCAGTTCCATTTCCACTAGTGTCGCTCTTGGTAGAGTTGTCAGGCCCCTTCACGAGCCATCTTCTAGCATGACCGCTGCTTGCCCAATGCCCAGATTGCTCATATTGCCAATCAGTGCCATTTGAGGTAGACCGGCTTTGTTGGGTCTCCTTGGTGGAAGACTCCTATGTAAGGCAGCCATTAATTGGCCTGCCATCTATCCTTACATTGGTCCTGCTGCCTAAATAATTCTTCTTCCTCCTAATCTCTGTTAAAGTGGACTACAGAGGCAGCCTTTGGGAAGGTCAGCCAAGGGGGTGCTCAATCCCATCCCTAATCCTTGGTGGCCAGAGCTAGAAATCTGTGGTCACAGCTATGTTATCACAGTGTTTTCC
The DNA here is from genome assembly GCF_051225735.1 of Oryctolagus cuniculus. Taxonomy (NCBI): domain Eukaryota; kingdom Metazoa; phylum Chordata; class Mammalia; order Lagomorpha; family Leporidae; genus Oryctolagus; species Oryctolagus cuniculus. Next base: position 114,309,875 of record NC_142878.1, read on the forward strand.
AGGGCTGGTACTGTGGCACAGCAGGTTAAAGCCCCAGCATGCAGTGCTGGCTCACCATATGGATGCCAGTTCAAGACCCAGATGCTTCACTTTTGATCCAGCTCCCTGCTAATGCACCTGGGAAAGCAGCAGAGGATGGCACAACTCCTTGAGCCTCTGGATCCATGTGGGAGAACTAGGAAGAAGCTCTGCTCCTGGATTTGGAATAGTTCTGCTCATGTGGCCATTTGCAGAGTGAACCAGCATATGGGGAACTTCTCTTTCTCTTTGTAATTCTTTCAGATAAATAAAATAAAAATAAACCTTTAGAATAAATAAAAATAAAAAAGAAAGATAAGATTATGCTCATAAGGAAAGGTATTGTGGGGAGCAACTCGGACTAGACTAAGTTACTGGAATTAAGACTTATTCTATGCATCTGCTCTCCCACAATATGGCGCTGAGAAGAGAGTAACAGCTTCTACGCAGCTGTCTCTCGCCAACTTGAGTGATGACCTGCAGGAGCTGATCCTGCTCCTGATTGGAGGAGAGCAGCGTACTCGGCGTGTGGGTAGCAGAGTTGGGATTGGTGGAAGAGGACTATAAAGGAGGAGAGGGACAACATGCACCAGGAACACCTGAGGAACATCTGAGCAACCCCCGAGAGAGCCGGCCGGTGGTGTGCCGCTCCCCCACGGAAGTGGGGAAAGTGGCAGGGGGAACCGTCCTTCCACAGAGGTGGAAGGGTCAGTAGCCAACCCGGGAAGAACCAGCAGCAAACCCAGGGAGGGCCGAGCAGACAAAAGAACAGCGCAGGGTCCTGTGTCGTTCCTCCGCGAAGAGGGGGAGCGACAGGTATGTCCCTCTAGGTAAGATCAAACATCAAGACCATCTTATCTAAACTGTCATGCATTATGAAGTAATTATTAAGACCCTCTCTCCCTTGTGGGAGACCTGGAAGAAGCTCCTGGCTCTTGGCTTTGGATCAGTGCAGCTCTAGCAGTTGCAGCCATCTGGGGAGTGAACCATTGGATGGAAGACCTCTCTGTCTCTACTTCTCTCTTTCAAATAAATAAATAATTCTTTCAAATAAATAAAAATTTTTAAAAGGCAAAAAAGATAAATAAATAATCCCTTTCGCAGCTCACAAGTGCCCAGCTGCCAACCTCCTGAGTATAAGCTCCCAGAAAATGAAAAATCCCCTAAGACTAGAGGTGGGCAAGCACTATGTTGACACTTTCAAAACCATGTGAAGAGAAAAAGCCCCAACCCACTAGAACCCATTCATCCAAGGATACAGCAGAAGCCTCACAGGCTGGCCTCATTGCACATTTGCCAACAGGGTAGGCAGGGCACAGAAGGCGGGAAGATATTTGTGGCCTCATGGTGCTGGCTCCAGCTGTTGACACACAAAGAATGGGTGATAGGCAGGAGTTTGAGCTAGCCCTGCCTCTGCCTGGCCAGCACTTCAGTACTCATGGACCAAATCTGCATCTAGAGTGCCTGCTGAGGCCAGGGGATACATGGGGACCTACAGTCAGAGGAAGTCTGAAGCACTAGCTTCAAGGTTGGAGAGTTACCATAGCAACAACACTTTCAGGGGTTGATGTGACAGGGACAGCCCTGGGAAGGTGAGCTGGTCTCCTGACCCCATGTCTTTCCCTTTATGCTCCTCTGACCTACAATGTGAATGAGGCTCTGACAGAGGGAGAGTGGGGCATGGGATTTGCAAGGCAGACAGGTGAGCAAGTGAAGCAATCTGACTTCTTACCTGGGAATATGAGAAAAGAAGAGAGATTAAAAAAAAATTTATCTTATTTGAAAGGCAGAGTTAGAAAGAGAGAGAGATCCAACCCACTGGTTTACTCCTCAAATGGCTGCAATGGCCGGAGCTGGGCTGATCCAAAGCCAGGAGTTTCTTCTGGGTCTCCCACTTCGTTGCAGGGTCTCAAGCACTTAGACCATCCTTCACAGCCTTCCCAGGCATATCAGTAGGGAGCTGGACCACAAGTGAAGCAGCTGAGACTCAAACCAAAGCCCATAGGGATGCCAAAGCTGCTTGCAATGGCTTTACCTGCTATGCTACAGTGCTGGGCCAAGATTAAGACTTTCAAAAGTCCTTATATATGACCTAAGTTACAGAGAGGCAGAGGCAGTGAGTGAGGTCTTCCATCTGCTGGTTCACTCCAGATGAATGGCCAGAGCTATACCAACCTGAAACCAGGAGCTTCTTTTGAGTCTCCCACACAAGTGCATGGGCCCAAGGATTTGGGCCATCTTCTACTGCTTTCCCAGGCCACAGCAGAGAGCTGGGTCTGAAGCAGAGCAGCTGGGACTTGAACCAGCACCCAATATGGGATGCTGGCATGGCAGGCAGTAGCTTTACCTGCTAAGCCACAGTGCCAGACCCAAATGTTCTTAATTGCAGGTTTTTGACTAATTTTGATAAAAATTTCCAGAACTCTGAGGGAAAGAAAAAAACTTTTTTAAAAAAAGCACTAAGGGGCTGGCACTGTGGCACAGTGGGTTAATGCCATGGCCTGAAGTGCCGGCACCCCATATGGGTGCTGGTTCTAGTCCCAGCTGCTCCACTTCCAATCCAGCTCTCTGCTGTGGCCTGGGAAAGCAGTAGAAGATGGCCCAAGTCCTTGGGACCCTGCACCCACAGGGGAGAACTGGAAGAAGCTCCAAGGCTTCTGCCTTTGTATTGGCCCATCTCTGGCTATTACAATTATTTGGGGAGTGAACAGTGGATGGAAGACTTTCTCTCTGCTTTTGCCTCTATGTAACTCTGCTTTTCAAATAAATAAATAAATCTTTTTTCAAAAAATGTGTTATGGGGCTTATTAATGTATGATTAATCAACATTTCTAGTTTCTTATATAATGTCAATTATAGTATAATATTCTGCTATTGCCTTGTAACTCTGTTTATTGTTTAGGATGACAACTCAGCACCAGTCATGATTATATTAATTTCAACACCTCTGCTTTTGAAGACATGTAGAAATATTTTGAAGTTGTAAATTAGTGATTTGGCTTGTGCTGTGGTGTACCAGCCTGCAGCATCTGCATCCCATATGGGAGCCTGGCTGCTCCCTTCCAATCCAGCTCCCTGGCAAGGCACCTTGGAAAGTAGTGGGTGATGGCCAAGTCCTTGGGCCCCTGCACTGATGTAGGAGACCCAGGAGAAGACCCTGGCTTTGGATTAGCTCAACTCTGGCAATTGTCATTTCGTGAGTGAGCCAGTGCATAGAAGACACATCTATCTTTCTAGCTATTGATCTCCCTACCTTTTTCTGTACCTATTTCCAACAAAATGAATCTAAAAAAATAGTGTGGCTTCAGAGGGGCAACTACTCAATACTCCCTCCCCTCTTGTAGAGGCTTTTAAATGTTCCCACCATAGAATATGAGGTGAAGAATGTGAACAATTCTCATTTGAGAATCCCAAATCCCAGAATTAACATTCATCAAATGAATACATCATACCCTACAAACATGTACAACTATTTCTCAGTAGAATATTTTAAAAAGGCAAAGATTATCAGGTTACACTAAAAAACAAAACAATATAATGTGTATAGGATTAAAATGTTTTTAAAAACTTTTTGTATTAATACAAAGAGAAATGCTCCATGCAATCCATAGCAGGATAAAACTTGAGGGGCCAGCACTGTGGCATAGTGGGTAAAGCCACTGCCTGCAGTGCCGACATC